>NC_133535.1:163611332-163939681 GCF_048544455.1 Silene latifolia | reverse complement strand
GTTTTAGCACCAACGGAAGACATTTGGGGGTGCCGGTGTACCACAAACCAAAGATTCGCTAAAACTCGGATTATCGTGAAAAATGTGTTCAAGCTCGTTATTTGAGGCTGAAATCGAACGGGTTGATTCCTGAAATGAGCTCGGATGCGTGATTGAAAAACGGGGAGAAAAAGAAACAGGTCCGCAGACGACCTTCCGAACGGTGAAATTGAAGCGTATAATACACGGTTTCGGGATTCCGTGGTCCCGGAACAAAATTCTCCGAAATCACATAGAAAGTTCCTCGGGTCAGATAAAGCGCCACGCAAAGTTTGAGCACCAACGGAAGACATTTGGGGGTGCCGGTGTGCCACAAACCAAAATTCGCCGAAACTCGGATTATCGTGAAAAATGTGTTAAAGCTCGTTATTTGATGTCAAATCGAACAGGTTGATTTCTGAAATTGAACAGTTGATTCTGAAATGAGCTCGGACGCGTGATTGAAAAAACAGGAGAAAAAGAAACAGGTCACGATTTTCCGAACGGTGAAATTGAAGTGTATAATACACGGTTTTTCGGGATTCTGGGGGTCCCGGAACAAAATTCTCCGGAAATGACATAGAAAGTTCCTCGGGTCAAATAAAGCGGCCACGCAAAGTTTGAGCACCAACGGAAGACATTTGGGGGTGCCGTGTGCCACAAACCAAAGATTCGCTAAACTCGGATTATCGTGAAAAATGTGTTAAAGCTCGTTATTCGAGGTGAAATCGAACAGTTGATTCTGAAATGAGCTCGGATGCGTGATTGAAAACAGGAGAAAAAGAAACAGTGGTCCGGTACGACCTTCCGAACGGTTGAAATTGAAGTGTATAATACACGGTTTTTCGGGATTCCGGGGTCCCGGAACAAAATTCTCCTGAAATCACATAGAAAGTTCTCGGGTGAGATAAAGCGGCCACGCAAAGTTTTAGCACCAACGGAAGACATTTGGGGTGCCGGTGTGCTACAAACCAGCATTCGCCGAAACTCGGATTATCGTGAAAATGTGTTAAAGCTCGTTATTTGATCTTGAAATCGAACAAAGTTGATTTCGAAATTGAACAGTTGATTCTGAAATGAGCTCGGACGCGTGATTGAAAAACAGGGAAAAAAGAAACAGGGTCAGACGATTTTCGAACGGTCGAAATTGAAGTGTATAATACACGGTTTTCGGGATTCGGGTTCCCGGAACAAAATTCTCCGGAAATGACATAGAAAGTTCCTCGGGTCAAATAAAGCGGCCACGCAAAGTTTGAGCACCAACGGAAGACATTTGGGGGTGCCGGTGTGCTACAAACCAAAGATTCGCCGAAACTCGGATTATCGTGAAAAATGTGTTAAAGCTCGTTATTCGAGGTGAAATCGAAAAAGTTGATTCTGAAATGAGCTCGGATGCGTGATTGAAAAACAGGGAGAAAAAGAAACCGGGTCGATTTACGACCTTCCGAACGTTTGAAATTAAAGCGTATAATACGGTTTTGCCGGGATTCGTGGTCCGGAACAAAATTCTCCGGAAATGACATAGAAAGTTCCTCGGGTCGATAAAGCGGCCACGCAAAGTTTGAGCACCAACGGAAGACATTTGGGGGTGCCGGTGTGCCACAAACCAGCATTCGCCGAAACTCGGATTATCGTGAAAAATGTGTTAAAGCTCGTTATTTGAGGCTGAAATCGAACATGTTGATTCCTGAAATGAGCTCGGATGCGTGATTGAAAAACAGGGAGAAAAAGAAATGGTGGTCCGATTTACGACCTTCCGAACTTTGAAATTGAAGTGTATAATACACGGTTTTTCGAGATTCCGGGGTCCCGGAACAAAATTCTCCGGAAATGACATAGAAAGTTCCTCGGGTCAGATAAAGCGGCCACGCAAAGTTTGAGCACTAACGGAAAACATTTGGGGGTGTCGGTGTGCCACAAACCAGCATTCGCCGAAACTCGGATTATCGTGAAAAATGTGTTAAAGCTTGTTATTTGAGGCTGAAATCGAACAGGTTGATTCCTGAAATCGAACGAGTTGATTCCTGAAATGAGCTCGGACGCGTGATTGAAAAACATGGAGAAAAAAAACAGGTCCGAACGATCTTCCGAATTTGAAATTGAAGTGTATAATACACGGTTTTTCGGGATTCCGGGGTCCCGGAACAAAATTCTCCGGAAATCACATAGAAAGTTCCTCGGGTAAGATAAAGCGGCCACGCAAAGTTTTAGCACCAACGGAAGACATTTGGGGGTGCCGGTGTGCCACAAACCAAAGATTACGAAACTCGGATTATCGTGAAAAATGTGTTCAAGCTCGTTATTTGAGGTTGAAATCGAACAGGTTGATTCCTGAAATGAGCTCGGATGCGTGATTGAAAAACAGGAGAAAAAGAAACAGGTCCCGACGACCTTCCGAACGGTGAAATTGAAGCGTATAATACACGGTTTTTCGGGATTCCAGGGTCCCGGACAAAATTCTCCGTAAATCACATAGAAAGTTCCTCGGGTCAAATAAAGCGGCCACGCAAAGTTTGAGCACCAACGGAAGACATTTGGGGTGCTGGTGTGCCACAAACCAAAGATTCGCGAAACTCGGATTATCGTGAAAAATGTGTTAAAGCTCGTTATTTGAGGCTGAAATCGAAAAGGTTGATTCCGAAATGAGCTCGGATGCGTGATTGAAAAACAGGAGAAAAAGAAACAGGTACGGTGATGCGACCTTCCAACGGCCGAAATTAAAGCGTGTAATACATGGTTTTTCGGGATTCCGGGGTCCCGGAACAAAATTCTCCGGAAATGACATAGAAAGTAACTCGGGTAAGATAAAGCGGCCACGCAAAGTTTTAGCACCAACGGAAGACATTTGGGGGTGCCGGTGTGCCCAAACCAAAGATTGCCGAAACTCGGATTATCGTGAAAAATGTGTTAAAGCTCGTTATTTGAGGTGAAATCGAACATGTTGATTCCTGAAATGAGCTCGGACGCGTGATTGAAAAAACGAGGAGAAAAAGAAATGTGGTCCGATACGACCTTCCGAACGGCGAAATTGAAGTGTATAATACACGGTTTTTCGGGATCCCGGAACAAAATTCTCCGGAAATGACATAGAAAGTTCCTCGGGTCGGATAAAGCGGCCACGCAAAGTTTAAGCACTAACGGAAAACCTTTGGGGGTGCCGGTGTGCCACAAACCAAAGATTCGCGAAACTCGGATTATCGTGAAAAATGTGTTAATGCTCATTATTTGAGGTCGAAATCGAACAGTTGATTCCTGAAATCGAACAAGGTTGATTCCTGAAATGAGCTCGGACGCGTGATTGAAAAACAGGGAGAAAAAGAAACGAGGTTCCGATGCGATCTTCCGAACTATTTGAAATTGAAGTGTATAATACACGGTTTCGAGATTCGGGGTCCCGGAACAAAATCTCCGGAAATCACATAGAAAGTTCTCGGGTAAGATAAAGCGGCCACGCAAAGTTTGAGCACCAACGGAAGACATTTGGGGGTGCCAGTGTGCCACAAACCAAAGATTCGTCGAAACTCGGATTATCGTGAAAAATGTGTTAAAGCTCGTTATTTGAGGTGAAATCGAACAAAGTTGATTATCGAAATCGAACAAGGGATGATTCCGAAATGAGCTCGGACGCGTGATTGAAAAACAGGGAGAAAAAGAAACAAGGTCCGTTACGATCTTGAGCATTTGAATTTGAATTGAATATAATACACGGTTTTCGGGATTTAGGGGTCCGGAACAAAATTCTCGGAAATCACATAGAAAGTTCCTCGGGTCAGATAAAGCGGCCACGCAAAGTTTGAGCACAAACGGAAGACATTTCGGGGTGCCGGTGTGCCACAACCCAGCATTCGCCGAAACTCGCATTATCTTGAAAAATGTGTTAAAGCTCGTTATTTGAGGCTGAAATCGAACAGGTTGATTCTGAAATGAGCTCGGATGCATGATTGAAAACAGGAGAAAAAAAAGTGTCAGTACGACCTTCCGAACGGGTGAAATTGAAGTGTATAATACACGGTTTTCGGATTCGGGATCCGGAACAAAATTCTCCGGAAATGACATAGAAAGTTCCTCGAGTCGGATAAAGCGGCCACCAAAAGTTTGAGCACCAACGGAAGACATTTGGGGGTGCCGGTGTGCCACAAACCAAAGATTCGCGAAACTCGGATTATCGTGAAAAATGTGTTAAAGCTCGTTATTTGAGGCTGAAATCGAACAGGTTGATTCCTGAAATGAGCTCGGACGCGTGATTGAAAAAAGAGAGAAAAAGAAACAGGGTCCGGTACGACCTTTCGAACGGCTGAAATTGAAGTGTATAATACACGGTTTTTCGGGATTCCGGGGTCCCGGAACAAAATTCTCCGGAAATCACATAGAAAGTTCCTCGGGTCAGATAAAGCAGCCACGCAAAGTTTTAGCACCAACGGAAGACATTTGGGGGTGCCGGTGTACCACAAACCAAAGATTCGCCAAACTCGGATTATCGTGAAAAATGTGTTAAAGCTCGTTATTTGAATCTGAAATCGAACAGAGTTGATTCTGAAATCGAACAGTTGATTCCTGAAATCGAACAGATTGATTCTGAAATGAGCTCGGACGCGTGATTGAAAAACAGGGAGAAAAAAAACAGGTCCAGCGATATTCGAACTTGAAATTGAAGTGTATAATACACGGTTTTCGGATTCGGGTCCCGGAACAAAATTCTCCGGAAATGACATAGAAAGTTCCTCGGGTCAAATAAAGCGGCCACGCAAAGTTTGAGCACCAACGGAAGACATTTGGGGGTGCCGTGTGCCACAAACCAAAGATTCGCCGAAACTCCTCGGATTATCGTGAAAAATGTGTTAAAGCTCGTTATTTGAGGTTGAAATCGAACAGGTTGATTCTGAAATGAGCTCGGACGCGTGATTGAAAAACAGGGAGAAAAAGAAACAGGTCCGCTACGACCTTCCGAACGGTGAAATTAAAGCGTATAATACACGGTTTTTCGGGATTAGGGTCCGGAACAAAATTCTCGGAAATGACATAGAAAGTTTCTCGGGTCAGATAAAGCGGCCACGCAAAGTTTGAGCACCAACGGAAGACATTTGGGGATGCCGGTGTGCCACAAACCAGCATTCGCCGAAACTCGGATTATCGTGAAAAATGTGTTAAAGCTCGTTATTTGAGGCTGAAATCGAACAGGTTGATTCCTGAAATCGAACAGGTTGATTCCTGAAATGAGCTCGGACGTGTGATTGAAAAACATGGAGAAAAAGAAACAGGGTCCGGTACGATCTTCCGAACGGCTGAAATTGAAGTGTATAATACACGGTTTTTCGGGATTCCGGGGTCTCGGAACAAAATTCTCTGGAAATCACATAGAAAGTTCCTCGTATCAAATAAAGCGGCCACGCAAAGTTTGAGCACAAACGGAAGACATTTCGGGGTGCCGGTGTGCCACAACCCAGCATTCGCCGAAACTCGCATTATCTTGAAAAATGTGTTAAAGCTCGTTATTTGAGGCTGAAATCGAACAGGTTGATTCCTGAAATGAGCTCGGATGCATGATTGAAAAACAGGGAGAAAAAGAAACAGGGTCTGGTACGACCTTCCGAACGGCTGAAATTGAAGTGTATAATACACGGTTTTTCGGGATTCCGGGATCCCGGAACAAAATTCTCCGGAAATGACATAGAAAGTTCCTCGGGTCGGATAAAGCGGCCACCAAAAGTTTGAGCACCAACGGAAGACATTTGGGGGTGCCGGTGTGCCACAAACCAGCATTCGCCGAAACTCGGATTATCGTGAAAAATGTGTTAAAGCTCGTTATTTGAGGCTGAAATCGAACAGGTTGATTCCTGAAATGAGCTCGGATGCGTGATTGAAAAACAGGGAGAAAAAGAAACAGGTCCGGTACGACCTTTCGAACGGTTGAAATTGAAGTGTATAATACACGGTTTTTCGGGATTCCGGGGTCCCGGAACAAAATTCTCCGGAAATCACATAGAAAGTTCCTCGGGTCAGATAAAGCGGCCACGCAAAGTTTTAGCACCAACGGAAGACATTTGGGGGTGCCGGTGTACCACAAACCAGCATTCGCCGAAACTCGGATTATCGTGAAAAATGTGTTAAAGCTCGTTATTTGAGGCTGAAATCGAACAGGTTGATTCCTGAAATCGAACAGGTTGATTCCTGAAATCGAACAGGTTGATTCCTGAAATGAGCTCGGACGCGTGATTGAAAAACAGGGAGAAAAAGAAACAGGGTCCGGTACGATATTCGAACTAATTTGAAATTGAAGTGTATAATACACGGTTTTCGGGATTCGGGTTCCCGGAACAAAATTCTCCGGAAATGACATAGAAAGTTCCTCGGGTCAAATAAAGCGGCCACGCAAAGTTTGAGCACCAACGGAAGACATTTGGGGGTGCGGGTGTGCCAAACCAAAGATTCGCCGAAACTCGGATTATCGTGAAAAATGTGTTAAAGCTCGTTATTTGATTTGAAATCGAACAAGGTTGATTCTGAAATGAGCTCGGATGCGTGATTGAAAACAGGAGAAAAAGAAACGGGGTCAGTGACGACCTTCCGAACGGCCGAAATTAAAGCGTATAATACACGGTTTTTCGGGATTAGGGGTCCGGAACAAAATTCTCGGAAATGACATAGAAAGTTTCTCGGGTCGATAAAGCGGCCACGCAAAGTTTGAGCACCAACGGAAGACATTTGGGGTGCGGTGTGCCACAAACCAAAGATTCGCGAAACTCGGATTATCGTGAAAAATGTGTTAAAGCTCGTTATTTGAGGTCGAAATCGAACAGGTTGATTCCTGAAATCGAACAGGTTGATTCCTGAAATGAGCTCGGACGCGTGATTGAAAAACAGGGAGAAAAAGAAACAGGGTCCGGTACGATCTTCCGAACGGCTGAAATTGAAGTGTATAATACACGGTTTTTCGGGATTCCGGGGTCTCGGAACAAAATTCTCTGGAAATCACATAGAAAGTTCCTCGGATCAAATAAAGCGGCCACGCAAAGTTTGAGCACAAACGGAAGACATTTGGGGTGCGGTGTGCACAACCCAAAGATTCGCCGAAACTCGCATTATCTTGAAAAATGTGTTAAAGCTCGTTATTTGAGGCTGAAATCGAACAGGTTGATTCCTGAAATGAGCTCGGATGCATGATTGAAAAACAGGGAGAAAAAGAAACAGGGTCTGGTACGACCTTCCGAACGGCTGAAATTGAAGTGTATAATACACGGTTTTTCGGGATTCCGGGATCCCGGAACAAAATTCTCCGGAAATGACATAGAAAGTTCCTCGGGTCGGATAAAGCGGCCACCAAAAGTTTGAGCACCAACGGAAGACATTTGGGGGTGCCGGTGTGCCACAAACCAGCATTCGCCGAAACTCGGATTATCGTGAAAAATGTGTTAAAGCTCGTTATTTGAGGCTGAAATCGAACAGGTTGATTCGAAATGAGCTCGGATGCGTGATTGAAAAACAGAGAGAAAAAAGAACAGGTCCGTACGACCTTTCGAACGGTTGAAATTGAAGTGTATAATACACGGTTTTTCGGGATTCCGGGGTCCTGGAACAAAATTCTCCGGAAATCACATAGAAAGTTCCTCGGGTCAGATAAAGCGGCCACGCAAAGTTTTAGCACCAACGGAAGACATTTGGGGGTGCCGGTGTACCACAAACCAAGATTCACTAAACTCGGATTATCGTGAAAAATGTGTTAAAGCTCGTTATTTGAGGCTGAAATCGAACAAGGTTGATTCCTGAAACCGAACAGGTTGATTCCTGAAATCGAACAGGTTGATTCCTGAAATGAGCTCGGACGCGTGATTGAAAACAGGGAGAAAAAGAAACAGGGTCGGACGATATTCAACACTGAAATTGAAGTGTATAATACACGGTTTTTCGGGATTCAGGGGTCCCGGAACAAAATTCTCCGGAAATGACATAGAAAGTTCCTCGGGTCAAATAAAGCGGCCACGCAAAGTTTGAGCACCAACGGAAGACATTTGGGGGTGCCGGTGTGCCAAACCAGCATTCGCCGAAACTCGGATTATCGTGAAAAATGTGTTAAAGCTCGTTATTTGAGGCTGAAATCGAACAGGTTGATTCCTGAAATGAGCTCGGATGCGTGATTGAAAAACAGGGAGAAAAAGAAACAGGGTCCGGTACGACCTTCCGAACGGCTGAAATTAAAGCGTATAATACACGGTTTCGGGATTCGGGTCCCGAACAAAATTCTCCGGAAATGACATAGAAAGTTTCTCGGGTCAGATAAAGCGGCCACGCAAAGTTTGAGCACCAACGGAAGACATTTGGGGATGCCGGTGTGCCACAAACCAGCATTCGCCGAAACTCGGATTATCGTGAAAAATGTGTTAAAGCTCGTTATTTGAGGTCGAAATCGAACAAAGTTGATTCCTGAAATCGAACAAGGTTGATTCTGAAATGAGCTCGGACGTGTGATTGAAAAACATGGAGAAAAAGAAACAGGGTCCGCACGATCTTCCGAACTATTTGAAATTGAAGTGTATAATACACGGTTTTTCGGGATTCCGGGGTCTCGGAACAAAATTCTCCGGAAATCACATAGAAAGTTCCTCGGGTCAAATAAAGCGGCCACGCAAAGTTTGAGCACCAACGGAAGACATTTGGGGATGCCGGTGTGCCACAAACCAGCATTCGCCGAAACTCGGATTATCGTGAAAAATGTGTTAAAGCTCGTTATTTGAGGCTGAAATCGAACATGTTGATTCCTGAAATGAGCTCGGATGCGTGATTGAAAAACAGGGAGAAAAAGAAACAGGGTCCGGTACGACCTTCCGAACGGCTGAAATTGAAGTGTATAATACACGGTTTTTCGAGATTCCGGGGTCCCGGAACAAAATTCTCCGGAAATCACATAGAAAGTTCCTCGGGTCAAATAAAGCGGCCACGCAAAGTTTGAGCACCAACGGAAGACATTTGGGGGTGCCGGTGTGCCACAAACCAGCATTCGCCGAAACTCGGATTATCGTGAAAAATGTGTTAAAGCTCGTTATTTGAGGTGAAATCGAACAGTTGATTCACGAAATCGAAAAGGTTGATTCTGAAATGAGCTCGGACGTGTGATTGAAAAACATGGAGAAAAAGAAAAGTGGTCCAGACGATCTTCCGAACGGCTGAAATTGAAGTGTATAATACACGGTTTTTCGGTATTCCGGGGTCCCGGAACAAAATTCTCCGGAAATCACATAGAAAGTTCCTCGGGTAAGATAAAGCGGCCACGCAAAGTTTTAGCACCAACGGAAGACATTTGGGGGTGCCGGTGTGCCACAAACCAGCATTCGCCGAAACTCGGATTATCGTGAAAAATGTGTTAAAGCTCGTTATTTGAGGCTGAAATCGAACAGGTTGATTCCTGAAATGAGCTCGGATGCGTGATTGAAAAACAGGGAGAAAAAGAAACAGGGTCCGGTACGACCTTTCGAACGGTTGAAATTGAAGTGTATAATACACGGTTTTTCGGGATTCCGGGGTCCTGGAACAAAATTCTCCGGAAATCACATAGAAAGTTCCTCGGGTCAGATAAAGCGGCCACGCAAAGTTTTAGCACCAACGGAAGACATTTGGGGGTGCCGGTGTGCCACAAACCAGCATTCGCCGAAACTCGGATTATCGTGAAAAATGTGTTAAAGCTCGTTATTTGAGGCTGAAATCGAACAGGTTGATTCCTGAAATCGAACAGGTTGATTCCTGAAATCGAACAGGTTGATTCCTGAAATGAGCGCGGACGCGTGATTGAAAAACAGGGAGAAAAAGAAACAGGGTCCGGTACGATATTCCGAACGGCTGAAATTGAAGTGTATAATACACGGTTTTTCGGGATTCCGGGGTCCCGGAACAAAATTCTCCGGAAATGACATAGAAAGTTCCTCGGGTCAAATAAAGCGGCCACACAAAGTTTGAGCACCAACGGAAGACATTTGGGGTGCGGCGTGTACAAACCAAAGATTCACCGAAACTCGGATTATCGTGAAAAATGTGTTAAAGCTCGTTATTTGAGGCTGAAATCGAACATGTTGATTCCTGAAATGAGCTCGGACGCGTGATTGAAAAACAGGGAGAAAAAGAAACAGGGTCCGGTACGACCTTCCGAACGGCTGAAATTGAAGCGTATAATACACGGTTTTCGGGATTCCGGGGTCCCGGAACAAAATTCTCCGGAAATGACATAGAAAGTTTCTCGGGTCAGATAAAGCGGCCACGCAAAGTTTGAGCACCAACGGAAGACATTTGGGGATGCCGATGTGCCACAAACCAGCATTCGCCGAAACTCGGATTATCGTGAAAAATGTGTTAAAGCTCGTTATTTGAGGCTGAAATCGAACATGTTGATTTCTGAAATGAGCTCGGATGCGTGATTGAAAAACAGGGAGAAAAAGAAACAGGGTCCGGTACGACCTTCCGAACGGCTGAAATTGAAGTGTATAATACAATGTTTTTCGATATTCCGGGGTCCCGGAACAAAATTCTCCGGAAATGACATAGAAAGTTTCTCGGGTCAGATAAAGCGGCCACGCAAAGTTTGAGCACTAACGGAAAACATTTTGGGGTGCCGGTGTGCCACAAACCAGCATTCGCCGAAACTCGGATTATCGTGAAAAATGTGTTAAAGCTCGTTATTTGAGGTGAAATCGAACATGTTGATTCCTGAAATGAGCTCGGACGCGTGATTGAAAAACAGGAGAAAAAAAAAAGGTGGTCCTGACGACCTTCCGAACGGCTGAAATTGAAGTGTATAATACACGGTTTTTCGAGATTTCGGGGTCCCGGAACAAAATTCTCCGGAAATGACATAGAAAGTTCCTCGGGTCAGATAAAGCGGCCACGCAAAGTTTGAGCACTAACGGAAAACATTTGGGGGTGCCGGTGTGCCACAAATCAGCATTCGCCGAAACTCGGATTATCGTGAAAAATGTGTTAAAGCTCGTTATTTGAGGCTGAAATCGAACAGGTTGATTCCTGAAATCGAACAGGTTGATTCCTGAAATGAGCTCGGACGTGTGATTGAAAAACATGGAGAAAAAGAAACAGTGGTCCAGACGATCTTCCGAACTATTTGAAATTGAAGTGTATAATACACGGTTTTTCGGTATTCCGGGGTCCCGGAACAAAATTCTCCGGAAATCACATAGAAAGTTCCTCGGGTAAGATAAAGCGGCCACGCAAAGTTTTAGCACCAACGGAAGACATTTGGGGGTGCCGGTGTGCCACAAACCAGCATTCGCCGAAACTCGGATTATCGTGAAAATTGTGTTAAAGCTCGTTATTTGAGGCTGAAATCGAACAGGTTGATTCCTGAAATGAGCTCGGATGCGTGATTGAAAAACAGGGAGAAAAAGAAACAGGGTCTGGTACGACCTTCCGAACGGCTGAAATTGAAGTGTATAATACACGGTTTTCGGGATTCCGGGGTCCTGGAACAAAATTCTCCGGAAATCACATAGAAAGTTCCTCGGGTCAGATAAAGCGGTCACGCAAAGTTTTAGCACCAACGGAAGACATTTGGGGTGCCGGTGTGCCACAAACCAAAGATTCGCGAAACTCGGATTATCGTGAAAATGTGTTAAAGCTCGTTATTTGAGGTTGAAATCGAACAAAGTTGATTCCGAAATCGAACAGGTTGATTCCGAAATCGAACAGGTTGATTCCTGAAATGAGCTCGGACGCGTGATTGAAAAACGGGAGAAAAAGAAACAGGTCCATTTACGATATTCAACGGTGAAATTGAAGTGTATAATACACGGTTTTTCGGGATTCCGGGGTCCGAACAAAATCTCTCGGAAATGACATAGAAATTTCCTCGGGTCAAATAAAGCGGCCACACAAAGTTTGAGCACCAACGGAAGACATTTGGGGGTGCGGTGTGCCACAAACCAAAGATTCACCGAAACTCGGATTATCGTGAAAAATGTGTTAAAGCTCGTTATTTGAGGTGAAATCGAAAAAGTTGATTCTGAAATGAGCTCGGATGCGTGATTGAAAAACAGGGAGAAAAAGAAACAGGGTCCGGTACGACCTTCCGAACGGCTGAAATTAAAGCGTATAATACACGGTTTTTCGGGATTCCGGGGTCCCGGAACAAAATTCTCCGGAAATGACATAGAAAGTTTCTCGGGTCAGATAAAGCGGCCACGCAAAGTTTGAGCACCAACGGAAGACATTTGGGGATGCCGATGTGCCACAAACCAGCATTCGCCGAAACTCGGATTATCGTGAAAAATGTGTTAAAGCTCGTTATTTGAGGCTGAAATCGAACATGTTGATTTCTGAAATGAGCTCGGATGCGTGATTGAAAAACAAGGAGAAAAAGAAACAGGGTCCGGTACGACCTTCCGAACGGCTGAAATTGAAGTGTATAATACAATGTTTTTCGATATTCCGGGGTCCCGGAACAAAATTCTCCGGAAATGACATAGAAAGTTTCTCGGGTCAGATAAAGCGGCCACGCAAAGTTTGAGCACTAACGGAAAACATTTTGGGGTGCCGGTGTGCCACAAACCAGCATTCGCCGAAACTCGGATTATCGTGAAAAATGTGTTAAAGCTCGTTATTTGAGGCTGAAATCGAACATGTTGATTCCTGAAATGAGCTCGGATGCGTGATTGAAAAACAGGAGAAAAAGAAACAGGTCCGCACGACCTTCCGAACGGGCTGAAATTGAAGTGTATAATACACGGTTTTCGAGATTCCGGGGTCCCGGAACAAAATTCTCCGTAAATCACATAGAAAGTTCCTCGGGTCGGATAAAGCAGCCACGCAAAGTTTGAGCACTAACGGAAAACATTTGGGGGTGCCGGTGTGCCACAAATCAAGATTCACGAAACTCGGATTATCGTGAAAAATGTGTTAAAGCTCGTTATTTGAGGTGAAATCGAACAGTTGATTCTGAAATCGAACAAGGTTGATTCCTGAAATGAGCTCGGACGTGTGATTGAAAAACATGGAGAAAAAGAAACAGTGGTCCGCACGATCTTCCGAACTACTGAAATTGAAGTGTATAATACACGGTTTTTCGGGATTCCGGGGTCCCGGAACAAAATTCTCCGGAAATCACATAGAAAGTTCCTCGGGTAAGATAAAGCGGCCACGCAAAGTTTTAGCACCAACGGAAGACATTTGGGGGTGCCGGTGTGCCACAAACCAAAGATTCGCTAAACTCGGATTATCGTGAAAATTGTGTTAAAGCTCGTTATTTGAGGCTGAAATCGAACAGGTTGATTCCTGAAATGAGCTCGGATGCGTGATTGAAAAACAGGGAGAAAAAGAAACAGGGTCCGGTACGACCTTTCGAACGGCTGAAATTGAAGTGTATAATACACGTTTTTTCGGGATTAGGGGTCCTGGAATAAAATTCTCCGGAAATCACATAGAAAGTTCCTCGGGTCAGATAAAGCGGACACGCAAAGTTTTAGCACCAACGGAAGACATTTGGGGGTGCGGTGTGCCACAAACGAGCATTCGCCGAAACTCGGATTATCGTGAAAATGTGTTAAAGCTCGTTATTTGAGGTTGAAATCGAACGGGTTGATTCTCGAAATCGAACAGTTGATTCCTGAAATCGAAAAAGTTGATTCTGAAATGAGCGCGGACGCGTGATTGAAAAACAGGAGAAAAAGAAACAGGTCCGACGACGATATTCGAACTATTTGAAATTGAAGTGTATAATACACGGTTTTTCGGGATTCCGGGGTCCCGGAACAAAATTCTCCGGAAATGACATAGAAATTTCCTCGGGTCAAATAAAGCGGCCACACAAAGTTTGAGCACCAACGGAAGACATTTGGGGGTGCCGGCGTGCCACAAACCAGCATTCACCGAAACTCGGATTATCGTGAAAAATGTGTTAAAGCTCGTTATTTGAGGCTGAAATCGAACAGGTTGATTCCTGAAATGAGCTCGGATGCGTGATTGAAAAACAGGGAGAAAAAGAAACAGGGTCCGGTACGACCTTCCGAACGGCTGAAATTGAAGTGTATAATACACGGTTTTCGGGATTCGGGGTCCCGGAACAAAATTCTCCGGAAATCACATAGAAAGTTTCTCGGGTCGGATAAAGCGGCCACGCAAAGTTTGAGCACCAACGGAAGACATTTGGGGATGCCGATGTGCCACAAACCAAAGATTCGCGAAACTCGGATTATCGTGAAAAATGTGTTAAAGCTCGTTATTTGAGGTGAAATCGAACATGTTGATTTCGAAATGAGCTCGGATGCGTGATTGAAAACAGGAGAAAAAGAAACATGGTCAGATTTACGACCTTCCGAACGGCCGAAATTGAAGTGTATAATACAATGTTTTTCGATAGGGGTCGGAACAAAATTCTCGGAAATGACATAGAAAGTTTCTCGGGTCAGATAAAGCGGCCACGCAAAGTTTGAGCACTAACGGAAAACATTTTGGGGTGCCGGTGTGCCACAAACCAGCATTCGCCGAAACTCGGATTATCGTGAAAAATGTGTTAAAGCTCGTTATTTGAGGCTGAAATCGAACAGGTTGATTCCTGAAATCGAACAGGTTGATTCCTGAAATGAGCTCGGACGTGTGATTGAAAAACATGGAGAAAAAGAAACAGGGTCCGGTACGATCTTCCGAACTATTTGAAATTGAAGTGTATAATACACGGTTTTTCGAGATTCCGGGGTCCCGAAACAAAAATCTCCGGAAATCACATAGAAATTTCCTCGGGTCAGATAAAGCGGCCACGCAAAGTTTGAGCACCAACGGAAGATATTTGGGGGTGCGAGTGTGCCACAAACCAGCATTCGCCGAAACTCGGATTATCGTGAAAAATGTGTTAAAGCTCGTTATTTGAGGCTGAAATCGAACAGGTTGATTACTGAAATCGAACAGGATGATTCCTGAAATGAGCACGGACGCGTGATTGAAAAACAGGGAGAAAAAGAAACAAGGTCCCAGACGATCTTCCAACAATTTGAATTTGAATTGTATAATACACGGTTTTCGGGATTCGGGTCCCGGAACAAAATTCTCCGGAAATGACATAGAAAGTTCCTCGGGTCGGATAAAGCGGCCACGCAAAGTTTGAGCACATACGGAAGACATTTGGGGGGTGGGGTGTGCCACAACCCAGCATTCGCCGAAACTCGCATTATCTTGAAAAATGTGTTAAAGCTCGTTATTTGAGGCTGAAATCGAACAGGTTGATTCCTGAAATGAGCTCGGATGCATGATTGAAAAACAGGGAGAAAAAGAAACAGGGTCTGGTACGACCTTCCGAACGGCTGAAATTGAAGTTTATAATACACGGTTTTTCGGGATTCCGGGATCCCGGAACAAAATTCACCGGAAATGACATAGAAAGTTCCTCGAGTCAGATAAAGCGGCCACGCAAAGTTTTAGCACCAACGGAAGACATTTGGGGGTGCCGGTGTGCCACAAACCAGCATTCGCCGAAACTCGGATTATCGTGAAAAATGTGTTAAAGCTCGTTATTTGAGGCTGAAATCGAACAGGTTGATTCCTGAAATCGAACAGGTTGATTCCTGAAATGAGCTCGGACGCGTGATTGAAAAACAGGGAGAAAAAGAAACAGGGTCCGGTACGATCTTCCGAACGGCTGAAATTGAAGTGTATAATACACGGTTTTTCGGGATTCCGGGGTCCCGGAACAAAATTCTCCGGAAATGACATAGAAAGTTCCTCGGGTCAAATAAAGCGGCCACGCAAAGTTTGAGCACCAACGGAAGACATTTGGGGTGCGGTGTGCCACAAACCAAAGATTCCGAAACTCGGATTATCGTGAAAAATGTGTTAAAGCTCGTTATTTGAGGCTGAAATCGAACAGGTTGATTCCTGAAATGAGCTCGGACGCGTGATTGAAAAACAGGGAGAAAAAGAAACAGGGTCCGGTACGACCTTCCGAACGGCTGAAATTAAAGTGTATAATACACGGTTTTTCGGGATTCCGGGGTCCCGGAACAAAATTCTCCGGAAATGACATAGAAAGTTTCTCGGGTCAGATAAAGCGGCCACGCAAAGTTTGAGCACCAACGGAAGACATTTGGGGATGCCGGTGTGCCACAAACCAGCATTCGCCGAAACTCGGATTATCGTGAAAAATGTGTTAAAGCTCGTTATTTGAGGCTGAAATCGAACATGTTGATTCCTGAAATGAGCTCGGACGCGTGATTGAAAAACAGGGAGAAAAAGAAACAGGGTCCGGTACGACCTTCCGAACGGCTGAAATTGAAGTGTATAATACACGGTTTTCGAGATTAGGGGTCCCGGAACAAAATTCTCCGGAAATGACATAGAAAGTTCCTCGGGTCAGATAAAGCGGCCACGCAAAGTTTGAGCACTAACGGAAAACATTTGGGGGTGCCGGTGTGCCACAAATCAAAGATTCGCCGAAAATCGGATTATCGTGAAAAATGTGTTAAAGCTCGTTATTTGGCTGAAATCGAACAGGTTGATTCCTGAAATCGAACAGGTTGATTCCTGAAATGAGCTCGGACGCGTGATTGAAAAACAGGGAGAAAAAGAAACAGGGTCCGGTACGATCTTCCGAACGGCTGAAATTGAAGTGTATAATACACGGTTTTTCGGGATTCCGGGGTCCCGGAACAAAATTCTCCGGAAATCACATAGAAAGTTCCTCGGGTAAGATAAAGCGGCCACGCAAAGTTTTAGCACCAACGGAAGACATTTGGGGGTGCCGGTGTGCCACAAACCAGCATTCGCCGAAACTCGGATTATCGTGAAAATTGTGTTAAAGCTCGTTATTTGAGGCTGAAATCGAACAGGTTGATTTCTGAAATGAGCTCGGACGCGTGATTGAAAAACAGGGAGAAAAAGAAACAGTGGTCCGGTGACGACCTTCCGAACGGCAGTGAAATTAAAGCGTATAATACACGGTTTTTGGGATTAGGGTCCCGGAACAAAATTCTCGGAAATGACATAGAAAGTTTCTCGGGTCAGATAAAGCGGCCACGCAAAGTTTGAGCACCAACGGATGACATTTGGGGATGCCGATGTGCCACAAACCAGCATTCGCCGAAACTCGGATTATCGTGAAAAATGTGTTAAAGCTCGTTATTTGAGGCTGAAATCGAACATGTTGATTTCTGAAATGAGCTCGGATGCGTGATTGAAAAACAGGAGAAAAAGAAACAGTGGTCCGAAGACGACCTTCCGAACGGCTGAAATTGAAGTGTATAATACAATGTTTTTCGATATTCCGGGGTCCCGGAACAAAATTCTCCGGAAATGACATAGAAAGTTTCTCGGGTCAGATAAAGCGGCCACGCAAAGTTTGAGCACTAACGGAAAACATTTGGGGGTGCCGGTGTGCCACAAACCAGCATTCGCCGAAACTCGGATTATCGTGAAAAATGTGTTAAAGCTCGTTATTTGAGGCTGAAATCGAACAGGTTGATTCCTGAAATCGAACAGGTTGATTCCTGAAATGAGCTCGGACGTGTGATTGAAAAACATGGAGAAAAAGAAACAGGGTCCGGTACGATCTTCCGAACGGCTGAAATTGAAGTGTATAATACACGGTTTTTCGAGATTCCGGGGTCCCGAAACAAAAATCTCCGGAAATCACATAGAAATTTCCTCGGGTCAGATAAAGCGGCCACGCAAAGTTTGAGCACCAACGGAAGATATTTGGGGGTGCCAGTGTGCCACAAACCAGCATTCGCCGAAACTCGGATTATCGTGAAAAATGTGTTAAAGCTCGTTATTTGAGGCTGAAATCGAACAGGTTGATTACTGAAATCGAACAGGATGATTCCTGAAATGAGCACGGACGCGTGATTGAAAAACAGGGAGAAAAAGAAACAAGGTCCGGTACGATCTTCTGAACAGCTGAATTTGAATTGTATAATACACGGTTTTTCGGGATTCCGGGGTCCCGGAACAAAATTCTCCGGAAATGACATAGAAAGTTCCTCGGGTCAGATAAAGCGGCCACGCAAAGTTTGAGCACATACGGAAGACATTTGGGGGTGCCGGTGTGCCACAACCCAGCATTCGCCGAAACTCGCATTATCTTGAAAAATGTGTTAAAGCTCGTTATTTGAGGCTGAAATCGAACAGGTTGATTCCTGAAATGAGCTCGGATGCATGATTGAAAAACAGGGAGAAAAAGAAACAGGGTCTGGTACGACCTTCCGAACGGCTGAAATTGAAGTTTATAATACACTGTTTTTCGGGATTCCGGGATCCCGGAACAAAATTCACCGGAAATGACATAGAAAGTTCCTCGGGTCAGATAAAGCGGCCACGCAAAGTTTTAGCACCAACGGAAGACATTTGGGGGTGCCGGTGTGCCCACAAACCAAAGATTCGCTAAAACTCGGATTATCGTGAAAAATGTGTTAAAGCTCGTTATTTGAGGCTGAAATCGAACAGGTTGATTCTGAAATCGAAAGTTGATTCTGAAATCGAACAGGTTGATTCGAAATGAGCTCGGACGCGTGATTGAAAACAGGAGAAAAAGAAACAGTGGTCCCGACGATCTTCCGAACTATTTGAAATTGAAGTGTATAATACACGGTTTTTCGGGATTCAGGGTCCCGGAACAAAATTCTCCGGAAATGACATAGAAAGTTCCTCGGGTCAAATAAAGCGGCCACGCAAAGTTTGAGCACCAACGGAAGACATTTGGGGGTGCCGTGTGCCACAAACCAAAGATTCGCCGAAACTCGGATTATCGTGAAAAATTTGTTAAAGCTCGTTATTCGAGGCTGAAATCGAACAGGTTGATTCCTGAAATGAGCTCGGATGCGTGATTGAAAAACAGGGAGAAAAAGAAACCGGGTCCAGTACGACCTTCCGAACGGCTGAAATTAAAGCGTATAATACACGGTTTTTCGGGATTCCAGGGTCCCGGAACAAAATTCTCCGGAAATGACATAGAAAGTTTCTCGGGTCAGATAAAGCGGCCACGCAAAGTTTGAGCACCAACGGAAGACATTTGGGGATGCCGGTGTGCCACAAACCAGCATTCGCCGAAACTCGGATTATCGTGAAAAATGTGTTAAAGCTCGTTATTTGAGGCTGAAATCGAACATGTTGATTCCTGAAATGAGCTCGGATGCGTGATTGAAAAACAGGGAGAAAAAGAAACAGGGTCCGGTACGACCTTCCGAACTAAATTTGAAATTAAAGCGTATAATACACGGTTTTCGGGATTCGGGGTCCCGGAACAAAATTCTCCGGAAATCACATAGAAAGTTTCTCGGGTCGGATAAAGCGGCCACGCAAAGTTTGAGCACCAACGGAAGACATTTGGGGATGCCGGTGTGCCACAAACCAGCATTCGCCGAAACTCGGATTATCGTGAAAAATGTGTTAAAGCTCGTTATTTGAGGCTGAAATCGAACATGTTGATTCCTGAAATGAGTTCGGATGCGCGATTTAAAAACAGGGAGAAAAAGAAACAGGGTCCGGTACGACCTTCCGAACAGCTGAAATTGAAGTGTATAATACACGGTTTTTCGAGATTCCAGGGTCCCGGAACAAAATTCTCCGGAAATGACATAGAAAGTTCCTCGGGTCAGATAAAGCGGCCACGCAAAGTTTGAGCACTAACGGAAAACATTTGGGGGTGCCGGTGTGCCACAAACCAGCATTCGCCGAAACTCGGATTATCGTGAAAAATGTGTTAAAGCTCGTTATTTTGAAATCGAAAGGTTGATTCTGAAATCGAACAGGTTGATTCTGAAATGAGCTCGGACGCGTGATTGAAAAACAGGGAGAAAAAGAAACAGTGGTCCGTACGATCTTCCGAACGGTGAAATTGAAGTGTATATAATACACGGTTTTTCGAGATTCCGGGGTCCCGGAACAAAAATCTCCGGAAATCACATAGAAAGTTCCTCGGGTCAGATAAAGCGGCCACGCAAAGTTTGAGCACCAACGGAAGATATTTGGGGGTGCCAGTGTGCCACATACCAGCATTCGCCGAAACTCGGATTATCGTGAAAAATGTGTTAAAGCTCGTTATTTGAGGCTGAAATCGAACAGGTTGATTACTGAAATCGAACAGGATGATTCCTGAAATGAGCACGGACGCGTGATTGAAAAGCAGGGAGAAAAAGAAACAAGGTCCGGTACGATCTTCTGAACAGCTGAATTTGAATTGTATAATACACGGTTTTTCGGGATTCCGGAGTCCCGGAACAAAATTCTCCGGAAATCACATAGAAAGTTCCTCGGGTCAGATAAAGCGGCCACGCAAAGTTTGAGCACATACGGAAGACATTTGGGGGTGCCGGTGTGCCACAACCCAGCATTCGCGAAACTCTAATTATCTTGAAAAATGTGTTAAAGCTCGTTATTTGAGGCTGAAATCGAACAGGTTGATTCCTGAAATGAGCTCGGATGCATGATTGAAAAACAGGGAGAAAAAGAAACAGGGTCTGGAACGACCTTCTGAACGGCTGAAATTGAAGTTTATAATACACGGTTTTTCGGGATTCCGGGATCCCGGAACAAAATTCTCCGGAAATGACATAGAAAGTTCCTCGGGTCAGATAAAGCGGCCACGCAAAGTTTGAGCACCAACGGAAGACATTTGGGGGTGCCGGTGTGCCACAAACCAGCATTCGCCGAAACTCGGATTATCGTGAAAAATGTGTTAAAGCTCGTTATTTGAGGCTGAAATTAAACAGGTTGATTCCTAAAATCGAACAGGTTGATTCCTGAAATGAGCTCGGACGCGTGATTGAAAAACAGGGAGAAAAAGAAACAGGTCCGTGACGACTTTACGAACAGTGAAATTGAAGTGTATAATACACGGTTTTTCGGGAATCCGGGGTCCCGGAACAAAATTCTCCGGAAATCACATAGAAAGTTCATCGGGTCCGATAAAGCGGCCATGCAAAGTTTGAGCACCAACGGAAGACATTTTGGGGTGCCGGTGTGCCACAAACCAGCATTCGCCGAAACTCGGATTATCGTGAAAAATGTGTTAAAGCTCGTTATTTGAGGCAGAAATCGAACAGGTTGATTCCTGAAATCGAACAGGTTGATTCCTGAAATGAGCTCGGACGCGTGATTGAAAAATAGGGAGAAAAAGAAACAGGGTCCGGTACGACCTTCCGAACGGCTGAAATTGAAGTGTATAATACACTTTATTTCGGGATTCCGGGGTCCCGGAACAAAATTCTCCGGAAATCACATAGGAAGTTCCTCGAGTCAGATAAATCGGCCACGCAAAGTTTGAGCACCGACGGAAGACATTTGGGGGTGCCGGTGTGCCACAAACCAGCATTCACCGAAACTCGGATTCTCGTGAAAAATGTGTTAGAGCTCGTTATTTGAGGCTGAAATCGAACAGGTTGATTCCCGAAATCGAACAGGTTGATTCCTGAAATGAGCTCGAACGCGTGATTGAAAAACAGGGAGAAAAAGAAACAGGGTCCGGTACGATCTTCCGAACGGCTGAAATTGAAGTGTATAATACACGGTTTTTCGAGATTCTGGGGTCCCGGAACAAAATTCTCCGGAAATCACATAGAAAGTTCTTCGGGTCAGATAAAGCGGCCACACAAAGTTTGAGCACCAACGGAAGACATTTGGGGGTGCCGGTGTGCCAAACCAAAGATTCGCGAAACTCGGATTATCGCGAAAAATGTGTTAAAGCTCGTTATTTGAGGCTGAAATCGAACAGGTTGATTCCTGAAATCGAACAGGTTGATTCCTGAAATCGAACAGGTTGATTCCTGAAATGAGCTCGGACGCGTGATTGAAAAATAAGGAGAAAAAGAAACAGGGTCCGGTACGACCTTTCGAACGGCTGAAATTGAAGTGTATAATAAACGGTTTTTCGGGATTCCGGGGTCCCAGAACAAAATTCTCCGGAAATCACATAGAAAGGTCCTCGGGTCAGATAAAGCGGCCACGCAAAGTTTGAGCACCAACGGAAGACATTTGGGGGTGCCAGTGTGCCACAACCCAGTATTCGCCGAAACTCGGATTATCTTGAAAAATGTGTTAAACCTCGTTATTTGAGGCTGAAATTGAACAGGTTGATTCCTGAAATCGAATAGGTTGATTCCTAAAATGAGCTCGGATGCGAGGTTGAAAAACAGGGAGAAAAAAAAACAGGGTCCGGTACGATCTTCCGAATGGCTGAAATTGAAGTGTATAATACACGGTTTTTCGGGAATCCGGGGTCCCGGAACAAAATTCTCCGGAAATCACATAGAAAGTTCATCGGGTCCGATAAAGCGGCCATGCAAAGTTTGAGCACCAACGGAAGACATTTGGGGGTGCCGGTGTGCCACAAACCAGCATTCGCCGAAACTCGGATTATCGTGAAAAATGTGTTAAAGCTCGTTATTTGAGGTTGAAATCGAACAGGTTGATTCCTGAAATGAGCTCGGATGCGTGATTGAAAAACAGGAAGAAAAAGAAACAGGGTCCGGTACGACCTTTCGAACGGTTGAAATTGAAGTGTATAATACACGGTTTTTCGGGATTCCGGGGTCCCGGAACAAAATTCACCGGAAATGAAATAGAAAGTTCCTCGGATCAGATAAAGCGGCCACGCAAAGTTTGAGCACCAACGGAAGACATTTGGGGATGCCGGTGTGCCACAAACCAGCATTCGCCGAAACTCGGATTATCGTGAAAAATGTGTTAAAGCTCGTTATTTGAGGCTGAAATTAAACAGGTTGATTCCTGAAATCGAACAGGTTGATTCCTGAAATGAGCTCGGACGCGTGATTGAAAAATAAGGAGAAAAAGAAACAGGGTCCGGTACGACTTTCTGAACGGCTGAAATTAAAGTGTATAATACACGGTTTTTCGGGATTCCGCGGTCCCGAAACAAAATTCTTTGGAAATCACATAGGAAGTTCCTCGGGTCAGATAAAGCGGCCACGCAAAGTTTGAGCTCCAACGGAAGAAATTTGGGGGTGCCGGTGTGCCACAAACCAGCATTCGCCGAAACTCGGATTATCGTGAAAAATGTGTTAAAGCTCCTAATTTGAGGCTGAAATCGAACAGGTTGATTTCTGAAATCGAACAGGTTGATTCCTGAAATGAGCTCGGCCGCGTGATTGAAAAACAGGGAGAAAAAGAAACAGGGTCCGGTACGATCTTCCGAATGGCTGAAATTGAAGTGTATAATACACGGTTTTTCGGGAATCCGGGGTCCCGAAACAAAATTCTCCGGAAATCACATAGAAAGTTCATCGGGTCCGATAAAGCGGCCATGCAAAGTTTGAGCACCAACGGAAGAAATTTGGGGGTGCCGGTGTGCCACAAACCAGGATTCGCCGAAACTCGGATTATCGTGAAAAATGTGTTAAAGCTCGTTATTTGAGGCAGAAATCGAACAGGTTGATTCCTGAAATTAGCTCGGACGCGTGATTGAAAAATAGGGAGAAAAAGAAACAGGGTCCGGTACGACCTTCCGAACGGCTGAAATTGAAGTGTATAATACACTTTTTTTCGGGATTCCGGGGTCCCGGAACAAAATTCTCCGGAAATCACATAGTAAGTTCCTCGAGTCAGATAAATCGGCCACGCAAAGTTTGAGCACCGACGGAAGACATTTGGGGGTGTCGGTGTGCCACAAACTAGCATTCACCGAAACTCGGATTCTCGTGAAAAATGTGTTAAAGCTCGTTATTTGAGGCTGAAATCGAACAGGTTGATTCCCAAAATCGAACAGGTTGATTCCTGAAATGAGCTCGGACGCGTGATTGAAAAACAGGGAGAAAAAGAAACAGGGTCCGGTACGATCTTCCGAACAATTTGAAATTGAAGTGTATAATACACGGTTTTGAGATTCGGGGTCCCGGAACAAAATTCTCGGAAATCACATAGAAAGTTCCTCGGGTGAGATAAAGCGGCCACGCAAAGTTTGAGCACCAACGGAAGACATTTGGGGGTGCGGTGTGCCCAAACCAAAGATTCGCCGAAACTCGGATTATCGTGAAAAATGTGTTAAAGCTCGTTATTTGAGGTGAAATCGAACAGGTTGATTCCTGAAATGAGCTCGGACGCGTGATTGAAAAACAGGAGAAAAAGAAACAGTGGTCCGTACGACCTTTCGAACGGTTGAAATTGAAGTGTATATAATAATACACGGTTTTCGGGATTTAAGGGTCCGGAACAAAATTCACCGGAAATGAAATAGAAAGTTCCTCGTGTCAGATAAAGCGGCCGCGCAAAGTTTGAGCACCAACGGAAGACATTTGGGGGTGCCGGTGTGCCACAAACCAGCATTCGCCGAAACTGGGATTATCGTGAAATATGTGTTAAAGCTCTAATTTGAGGCTGAAATCGAACAGGTTGATTTCTGAAATCGAACAGGTTGATTCCTGAAATGAGCTCGGACGCGTGATTGAAAAACAGGGAGAAAAAGAAACAGGGTCCGGTACGATCTTCCGAATGACTGAAATTGAAGTGTATAATACACGGTTTTTCGGGAATCCGGGGTCCCGGAACAAAATTCTCCGGAAATCACATAGAAAGTTCATCGGGTCCGATAACGCGGCCATGCAAAGTTTGAGCACCAACGGAAGACATTTGGGGGTGCTTGTGCCCACAAACCAAAGATTCACCGAAACTCTGATTCTCGTGAAAAATGTGTTAAAGCTCGTTATTTGAGGCAGAAATCGAACAGGTTGATTCCTGAAATCGAACAGGTTGATTCCTGAAATGAGCTCGGACGCGTGATTGAAAAATAGGGAGAAAAAGAAACAGGGTCCGGTACGACCTTCCGAACGGCTGAAATTGAAGTGTATAGTACACTTTTTTTCGGGATTCCGGGGTCCCGCAACAAAATTCTCCGGAAATCACATAGGAAGTTCCTCGAGTCAGATAAATCGGCCACGCAAAGTTTGAGCACCGACGGAAGACATTTGGGGGTGCCGGTGTGCCACAAACCAGCATTCACCGAAACTCGGATTCTCGTGAAAAATGTGTTAAAGCTCGTTATTTGAGGCTGAAATCGATCAGGTTGATTCTCGAAATCGAACAGGTTGATTCCTGAAATGAGCTCGGACGCGTGATTGAAAAACAGGGAGAAAAAGAAACAGGGTTCGGTACGATCTTCCGAACGGCTGAAATTGAAGTGTATAATACACGGTTTTTCGAGATTCCGGGTTCCCGGAACAAAATTCTCCGGAAATCACATAGAAAGTTCCTCGGGTCAGATAAAGCGGCCACGCAAAGTTTGAGCACCAACGGAAGACATTTGGGGGTGCCGGTGTGCCACAAACCAAAGATTCACGAAACTCCTCGGATTATCGTGAAAAATGTGTTAAAGCTCGTTATTTGAGGTGAAATCGAACAGGTTGATTCCAGAAATCGAACAGGTTGATTCCTAAAATGAGCTCGGACGCGTGATTGAAAAATAGGGAGAAAAAGAAACAGGTCAGACGACCTTCCAAACGGTGAAATTGAAGTGTATAATACCGGTTTTCGGGATTCGGGGTCCCGGAACAAAATTCTCCGGAAATCACATAGAAAGGTCCTCGGGTCAGATAAAGCGGCCACGCAAAGTTTGAGCACCAACGGAAGACATTTGGGGGTGCCGGTGTGCCACAAACCAGCATTCGCCGAAACTCGGATTATCTTGCAAAATGTGTTAAACCTCGTTATTTGAGGCTGAAATTGAACAGGTTGATTTCTGAAATCGAACAGGTTTATTCCTGAAATGAGCTCGGATGCGTGATTGAAAAACAGGGAGAAAAAGATACAGGGTCCGGTACGACCTTCATAACGGCTGAAATTGAAATGTATATATAATACACGGTTTTTCGGGATTCCGGAACAAAATTCTCCGGAAATGACATAGAAAGTTCCTCGGGTCAGGTAAAGCGGCCACGCAAAGTTTGAGCACAAACAGAAGACATTTGGGGGTGCCAGTGTGCCACAAACCAGCATTCACCGAAACTCGGATTATCTTGAAAAATGTGTTAAAGCTCGTTATTTGAGGCTGAAATCGAGTAGGTTGATTCCTGAAATCGAACAGGTTGATTCCTGAAATGAGCTCGGATGCGTGATTGAAAAACAGGGAGAAAAAGAAACAGGGTCCGGAAGGTCTACCTTCCGAACGGCTGAAATTGAAGTGTAATAATACACGGTTTTTCGGGATTCCGGGGTCCCGGAACAAAATTCTACGGAAATGACATAGAAAGTTCCTCGGGTCTGATAAAGCGGCCACGCAAAGTTTGAGCACCAACGGAAGACATTTGGGGGTGCCGGTGTGCCACAAACCAGCATTCGCCGAAACTCGGATTATCGTGAAAAATGTGTTAAAACTCGTTATTTGATGAAGAAATCGAACAGGTTGATTTCTGAAATCGAACAGGTTGATTCCTAAAATGAGCTCGGATGCGTGATTGAAAAACAGGGAGAAAAAGAAACACGGTCCGGTACGACCTTTCGAACGGCTGAAATTGAATTGTATAATACACGGTTTTTCGGGATTCCGGGGTCCCGGAACAAAATTCTCCGGAAATGACATAGAAAGTTCCTCGGGTCAGATAAAGCGGCCACGCAAAGTTTGAGCACCAACGGAAGACATTTGGGGGTGCCAGTGTGCCACAAACCAGCATTCGCCGAAACTCGGATTATCGTGAAAAATGTGTTAAAGCTCGTTATTTGAGGCTGAAATCGAACAGGTTGATTCCTGAAATCGAACAGGTTGATTCCTGAAATGAGCTCGGATGCGTGATTGAAAAACAAGGACAAAAAGAAACAGGGTCCGGTACGACCTTCCGAACGGCTGAAATTGAAGTGTATAATACACGGGTTTTCGGGATTCCGGGGTCTCGGAACAAAATTCTCCAGAAATCACATAGAAAGTTCCTCGGGTCAGATAAGGCAGCCACGCAAAGTTTGAGCACCAACGGAAGACATTTGGGGGTGCCGGTGTACACAAACCAAAGATTCGAAACTCGGATTATTGTGAAAAATGTGTTAAAGCTCGTTATTTGAGGCTGAAATCGAACAGTTGATTCCTGAAATCGAACAGGTTGATTCCTGAAATGAGCTCGGGCGCGTGATTGAAAAATAGGGAGAAAAAGAAACAGGGTCGTGACGACCTTCGAAGCATTTGAAATGAAGTGTATAATACACGGTTTTTCGGGAATCCGGGGTCCCGGAACAAAATTCTCCGGAAATCACATAGAAAGTTCATCGGGTCCGATAACGCGGCCATGCAAAGTTTGAGCACCAACGGAAGACATTTGGGGGTGCCGGTGTGCCACAAACCAGCATTCGCCGAAACTCGGATTATCGTGAAAAATGTGTTAAAGCTCGTTATTTGAGGCAGAAATCGAACAGGTTGATTCCTGAAATCGAACAGGTTGATTCCTGAAATGAGCTCGGACGCGTGATTGAAAAATAGGGAGAAAAAGAAACAGTGGTCCAGACGACCTTGGGAATTTGAAATTGAAGTGTATAATACACTTTTTTTCGGGATTCCGGGGTCCCGCAACAAAATTCTCCGGAAATCACATAGGAAGTTCCTCGAGTCAGATAAATTGGCCACGCAAAGTTTGAGCACCGACGGAAGACATTTGGGGGTGCCGGTGTGCCACAAACCAGCATTCACCGAAACTCGGATTCTCGTGAAAAATGTGTTAAAGCTCGTTATTTGAGGCTGAAATCGATCAGGTTGATTCTCGAAATCGAACAGGTTGATTCCTGAAATGAGCTCGGACGCGTGATTGAAAAACAGGGAGAAAAAGAAACAAGGTTCGGTACGATCTTCCGAACGGCTGAAATTGAAGTGTATAATACACGGTTTTGAGATTCGGGTTCCGGAACAAAATTCTCCGGAAATCACATAGAAAGTTCCTCGGGTCGATAAAGCGGCCACGCAAAGTTTGAGCACCAACGGAAGACATTTGGGGGTGCAGGTGTGCCACAAACCAAAGATTCGCGAAACTCGGATTATCGTGAAAAATGTGTTAAACCTCGTTATTTGAGGCTGAAATCGAACAGGTTGATTCCTGAAATCGAACAGGTTGATTCCTGAAATGAGCTCGGACGCGTGATTGAAAAATAGGGAGAAAAAGAAACAGGGTCCGGTATGACCTTCCGAACGGCTCAAATTGAAGTGTATATCCTATCTTCTTTTTTACTAGATTTTTTAATATAAGGATCCAAAAATTTATTTTGTACTTGATCATTAGTCATTGATAAGTTATAAATTTTTTGTTCGAAAGAAAGAGAATTCCCGGTTGTTTGATCTTGATCCTTGTGGAGTGAAAAGGAGACTACACTGGATCTATATGGTCTTCCCGACAATATCCATAAGCGGCTTGCTTTTGGTAAGAGATGAACATTACCGTATGTAAATTCGGGTGCATAATACACGGTTTTTCGGGATTCCGGGGTCCCGGAACAAAATTCTCCGGAAATCACATAGAAAGGTCCTCGGGTCAGATAAAGCGGCCACGCAAAGTTTGAGCACCAACGGAAGACATTTGGGGGTGCCGGTGTGCCACAAACCAGCATTCGCCGAAACTCGGATTATCTTGCAAAATGTGTTAAACCTCGTTATTTGAGGCTGAAATTGAACAGGTTGATTCCTGAAATCGAACAGGTTTATTCCTGAAATGAGCTCGGATGCGTGATTGAAAAACAGGGAGAAAAAGAAACAGGGTCCGGTACGACCTTCCGAACTTTGAAATTGAAGTGTATATATAATACACGGTTTTTCGGGATTCCGGGGTCCCGGAACAAAATTCTCCGGAAATGACATAGAAAGTTCCTCGGGTCAGGTAAAGCGGCCACGCAAAGTTTGAGCACAAACAGAAGACATTTGGGGGTGCGGTGTGCCCCACAAAAAAGCATTCACCGAAACTCGGATTATCTTGAAAAATGTGTTAAAGCTCGTTATTTGAGGTGAAATCGAGTAGGTTGATTCTGAAATCGAACAGGTTGATTCTGAAATGAGCTCGGACGCGTGATTGAAAAACAGGGAGAAAAAGAAAATGTGGTCGGAAGGTCTACCTTCCGAACTAGTGAAATTGAAGTGTAATAATACACGGTTTTCGGGATTCGGTCCCGGAACAAAATTCTACGGAAATGACATAGAAAGTTCCTCGGGTCTGATAAAGCGGCCATGCAAAGTTTGAGCACCAACGGAAGACATTTGGGGGTGCCGGTGTGCCACAAACCAGCATTCGCCGAAACTCGGATTATCGTGAAAAATGTGTTAAAACTCGTTATTTGAGGTTGAAATTGAACGGGTTGATTCCTGAAATCGAACAAAGTTGATTCTGAAATGAGCTCGGATGCGTGATTGAAAAACAGGGAGAAAAAGAAACAGGGTCCGGTACGACCTTCCGAACGGCTGAAATTGAAGTGTATAATACACGGGTTTTCGGGATTCCGGGGTCTCGGAACAAAATTCTCCAGAAATCACATAGAAAGTTCCTCGGGTCAGATAAGGCAGCCACGCAAAGTTTGAGCACCAACGGAAGACATTTGGGGGTGCCGGTGTGCCACAAACCAGCATTCGCCGAAACTCGGATTATTGTGAAAAATGTGTTAAAGCTCGTTATTTGAGGCTGAAATCGAACAGGTTGATTCCTGAAATCGAACAGGTTGATTCCCGAAATGAGCTCGGGCGCGTGCTTGAAAAATAGGTAGAAAAAGAAACAGGGTCCGGTACGACCTTCTGAACGGCTGAAATTGAAGTGTATAATACACGGTTTTTCGGGAATCCGGGGTCCCGGAACAAAATTCTCCGGAAATCACATAGAAAGTTCATCGGGTCCGATAACGCGGCCATGCAAAGTTTGAGCACCAACGGAAGACATTTGGGGGTGCCGGTGTGCCACAAACCAGCATTCGCCGAAACTCGGATTATCGTGAAAAATGTGTTAAAGCTCGTTATTTGAGGCATAAATCGAACAGGTTGATTCCTGAAATCGAACAGGTTGATTCCTGAAATGAGCTCGGACGCGTGATTGAAAAATAGGGAGAAAAAGAAACAGGGTCCGGTACGACCTTCGGAACGGCTGAAATTGAAGTGTATAATACACTTTTTTTCGGGATTCCGGGGTCCCGCAACAAAATTCTCCGGAAATCACATAGGAAGTTCCTCGAGTCAGATAAATTGGCCACGCAAAGTTTGAGCACCGACGGAAGACATTTGGGGGTGCCGGTGTGCCACAAACCAGCATTCACCGAAACTCGGATTCTCGTGAAAAATGTGTTAAAGCTCGTTATTTGAGGCTGAAATCGATCAGGTTGATTCTCGAAATCGAACAGGTTGATTCCTGAAATGAGCTCGGACGCGTGATTGAAAAACAGGGAGAAAAAGAAACAAGGTTCGGTACGATCTTCCGAACGGCTGAAATTGAAGTGTATAATACACGGTTTTTCGAGATTCCGGGTTCCCGGAACAAAATTCTCCGGAAATCACATAGAAAGTTCCTCGGGTCAGATAAAGCGGCCACGCAAAGTTTGAGCACCAACGGAAGACATTTGGGGGTGCAGGTGTGCCACAAACCAGCATTCGCCGAAACTCGGATTATCGTGAAAAATGTGTTAAACCTCGTTATTTGAGTCTGAAATCGAACAGGTTGATTCCGAAATCGAAAAAGTTGATTCCTGAAATGAGCTCGGACGCGTGATTGAAAAATAGGGAGAAAAAGAAACAGGGTCCGGTATGACCTTCCGAACGGCTCAAATTGAAGTGTATATCCTATCTTCTTTTTTACTAGATTTTTTAATATAAGGATCCAAAAATTTATTTTGTACTTGATCATTAGTCATTGATAAGTTATAAATTTTTTGTTCGAAAGAAAGAGAATTCCCGGTTGTTTGATCTTGATCCTTGTGGAGTGAAAAGGAGACTACACTGGATCTATATGGTCTTCCCGACAATATCCATAAGCGGCTTGCTTTTGGTAAGAGATGAACATTACCGTATGTAAATTCGGGTGCATAATACACGGTTTTTCGGGATTCCGGGGTCCCGGAACAAAATTCTCCGGAAATCACATAGAAAGGTCCTCGGGTCAGATAAAGCGGCCACGCAAAGTTTGAGCACCAACGGAAGACATTTGGGGGTGCCGGTGTGCCACAAACCAAAGATTCGCGAAACTCGGATTATCTTGCAAAATGTGTTAAACCTCGTTATTTGAGGTTGAAATTGAACAGGTTGATTCCTGAAATCGAACAGGTTTATTCCTGAAATGAGCTCGGATGCGTGATTGAAAAACAGGGAGAAAAAGAAACAGGGTCCGGTACGACCTTCCGAACGGCTGAAATTGAAGTGTATATATAATACACGGTTTTTCGGGATTCCGGGGTCCCGGAACAAAATTCTCCGGAAATGACATAGAAAGTTCCTCGGGTCAGGTAAAGCGGCCACGCAAAGTTTGAGCACAAACAGAAGACATTTGGGGGTGCCAGTGTGCCACAAACCAGCATTCACCGAAACTCGGATTATCTTGAAAAATGTGTTAAAGCTCGTTATTTGAGGCTGAAATCGAGTAGGTTGATTCCTGAAATCGAACAGGTTGATTCCTGAAATGAGCTCGGATGCGTGATTGAAAAACAGGGAGAAAAAGAAACAGGGTCCGGAAGGTCTACCTTCCGAACGGCTGAAATTGAAGTGTAATAATACACGGTTTTTCGGGATTCCGGGGTCCCGGAACAAAATTCTACGGAAATGACATAGAAAGTTCCTCGGGTCTGATAAAGCGGCCATGCAAAGTTTGAGCACCAACGGAAGACATTTGGGGGTGCCGGTGTGCCACAAACCAGCATTCGCCGAAACTCGGATTATCGTGAAAAATGTGTTAAAACTCGTTATTTGATGAAAAAATCGAACAGGTTGATTTCTGAAATCGAACAGGTTGATTCCTAAAATGAGCTCGGATGCGTGATTGAAAAACAGGGAGAAAAAGAAACAGGGTCCGGTACGACCTTTCGAACGGCTGAAATTGAAGTGTATAATACACGGGTTTTCGGGATTCCGGGGTCTCGGAACAAAATTCTCCAGAAATCACATAGAAAGTTCCTCGGGTCAGATAAGGCAGCCACGCAAAGTTTGAGCACCAACGGAAGTCATTTGGGGGTGCCGGTGTGCCACAAACCAGCATTCGCCGAAACTCGGATTATCGTGAAAAATGTGTTAAAGCTCGTTATTTGAGGCTGAAATCGAACAGGTTGATTCCTGAAATCGAACAGGTTGATTCCCGAAATGAGCTCGGACGCGTGATTGAAAAATAGGTAGAAAAAGAAACAGGTCCGACGACCTTCCGAACTGAAATTGAAGTGTATAATACACGGTTTTTCGGGATTCGGGGTCCCGGAACAAAATTCTCCGGAAATCACATAGAAAGTTCCTTGGGTCGGATAAAGCGGCCACGCAAAGTTTGAGCACCAACGGAAGACATTTGGGGGTGCGGTGTGCCACAAACCAGCATTCCCGAAACTCGGATTATCGTGAAAAATGTGTTAAAGCTTGTTATTTGAGGTGAAATCAACAAGGTTGATTCTGAAATGAGCTCGGACGCGTGATTGAAAAACAGGGAAAAAGAAACAGGTCCGTACGATCTTCCGAATGACCTGAAATTGAAATGTATAATACACGGTTTTCGGGAATCGGGGTCCCGGAACAAAATTCTCGGAAATCACATAGAAAGTTCATCGGGTCCGATAACGCGGCCATGCAAAGTTTGAGCACCAACGGAAGACATTTGGGGGTGCCGGTGTGCCACAAACCAGCATTCGCCGAAACTCGGATTATCTTGAAAAATGTGTTAAAGCTCGTTATTTGAGGTGAAATCGAAAGGTTGATTCGAAATCGAACAAAGGTTGATTCTGAAATGAGCTCGGATGCGTGATTGAAAATCAGGGAGAAAAAGAAACAGGGTCCGGTAAGACCTTCCGAACGGCTGAAATTGAAGTATATAATACACGGTTTTTCGTGATTCCGGGGTCCCGGAACAAAATTTTCCGGAAATGACATAGAAAGTTACTCGGGTCAGAAAAAGTGGCCACGCAAAGTTTGAGCACCAACGGAAGACATTTGGGGGTGCAGGTGTGTCACAAACCAGCATTCGCCGAAACTCGGATTATCGTGAAAAATGTGTTAAAACTCGTTATTTGATGAAGAAATCGAACAGGTTGATTTCTGAAATCGAACAGGTTGATTCCTGAAATGAGCTCGGACGCGTGATTGAAAAACAGGGAGAAAAAGAAAAGTGGTCAGTACGATCTTCCGAACTATTTGAAATTGAAGTGTTATATAATACACGGTTTTTCGGGATTCCGGGGTCCCAGAATAAAATTCTCCGGAAATCACATAGAAAGTTCTTCGGGTCAGATAAAGCGGCCACCCAAAGTTTGAGCACCAACAGCAGACATTTGGGGCTGCCGGTGTGTCACAAACCAGCATTCGCCGAAATTCGGATTATCGTGAAAAATGTGTTAAAACTCGGTATTTGAGGCTGAAATCGAACACGTTGATTCCTGAAATCGAACAGGTTGATTCCTAAAATATGCTCGGATGCGTGATTGAAAAACAGGGAGAAAAAGAAACAGGGTCCGGTACGACCTTTCGAACGGCTGAAATTGAAGGGTAAAATACACGGTTTTTCGGGATTCCGGGGTCCCGGAACAAAATTCTCCGGAAATCACATAGAAGGTTCCTCGGGTCAGATAAAGCGGCCACGCAAAGTTTGAGCACCAACGGAGGACATTTGGGAGTGCCGGTGTGCCACAAACCAACATTCCCCGAAACTCGGATTATTGTGAAAAATGTGTTAAAGCTTGTTATTTGAGGCTGAAATCGAACAGGTTGATTCCTGAAATGAGCTCGAACGCGTGATTGAAAAACAGGGAGAAAAAGAAACAGGGTCTGGTACGATCTTCCGAACGGTTGAAATTGAAGTGTATAATACACGGTTTTTCGGGATTCCGGGGTCCCGGAACAAAATTCTCCGGAAATCACATAGAAAGTTCCTCGGGTCAGATAAATCGGCCATGCAAACTTTGAGCACCAACGGAAGACATTTTGGGGTGCCGGTGTGCCACAAACCAGCATTCGCCGAAACTCGGATTATCTTAAAAAATGTGTTAAAGCTCGTTATTTGAGGCTGAAATTGAACAGGTTGATTCCTGAAATCGAACAGGTTGATTCCTTAAATCGAACAGGTTGATTCCTGAAATGAGCTCGGATGCGTGATTGAAAAACAGGGACAAAAAGAAACAGGGTCCGGTACGACCTTCCGAACGGCTGAAATTTAAGTGTATAATACACGGTTTTTCGGGATTCCGGGGTCCCGGAACAAAATTCTCCAGAAATCACATAGAAAGTTCCTCGGGTCAGATAAAGCGGCCACGCAAAGTTTGAGCACCAACGGAAGACATTTGGGGGTGCCGGTGTGCCACAAACCAGCATTCGCCGAAACTCGGATTATCGTGAAAAATGTGTTAAAGCTCGTTATTTGAGGCAGAAATCGAACAGGTTGATTCCTGAAATCGAACAGGTTGATTCCTGAAATGAGCTCGGACGCGTGATTGAAAAATAGGGAGAAAAAGAAACAGGTCCTAGATCACGACCTTCCGAGCAGTGAAATTGAAGTGTATAATACACTTTTTTTCGGGATTCCGGGGTCCCGCAACAAAATTCTCCGGAAATCACATAGGAAGTTCCTCGAGTCAGATAAATCGGCCACGCAAAGTTTGAGCACCGACGGAAGACATTTGGGGGTGCCGGTGTGCCACAAACCAGCATTCGCCGAAACTCGGATTCTCGTGAAAAATGTGTTAAAGCTCGTTATTTGAGGCTGAAATCGATCAGGTTGATTCTCGAAATCGAACAGGTTGATTCTGAAATGAGCTCGGACGCGTGATTGAAAAACAGGGAGAAAAAGAAACGGGGTTGATGCGATCTTCCGAACGGTGAAATTGAAGTGTATAATACACGGTTTTCGAGATTCGGGGTCCCGGAACAAAATTCCCGGAAATCACATAGAAAGTTCCTCGGGTCAGATAAAGCGGCCACGCAAAGTTTGAGCACCAACGGAAGACATTTGGGGTGCGGTGTGCCACAAACCAAGATTCGCCGAAACTCGGATTATCGTGAAAAATGTGTTAAAGCTCGTTATTTGAGGTGAAATCTAACAGTTTGATTCTGAAATCGAACAGGTTGATTCTGAAATGAGCTCGGACGCGTGATTGAAAAACAGGGAGAAAAAAAACAGGGTCCGATACGACCTTCCGAACTATTTGAAATTGAAGTGTATAATACACGGTTTTTCGGGATTCCGGGGTCCGGAACAAAATTCTCCGGAAATCACATAGAAAGGTCCTCGGGTCAGATAAAGCGGCCACGCAAAGTTTGAGCACCAACGGAAGACATTTGGGGGTGCCGGTGTGCCACAAACCAGCATTCGCCGAAACTCGGATTATCGTGAAAAATGTGTTAAACCTCGTTATTTGAGGCTGAAATTGAACAGGTTGATTCCTGAAATCGAACAGGTTTATTCCTGAAATGAGCTCGGATGCGTGATTGAAAAACAGGGAGAAAAAGAAACAGGGTCCGGTACGACCTTCCGAACGGCTGAAATTGAAGTGTATATATAATACACGGTTATTCGGGATTCCGGGGTCCCGGAACAAAATTCTCCGGAAATGACATAGAAAGTTCCTCGGGTCAGGTAAAGCGGCCACGCAAAGTTTGAGCACAAACAGAAGACATTTGGGGGTGCCAGTGTGCCACAAACGAGCATTCACCGAAACTCGGATTATCTTGAAAAATGTGTTAAAGCTCGTTATTTGAGGCTGAAATCGAGTAGGTTGATTCCTGAAATCGAACAGGTTGATTCCTGAAATGAGCTCGGATGCGTGATTGAAAAACAGGGAGAAAAAGAAACAGGGTCCGGTACGACCTTCCGAACGGCTTAAATTGAAGTGTAATAATACACGGTTTTTCGGGATTCCGGGGTCCCGGAACAAAATTCTACGGAAATGACATAGAAAGTTCCTCGGGTCTGATAAAGCGGCCACGCAAAGTTTGAGCACCAACGGAAGACATTTGGGGGTGCCGGTGTGCCACAAACCAGCATTTGCCGAAACTCGGATTATCGTGAAAAATGTGTTAAAACTCGTTATTTGATGAAAAAATCGACAGGTTGATTTCTGAAATCGAACAGGTTGATTCCTAAAATGAGCTCGGATGCGTGATTGAAAAACAGGGAGAAAAAGAAACAGGGTCCGGTACGACCTTTCGAACGGCTGAAATTGAATTGTAATACACGGTTTTTCGGGATTCCGGGGTCCCGGAACAAAATTCTCCGGAAATGACATAAAAAGTTCCTCGGGTCAGATAAAGCGGCCACGCAAAGTTTGAGCACCAACGGAAAACAATTTGGGGTGCCAGTGTGCCACAAACCAGCATTCGCCGAAACTCGGATTATCTTGAAAAATGTGTTAAAGCTCGTTATTTGAGGCTGAAATCGAACAGGTTGATTCCTGAAATCGAACAGGTTAATTCCTGAAATGAGCTCGGATGCGTGATTGAAAAACAGGGACAAAAAGAAACAGGGTCCGGTACGACCTTCCGAACGGCTGAAATTGAAGTGTATAATACACGGTTTTTCGGGATTCCGGGGTCTCGGAACAAAATTCTCCAGAAATCACATAGAAAGTTCCTCGGGTCAGATAAAGCAGCCACGCAAAGTTTGAGCACCAACGGAAGACATTTGGGGGTGCCGGTGTGCCACAAACCAGCATTCGCCGAAACTCGGATTATCGTGAAAAATGTGTTAAAGCTCGTTATTTGAGGTGAAATCGAACAAAGTTGATTCACGAAATCGAACAGGTTGATTCCCGAAATGAGCTCGGACGCGTGATTGAAAAATAGGTAGAAAAAGAAACAGGTCCCAGACGACCTTCCGAACAGTGAAATTGAAGTGTATAATACACGGTTTTTCGGGATTCTGGGGTCCCGGAACAAAATTCTCCGGAAATCACATAGAAAGTTCCTCGGGTCAGATAAAGCGGCCACTCAAAGTTTGAGCACCAACGGAAGACATTTGGGCCGGTGTGCCACAAACCAACATTCCCCGAAAGTCGGATTATCGTGAAAAATGTGTTAAAGATTGTTATTTGAAGCTGAAATCGAACAGGTTGATTCCTGAAATGAGCTCGGATGCGTGATTGAAAAACAGGGAGAAAAAGAAACAGGGTCCGGTACGACCTTCCGAACGGCTGAAATTGAAGTGTATAATACACGGTTTTCGGCATTCCGGGGTCCCGGAACAAAATTCTCCGGAAATCACATAAAAAGTTACTCGGGTCAGATAAAGCGGCCACGCAAAGTTGGAGCACCAACGGAAGACATTTGGGGGTGCCGGTGTGCCACAAACGAGCATTCGCCAAAACTCGGATTATCTTGAAAAATGTGTTAAAGCTCGTTATTTGAGGCTGAAATCGAACAGGTTGATTCCTGAAATCGAACAGGTTGATTCCTGAAATGAGCTCGGATGCGTGATTGAAAAACAGGGAGAAAAAGAAACTGGGTCCGGTACGAACTTCCGAACGGCTGAAATTAAAGTGTATAATACACGGTTTTCGGCATTCCGGGGTCCCGGAACAAAATTCTCCGGAAATCACATAAAAAGTTACTCGGGTCAGATAAAGCGGCCACGCAAAGTTTGAGCACCAACGGAACACATTTGGGGGTGCCGGTGTGCCACAAACGAGCATTCGCCAAAACTCGGATTATCTTGAAAAATGTGTTAAAGCTCGTTATTTGAGGCTGAAATCGAACAGGTTGATTCCTGAAATCGAACAGGTTGATTCCTGAAATGAGCTCGGATGCGTGGTTGAAAAACAGGGAGAAAAAGAAACAGGGTCCGGTAAGACCTTCCGAACGGCTGAAATTGAAGTATATAATACACGGTTTTTCGTGATTCCGGGGTCCCGGAACAAAATTCTCCGGAAATGACATAGAAAGTTACTCGGGTCAGAAAAAGTCGCCACGCAAAGTTTGAGCACGAACGGAAGACAGTTGGGGGTGCCGGTGTGTCACAAACCAGCATTCGCCGAAACTCGGATTATCGTGAAAAATGTGTTAAAACTCGTTATTTGATGAAGAGATCGAACAGGTTGATTTCTGAAATCGAACAGGTTGATTCCTGAAATGAGCTCGGACGCGTGATTGAAAAACACGGAGAAAAAGAAACAGGGTCCGGTACCACCTTCCGAACGGCTGAAATTGAAGTGTTATATAATACACGGTTTTTCTGGATTCCGGGGTCCCAGAATAAAATTCTCCGGAAATCACATAGAAAGTTCTTCGGGTCAGATAAAGCGGCCACCCAAAGTTTGAGCACCAACAACAGACATTTGGGGCTGCCGGTGTGTCACAAACCAGCATTCGCCGAAATTCGGATTATCGTGAAAAATGTGTTAAAACTCGGTATTTGAGGCTGAAATCGAACACGTTGATTCCTGAAATCGAACAGGTTGATTCCTATAATGAGCTCGGATGCGTGATTGAAAAACAGGGAGAAAAAGAAACAGGGTCCGGTACGACCTTCCGAACGGCTGAAATTGAAGTGTATAATACACGGTTTTTCGGGATTCCGAGGTCCCGGAACAAAATTCTCCGGAAATGACATAGAAAGTTTCTCGGGTCAGATAAAGCGGCCACGCAAAGTTTGAGCACCAACGGAAGACATTTAGGGGTGCCGGTGTGCCACAAACCAGCATTCGCCGAAACTCGGATTATCGTGAAAAATGTGGTAAAGCTCGTTATTTGAGGCTGAAATCGAACAGGTTGATTCCTGAAATCGAACAGGTTGATTTCCGAAATGAGCTCGGACGGGTGATTGAAAAATAGGGAGAAAAAGAAACAGGGTCCGGTACGACCTTCTGAACGGCTGAAATTGAAGTGTAGTACACGGTTTTCGGGATTCTGGGGTCCCGGAACAAGATTCTCCGGAAATCGCATAGAAAGTTCCTCGGGTCAGATAAAGCGGCCACTCAAAGTTTGAGCACCAACGGAAGACATTTGGGGGTGCCGGTGTGCCACAAACCAACATTCGCCGAAGCTCGGATTATCGTGAAAAATGTGTTAAAACTCGTTATTTGATGAAGAAATCGAACAGGATGATTTCTCAAATCGAACAGGTTGATTCCTGAAATGAGCTCGAACGCTTGATCAAAAAACACGGAGAAAAAGAAACAGGGTCCGGTACGACCTTCCGAACGGCTGAAATTGAAGTGTATTATAAATACACGGTTTTTCGGGATTCCGGGGTCCCAGAATAAAATTCTTCGAAAATCACATAGAAAGTTCTTCGGGTCAGATAAAGCGGCCACCCAAAGTTTGAGCACCAACGGAAGACATTTGGGGGTGTCGGTGTGTCACAAACTAGCATTCGCCGAAATTCGGATTATCGTGAAAAATGTGTTAAAACTCGTTATTTGAGGTTGAAATCGAACAGGTTGATTCCTGAAATCGGACAGGTTGATTCCTATAATGAGCTCGGATGCGTGATTGAAAAATAAACAGGGTCCGGTACGACCTTCTGAACGGCTGAAATTGAAGTGTATAATACACGGTTTTCGGGATCTCGGGGTCCGGAACAAAATTCTCGGAAATCACATAGAAAGTTCCTCGGGTCGATAAAGCGGCCACGCAAAGTTTGAGCACCAACGGAAGACATTTGGGGGTGCCGGTGTGCCACAAACCAAAATTCGCCGAAACTCGGATTATCGTGAAAAATATGTTAAAGCTCGTTATTTGAGGCGTAAATCGAACACGGGTTGATTCTGAAATCGAACAGTTGATTTCGAAATGAGTTCGGACGCGTGATTGAAAAATAGGAGAAAAAGAAACAGGTCCTGACGACCTTCCGAAGTGAAATTGAAGTGTATAATACACGGTTTTTCGGGATTCTGGGGTCCCGGAACAAAATTCTCCGGAAATCACATAGAAAGTTCCTCGGGTCAGATAAAGCGGCCACTCAAAGTTTGAGCACCAACGGAAGACATTTGGGGGTGCCGGTGTTCCACAAACCAACATTCGCCGAAACTCGGATTATCGTGAAAAATGTGTTAAAACTCGTTATTTGATGAAGAAATCGAACAGGATGATTTCTCAAATCGAACAGGTTGATTCCTGAAATGAGCTCGGACGCTTGATTAAAAAACACGGAGAAAAAGAAAGGTGGTCCGACGACCTTCCGAACAAATTTGAAATTGAAGTGTATTATAAATACACGGTTTTTCGGGATTCCGGGGTCCCAGAATAAAATTCTCGGGAAATCACATAGAAAGTTCTTCGAGTCAGATAAAGCGGCCACCCAAAGTTTGAGCACCAACGGAAGACATTTGGGAGTGCCGGTGTGTCACAAACCAGCATTTGCCGAAATTCGGATTATCGTGAAAAATGTGTTAAAACTCGTTATTTGAGGTTGAAATCGAACAGGTGGATTCCTGAAATCGAACAGGTTGATTCCTATAATGAGCTCGGATGCGTGATTGAAAAACAGGGAGAAAAAGAAACAGGGTCCGGTACGACCTTCCGAACGGCTGAAATTGAAGTGTATAATACACGGTTTTTCGGGATTCCGAGGTCCCGGAACAAAATTCTCCGGAAATGACATAGAAAGTTTCTCGGGTCAGATAAAGCGGACACGCAAAGTTTGAGCACCAACGGAAGACATTTGGGGGTGCCAGTGTGCCACAAACCAGCATTCGCCGAAAGTCGGATTATCTTGAAAAATGTGTTAAAGCTCGTTATTTGAGGCTGAAATCGAGTAGGTTGATTCCTGAAATCGAACAGGTTGATTCCTGAAATGAGCTCGGATGCGTGATTGAAAAACAAGGAGAAAAAGAAACAGGGTCCGGTACGACCTTCCGAACGGCTGAAATTGAAGTGTATAATACACGGTTTTTCGGGATTCCGGGGTCTCGGAACAAAATTCTCCGGAAATCACATAGAAAGTTTCTCGGCTCAGAAAAAGCGGCCACGCAAATTTTGAGCACCAACGGAAGACATTTGGGGGTGCCGGTGTGCCACAAACCAGCATTCGCTGAAACTCGGATTATCTTGAAAAATGTGTTAAAGCTCGTTATTTGAGGCTGAAATCGAGTAGGTTGATTCCTGAAATCGAACAGATTGATTCCTGAAATGAGCTCGGATGCGTGATTGAAAAACAGGGAGAAAAAGAAACAGGGTCGTGACGACCTTCCGAAGCAGTGAAATTGAAGTGTATAATACACGGTTGCGGAACCGGTCCGGAACAAAATTCTCCTGAAATCACATAGAAAGTTCCTCGGGTCAGATAAAGCGGCCACGCAAAGTTTAAGCAGCAACGGAAGACATTTGGGGGTGCCGGTGTGCCACAAACCAGCATTCGTCGAAACTCGGATTATCGTGAAAAATGTGTTAAAGCTCGTTATTTGAGGCAGAAATCGAACAGGTTGATTCCTGAAATCGAACAGGTTGATTTCCGATATGAGCTCGGACGCGTGATTGAAAAATAGGGAGAAAAAGAAACAGGGTCCGGTATGACCTTCTGAACGGCTGAAATTGAAGTGTATAATACACGGTTTTTCGGGATTCTGGGGTCCCGGAACAAAATACTCCGGAAATCACATAGAAAGTTCCTCGGGTCAGATAAAGCGGCCACTCAAAGTTTGAGCACCAACGGAAGACATTTGGGGGTGCCGGTGTGCCACAAACCAACATTCGCCGAAACTCGGATTATCGTGAAAAATGTGTTAAAACTCGTTATTTGATGAAGAAATCGAACAGGATGATTTCTCAAATCGAACAGGTTGATTCCTGAAATGAGCTCGGACGATTGATTAAAAAACACGGAGAAAAAGAAACAGGGTCCGGTACGACCTTCCGAACGGCAGAAATTTAAGTGTATTATAAATACACGGTTTTTCGGGATTCCGGGGTCCCAGAATAAAATTCTCCGGAAATCACATAGAAAGTTCTTCGGGTCAGATAAAGCGGCCACCCAAAGTTTGAGCACCAACGGAAGACATTTGGGGGTGCCGGTGTGTCACAAACCAGCATTCGCCGAAATTCGGATTATCGTGAAAAATGTGTTAAAACTCGTTATTTGAGGTTGAAATCGAACAGGTTGATTTCTTAAATCGAACAGGTTGATTCCTATAATGAGCTCGGATGCGTGATTGAAAAACAGGGAGAAAAAGAAAAAGGGTCCGGTACGACCTTCCGAACGGCTGAAATTGAAGTGTATAATACACGGTTTTTCGGGATTCCGGGGTCCCGGAACAAAATTCTCCGGAAATGACATAGAAAGTTTCTCGAGTCAGATAAAGCGGCCACGGAAAGTTTGAGCACCAACGGAAGACATTTGGGGGTGCCAGTGTGCCACAAACCAGCATTCGCCGAAACTCGGATTATCTTGAAAAATGTGTTAAAGCTCGTTATTTGAGGCTGAAATCGAGTAGGTTGATTCCTGAAATCGAACAGGTTGATTCTGAAATGAGCTCGGACGCGTGATTGAAAAACAGGGAGAAAAAGAAACTGGGTCCGGTACGACCTTCCGAACGGCTGAAATTGAAGTGTATAATACACGGTTTTTCGGGATTCCCGGGTCTCGGAACAAAATTCTCCGGAAATCACATAGAAAGTTCCTCGGGTCAGATAAAGCGGCCACTCAAAGTTTGAGCACCAACGGAAGACATTTGGGGGTGCCGGTGTGCCACAAACCAACATTCGCCGAAACTCGGATTATCGTGAAAAATGTGTTAAAACTCGTTATTTGATGAAGAAATCGAACAGGATGATTTCACAAATCGAACAGGTTGATTCCTGAAATGAGCTCGGACGCTTGATTAAAAAACACGGAGAAAAAGAAACAGGGTCCGGTACGACCTTCCGAACGGCAGAAATTTAAGTGTATTATAAATACACGGTTTTTCGGGATTCCGGTGTCCCAGAATAAAATTCTCCGGAAATCACATAGAAAGTTCTTCGGGTCAGATAAAGCGGCCACCCAAAGTTTGAGCACCAACGGAAGACATTTGGGGGTGCCGGTGTGTCACAAACCAGCATTCGCCGAAATTCGGATTATCGTGAAAAATGTGTTAAAACTCGTTATTTGAGGTTGAAATCGAACAGGTTGATTTCTTAAATCGAACAGGTTGATTCCTATAATGAGCTCGGATGCGTGATTGAAAACAGGAGAAAAAGAAAAAGGGTCCGTGACGACCTTCCGAACTAAATTGAAGTGTATAATACACGGTTTTTCGGGATTCCGGGGTCCCGGAACAAAATTCTCCGGAAATGACATAGAAAGTTTCTCGAGTCAGATAAAGCGGCCACGGAAAGTTTGAGCACCAACGGAAGACATTTGGGGGTGCCAGTGTGCCACAAACCAGCATTCGCCGAAACTCGGATTATCTTGAAAAATGTGTTAAAGCTCGTTATTTGAGGCTGAAATCGAGTAGGTTGATTCCTGAAATCGAACAGGTTGATTCCTGAAATGAGCTCGGATGCGTGATTGAAAAACAGGGAGAAAAAGAAACAGGGTCCGGTACGACCTTCCGAACGGCTGAAATTGAAGTGTATAATACACGGTTTTTCGGGATTCCCGGGTCTCGGAACAAAATTCTCCGGAAATCACATAGAAAGTTCCTCGGGTCAGATAAAGCGGCCACTCAAAGTTTGAGCACCAACGGAAGACATTTGGGGGTGCCGGTGTGCCACAAACCAACATTCGCCGAAACTCGGATTATCGTGAAAAATGTGTTAAAACTCGTTATTTGATGAAGAAATCGAACAGGATGATTTCTCAAATCGAACAGGTTGATTCCTGAAATGAGCTCGGACGCTTGATTAAAAAACACGGAGAAAAAGAAACAGGGTCCCATTACGACCTTCCGAACGGCGAGAAATTTAAGTGTATTATAAATACACGGTTTTGGATTCCAGGGGTCCCAGAATAAAATTCTCCGGAAATCACATAGAAAGTTCTTCGGGTCAGATAAAGCGGCCACCCAAAGTTTGAGCTCCAACGGAAGACATTTGGGGGTGCCGGTGTGTCACAAACCAGCATTCGCCGAAATTCGGATTATCGTGAAAAATGTGTTAAAACTCGTTATTTGAGGTTGAAATCGAACAGGTTGATTCCTGAAATCGAACAGGTTGATTCCTATAATGAGCTCGGATGCGTGATTGAAAAACAGGAGAAAAGAAACAGGTCCGCATTACGACCTTCCGAACAATTTGAAATTGAAGTGTATAATACACGGTTTTGGGGATTCGGGGTCCCGAAACAAAATTCTCCGGAAATGACATAGAAAGTTCCTCGGGTCAGATAAAGCGGCCACGCAAAGTTTGAGCACCAACGGAAGACATTTGGGGGTGCCGGTGTGCCACAAACCAGCATTCGCCGAAACTCGGATTATCTTGAAAAATGTGTTAAAGCTCGTTATTTGAGGTGAAATCGAGTAGGTTGATTCTGAAATCGAACAGGTTGATTCTGAAATGAGCTCGGATGCGTGATTGAAAAACAGGGAGAAAAAGAAACAGGTCCGTGCACGACCTTCCGAACGGCTGAAATTGAAGTGTATAATACACGGTTTTTCGGGATTCCGGGGTCTCGGAACAAAATTCTCCGGAAATCACATAGAAAGCTTCTCGGGTCAGATAAAGCGGCCACGCAAATTTTGAGCACCAACGGAAGACATTTGGGGGTGCCGTTGTGCCACAAACCAGCATTCGCCGAAACTCGGATTATCGTGAAAAATGTGTTAAAGCTCGTTATTTGAGGCTGAAATCGAACAGGTTGATTCCTGAAATCGAACAGGTTGATTTCTGAAATGAGCTCGGACGCGTGATTGAAAAAACGGGAGAAAAAGAAACAGGGTCCAGTCCGCACGACCTTCCGAACTATTTGAAATTGAAGTGTATAATACACGGTTTTCGGGATTAGGGGTCCCGGAACAAAATTCTCCGGAAATCACATAGAAAGTTCCTCGGGTCAGATAAAGCAGCCACGCAAAGTTTGAGCACCAACGGAAGACATTTGGGGGTGCCAGTGTGCCATAAACCAGCATTCGCCGAAACTCGGATTATCTTGAAAAATGTGTTAAAGCTCGTTATTTGAGGCTGAAATCGAGTAGGTTGATTCCTGAAATCGAACAGGTTTATTCCTGAAATGAGCTCGGATGCGTGATTGAAAAACAGGGGAAAAAGAAATGGGGTCCGTACGACCTTCCGAACTAGTGAAATTGAAGTGTATAATACACGGTTTTTCGGGATTCCGGGGCCTCGGAACAAAATTCTCCGGAAATCACATAGAAAGTTTCTCGGGTCAGATAAAGCGGCCACGCAAATTTTGAGCACCAACGGAAGACATTTGGGGGTGCCGGTGTGCCACAAACCAGCATTCGCCGAAACTCGGATTATCTTGAAAAATGTGTTAAAGCTCGTTATTTGAGGCTGAAATCGAGTAGGTTGATTCCTGATATCGAACAGGTTGATTTCTGAAATGAGTTCGGATGCGTGATTGAAAAATAGGGAGAAAAAGAAACGGGGTCCGGTAAGACCTTCCGAACGGCTGAAATTGAAGTGTATAATACACGGTTTTTCGGGATTCCGGGGTCCCGGAACAAAATTCTCCGGAAATCACATAGAAAGTTCCTCGGGTCAGATAAAGCGGCCACGCAAAGTTTGAGCACCAACGGAAGACATTTGGGGGTGCCGGTGTGCCACAAACCAAAGATTCGCGAAACTCGGATTATCGTGAAAAATGTGTTAAAGCTCGTTATTTGAGGCTGAAATCGAACAGGTTGATTCCTGAAATCGAACAGGTTGATTTCCGAAATGAGCTCGGACGCGTGATTGAAAAATAGGGAGAAAAAGAAACAGGGTCCGGTACAACCTTCTGAACGGCTTAAATTGAAGTGTATAATACACGGTTTCGGGATTCTGGGGTCCCGGAACAAAATTCTCCGGAAATCACATAGAAAGTTCCTCGGGTCAGATAAAGCGGCCACTCAAAGTTTGAGCACCAACGGAAGACATTTGGGGGTGCCGGTGTGCCACAAATCAACATTCGCCGAAGCTCGGATTATCGTGAAAAATGTGTTAAAACTCGTTATTTGATGAAGAAATCGAACAGGATGATTTCTCAAATCGAACAGGTTGATTCCTGAAATGAGCTCGGACGCTTGATTAAAAAACACGGAGAAAAAGAAACAGGGTCCGGTACGACCTTCCGAACGGCTGAAATTGAAGTGTATTATAAATACACGGTTTTTCGGGATTCCGGGGTCCCAGAATAAAATTCTCCGAAAATCACATAGAAAGTTCTTCGGGTCAGATAAAGCGGCCACGCAAAGTTTGAGCACCAACGGAAGACATTTGGGGGTGTCGGTGTGTCACAAACCAGCATTCGCCGAAATTCGGATTATCGTGAAAAATGTGTTAAAACTCGTTATTTGAGGTTGAAATCGAACAGGTTGATTCCTGAAATCGAACAGGTTGATTCCTATAATGAGCTCGGATGCGTGATTGAAAAATAAACAGCGTCCGGTACGACCTTCCGAACGGCTGAAATTGAAGTGTATAATACACGGTTTTTCGGGATTCCGGGGTCCCGGAACAAAATTCTCCGGAAATGACATAGAAAGTTCCTCGGGTCAGATAAAGCGGCCACGCAAAGTTTGAGCACCAACGGAAGACATTTGGGGGTGCCGGTGTGCCACAAACCAGCATTCGCCGAAACTCGGATTATCTTGAAAAATGTGTTAAAGCTCGTTATTTGAGGCTGAAATCGAGTAGGTTGATTCCTGAAATCGAATAGGTTGATTCCTGAAATGAGCTCGGATGCGTGATTGAAAAACAGGGAGAAAAAGAAACAGGGTCCGGTACGACCTTCCGAACGGCTGAAATTGAAGTGTATAATACACGGTTTTTCGGGATTCCGGGGTCTCGGAACAAAATTCTCCGGAAATCACATAGAAAGTTTCTCGGGTCAGATAAAGCGGCCACACAAATTTTGAGCACCAACGGAAGACATTTGGGGGTGCCGGTGTGCCACAAACCAGCATTCGCCGAAACTCGGATTATCGTGAAAAATGTGTTAAAGCTCGTTATTTGAGGCTGAAATCGAACAGGTTGATTCCTGAAATCGAACAGGTTGATTCCTGAAATGAGCTCGGATGCGTGATTGAAAACAGGGAGAAAAAGAAACAGGGTCCGGACGACCTTCCGAACTATTTGAAATTGAAGTGTATAAAACACGGTTTCGGGATTCGGGGTCTGGAACAAAATTCTCCGGAAATCACATAGAAAGTTCCTCGGGTCGATAAATCAGCCACGCAAACTTTGAGCACCAACGGAAGACATTTGGGGTGCCGGTGTGCACAAACCAAAGATTCGCCGAAACTCGGATTATCTTGAAAAATGTGTTAAAGCTCGTTATTTGAGGCTGAAATTGAACAGGTTGATTCCTGAAATCGAACAGGTTGATTCCTGAAACGCGCTCGGATGCGTGATTGAAAAACAGGGAGAAAAAGAAACAGGGTCCGGTACGACCTTCCGAACGGCTGAAATTGAAGTGTATAATACACGGTTTTCGGCATTCCGGTGGCCCGGAACAAAATTCTCCGAAAATCACATAAAAAGTTACTCGGGTCAGATAAAGCGGCCACGCAAAGTTTGAGCACCAACGGAAGACATTTGGGGGTGTCGGTGTGCCACAAACGAGCATTCGCCAAAACTCGAATTATCTTGAAAAATGTGTTAAAGCTCGTTATTTGAGGCTGAAATCGAACAGGTTGATTCCTGAAATCGAACAGGTTGATTCCTGAAATGAGCTCGGATGCGTGATTGAAAAACAGGGAGAAAAAGAAACGGGGTCCGGTAAGACCTTCCGAACGGCTGAAATTGAAGTGTATAATACACGGTTTTTCGTGATTCCGGGGTCCCGGAACAAAATTCTCCGGAAATGACATAGAAAGTTACTCGGGTCAAAAAAAGTGGCCACGCAAAGTTTGAGCACCAACGGAAGACATTTGGGGGTGCCGGTGTGTCACAAACCAGCATTCGCCGAAACTCGGATTATCGTGAAAAATGTGTTAAAACTCGTTATTTGATCACTACAAGAAAACACGATAAAGGCGACAGACATACTACAGTCGCCAAATTGGCGACAGGAAAAAAAAAGCGGGCGACCACTATCCGTCGCCAATTTGGCGACTATACCTTTTTATCCAAAAATCCGTATGAAATCCACGGGCGACGCAATATTATCCAAATTGGAGACCGAAATCAGTCGCCAATTTTGGCGACCAAAACCCGTCGCCAATTTGGCGACCAAAAACGGTCGCCAACCCTCTGTTTATTTTTTTTTCGCCAATTTCTTCACCCCGTCCCCTTCATTCACTTCAATCACAACTTAAAAAAAAAAAAAACGCAGCAGTTTGTCCGACGATCCGACGCCACCACCAACTACAACCACCGGACGCCACCACTCGCCGCCGCCATCCGCACACTACATCCCTACCGACCCTTTGTTTATAATAAAGGTTTGTTTTCGACTCAAATCGATTTAATTACTTCAATCCTTCATATTTTGTTTAAGTTGTGATGTTTATTTAGTATCTAGTTGTAATTTATACATTAGTGATGCTTATTATTGTATGTAGTTGTAATTTAATTAGCATTTTTGTTAATTAATTTGAGTTAGGGTTAGAAATTGGGGTTTTTGTTAAATTAGTAATGTGATTTGATTAGGGGATTGTATAAGGTAGTATAGTTTTAAGAAGGTAGAAATTGGGGTTTTTGTTAAATTAGTAATGTGATTTGATTAGTGATGCTTAGTTTTAGTAATATTGAAGTAGTATTGTTGAAGGTAGTATAGTTTTATGAAGGTAGTATAAATTTGCCTTATAATTAACCAAATTAAGTTAGAATGATTTAATTAGCATTTTTGTTAATTAATTTGAGTTAGGGTTAGAAATTAGCATTTTTGACAACTTGTATAATTAACCAAATTAATTAAGTTAGAATGATTTAATTAGCATTTTTAAAAAATTAATTAGCATTTTTCTTGAATGGAATGAGCATGATGTATAAATTTGTTAAATTAGTAATGTCATTTGATTAGGGGATTGTATAAATTTGCCTTATAATTTTGACAACTTGTTTAATATATAATGACCTAGTACCCGTTCAAGAATTACTCATTAGGAGCAATTCTTGAATAGTCCCCATTTTGGGACTGTCTTTGTACGTTTCAAGTCACTTAGGTAGTAAACACATAGTTGTGATTTTATTAATGAGAAAAGAATTTGGTTGCAAATTTCTCCAATGTTCTCTGAATACATATGTGGAATATGTATCTTTTCCACATTGTGTATTTGGAGAACTAAGGGGAATTGCTGCCGAATTTTTTTCTCATTAATAATTCACAAATGTGTGTTTGCTAGTGACTTGAAACGTACATTGATGGGTTTAGGTTGGAGTGATAAGGACCCAATTGAAATCTTGAAATTAGCATAAAATGGAGGATGAGATAACCATTGCTTTTTTGTTGAACTTAAATATTATTATTTAAAATGGTTAGTTTGCTATATATTGCTTATAGATTAAAATGAAGAGATCGAACGTATTTGGATGTACGAAGAAAGAGTAGATAAGAAGAAACGTCCTATCGCTAGATTTGTAAAGGGAGTTCGTGGATTTATTGAATTTGCTAGATGTCAAGATTCATATGATTTGGAACAACATAAACTTAGGTGTCCTTGTACTAAATGTAAAAACTTAAAATATTTATTTGACATTGAAGTAGAAGAGCATCTTGTTACAAATGGTTTTTTTCCAAACTACTACAATTGGATCTCCCATGGAGAAAAATATTATCCCGAAGAACCTCAAATCCAACAAAATGAGAACCCATATAGAGAAATGGTACTTGATGCCTTTCAGTCTAATGATTTCATTAATGACGACCGTGTACCAATGATTGATGAAGAACAACCAAACCCAAGAGCAAAAGCCTTTTTGACATGCTAAGTGCTTCCGAAAAAACTTTATATGAGGGGAGTAGAATGACATTGTTACAAGTTGCATCCAGGATAGTTTCTTTAAAATGTGAGTATAATATGCCATTTAAAGCCGTTGATAGTATTGCTACGTTGGTTGAGGATGTTATACCCGATAATAATGTTATGACCAGAAATTTCTATAATACCAAGAAAGTGGTCAAAGGTCTTCAACTTCCACATGAAAAGATTGATGCATGTCCTAAAGGATGTATGCTTTTTGGAAAGATGATGCTTTGCTTGACAAATGTAAGAAATGTCAAAGGGATAGATATGAGACAAGTGAAGGAAATATTGTTTTGAAGGGGAAGAAGGGTAATAAAAGGAGTGGAAAGAGAAAGAAACCAATATCAGAAAACACATTAATTTATTTTCCATTAGCTCCTAGACTTCAAAGAATGTATGCCACGAAAAATCTTGCCAACCAAATGAGATGGCACAAAGAAAATCCTCGTACACCAGGAAAGATGTGTCATCCGAGTGACGGGGAGGAGTGGAAGCGTTTTGATAGGTTATATCCCGATTTTGCCGAGGAACCTCGCAATGTGAGACTTGGCTTGTGTACGGATGGGTTTGACCCTTTTGGTCGATTTGGTAGAAACTACTCTGTTGGCCCGTAATGACCACGCCGTACAACTTACCTCCTTGGCTTTGTCTGAAAAGACAATTTATTTTCCTCTCTTTACTTATTCCCGGTCCCGATAACCCAAAAAACCATCTGGATGTTTATTTACAACCGTTCTTTGGAGGAACTGAAGTATTTGTGGGAAGTTGGTGTAGAAACATTTGATGTGTCGAAGAAGCAAAATTTACAACTAAGAGCTTCATTGTTATGGACTATAAATGATTTTCCCGCATATGGTATGCTATCAGGATGGGCTACCGCTGGGCGAAAGGCATGTCCTTATTGCATGGATAGGAGTAAAGCATTTTATCTTCCTAATTCCAAAAAAATTAGTTGGTTTGATTGTCATAGATGTTTCTTACCGGATGGACATATTCATAGAGAGAACAAGAAATCTTTCTTAAAAGGTAAGGAGGTGCGTGACAATGCTCTCGGTTCGACTCAAGGGGATGAGATATGGGAGGTCAGTACGTGATTTGCCAACAACTGTCGATGGGACTGAAGAAGAGTTTAAAGAGTTGAAAAAGAAAAAAAAATGGTTGGTTTAAAAGAAGTATTTTTGGGAGCTTCCCCTCTTGGAAAACAATGTTGATCGAGACACAATTTGGATGTGATGCACATAGAGAAGAACTTCTTTGAGTTACTTATTCATACGATTATGGATGTAAAAGGAAAGACACGTGATGATATTAATTCAAGAATAGAATTGAAGAAATTTTGTGATCGTCCTAAACTTCATATTCGTAAGGATGGGGCTAAACCAAAAGCCATATTTACTCTTGACAAAGCTCAAAGAAAGGTATTGTGCGATTGGATAGGAAACTTGAAGTTTCTCGATGGATATGCATCCGATTTGAGCCGTTGTGTTGATTTGAAGGAACTGAAGTTGAAAGGGTTGAAAAGTCATGATTGTCATGTTTTCATGGAGCGCTTATTACCCGTGGCTTTTAAAAATTTACTCCCGACTACAGTTTGGAATGCGATTCTGAGAAATAAGTCAATTTTTTAGAGATTTATGTTCCTCCACGATATCAGTTGAGGACATGAGTCGTTTAGAAGACCAAATACCAGAAATTTTGTGTAAACTTGAGATGATATTTCCGCCTTCTTTTTTCAATTCGATGGAGCATCTACCTATCCATTTGCCATATGAAGCTAAAGTTGGTGGACCCGTCCAATATAGGTGGATGTATCCTTTCGAAAGGTTTCTTAATCATGTGAAGAAAAAAATTGGTAATAAAGCTCGTGTGGAAGGTTCTATATGCAATGCCTACCTAACGGAAGAGATTGCCAATTTTTGCTCTCTTTATTTTGAAAAACATATTGAGACCAAAGCAAAATACTTGAATATTGATGAAGCGGATGAACTAGACACAAGTATACCCAAGTGTTTCCAAATGCAGGATGAAATAGGGTGTTCATCAGCTGGGGGAACAAGATTTCTGGATGACAAGGAGTATAACCGTGCCCACCTTTATGTGCTATCTAATTGTGAGGTTTTGGAGCCATATGAAGCTCAATTTGTGACAGATTTCATTAAAGATCACCCTAATGTGAACAGAGAGGATGTTTGGCATAAGCATGAGGATCAATTTCCAGCCTGGTTTCGGAAGCATGTATGTAAGCTAAATATTCAAGATGATGTGATAAGAAGCTTGGCTTTGGGTCCTTCTCGAAAGGTTGTGACGTGGAATCGATATTCAATTAATGGGTTTAAGTTTCAAACATTTGACTATGGCAAAAGTAAGGCTAAATGCAACTACGGCGTTACTATTTCTTCTCTTGATGGCAATGATTATTATGGCATATTAGAGGATATCTTTGAGTTGTGCTACAATGGCCGGGATAGGAGTTATAAAACCGTCTTATTCAAGATTCAATGGAGGGATAATTCCGTAGCTGGAACGAGAGTCCATGATCGTTACAAACTCGTGGAAGTGAATCATACTCGAACCTACTCTCAATATGACCCATTTATACTTGCACAACAAGCTCATCAAGTTTATTTTGCATCTCTTCCGAGCACAAGCAATGATAGACAACAAAAGCAATGGTGGGCCGTTTTTAAAACAAAGGCACGATCAGAAGTTGATACATCTTTTTTTCCAAGAAGAGGTTGTATCAGAAACAGTTTTGTCCCCGATTGATCATGATGAAATTATTTATGCAAATGAGATAGAAGCGGATGAGGAGTTAGAAGAGGAAGAAGAAGAGAATGATAAGGAGAGGGATGGGATAGAAGAGGGGGAAGAAGAAGAAGAAGAGGAGGAGGAAGAGGAAGAAGAAGAAGAAGAAGAAGAAGAAGAAGAAGAAGATGAGGATGATGATGATGATGATGAGTAAGAGAAGGTATTAAAAGTATACATATCAAAATTTGGAAACAATTATTAGCGTTTTATTTTGTCTTTTATACTTGTTTATTAGGTTTTATTTTTTTGTATCTTATAATAATTATCTTGTAATATTTGCTAACACTTTTTATTCAATTGTAGTACACATGGCTCCTGGAGGAAGTAGGCAGCGCGGAGGCTATAGTGAGGGAGGTAGTAGCTCCCGAGAGCAGGAGGAGGACGTTGACCGTTCTACTACGGAGGTGAGTGAGGAGGAGGAGGAGGTTGCTATACCCCGACATACTGACAACAGGATGATCCTTGATCCGAATGGTCTTTGGTAATTTTTTATTCATTCTATTTTGTAATTTTTTTATTTAGTAATAAATGACTTTTTTTAGACATATGTTAATTATACATTATTTTTTTCCTATATAATTATGTTTTTAACATGTTTGATTTCAGGTTTAGAAGTCAAACAGTTGTTCGTGGTGTGACTAATAGCACCCAAGAGAACATGACACACGGCGTTACTTGTTGGAGTAACGCTAGTGATGAAGATAAGGAGATGTGGTTCAACAACTTCCGGATATCTATTTATAAAATATATATTATTAAATATAATTTATTTATTCTTTTTACCTTATTATTAATTTGTTTCTCATCTATGTGTTTACTTTTTGTAGCGTGTGTTCTATTGGCCAACCAACCTTGAGCGCCTAGTTTGGCAAAGGTATAATGACATTGGCAAGAAGAGGCTAAGGGACAACATGTATAAGGTGTCTAAGAGGAAGAAGGCGCCATCTTTCATGAAAGGTATTTAGTTTCTTTTAATACCCGTAATTAGTTAAAATTCATTACATATTTTGAAAATATATTAATTAATAATTGTTATTTTATTGATTACTGAGTTCGTCATATGAGGAATATACCAAGTACCGGAACAGTCCTGAGTTCAAGGAAGCATCGGCCCGGAACAAGATCAACAGGAAAGGAGGAGATAAGGATGCGGAAGTTGAGCCTACTCATTATGGAGGGTCTCAATCTTTTCATGATCGTGTGGTATTAGATGTAAGTTATTTGTCTTAGCTTTTAATTTAATAGTCTTCTAATTTAATTAGTCTCATTAATTATCATGTTTGAATAACAATTTCCTTGTTTTTTTTCCGGAAGACCAAGAAGAATAAGGGTAAGGTACCCACGATTGTTGATCTCTTTGTTGACACTCACGCAAAGAAGACAAGCAAGGGCAAGTTGATCTTCGCGAAGGAAAAAGATCAACAGTTATATGTAAGTGTCAAAAAATAAAAATTTCTTAGCTTTTTAAAGTATATGTTTTATCAATTTTTAGATAAGTAACCTCTAACCATTAATGTTTTATCAATTTTTTAGGAACAATTCCTTGTCCGTAGGAAGAACAACCCGGAAATTGATGACAATGAGCTATGGTTTGATCTTGTTGAGGGGTTCCAAAGAGGAGATGTGTATGGAGCCGGGTCGGCAAAGGAGATTTTCTACCCTCCTACAAGAAGAAGAGGGTCAATTTCCTCCCAACAACAACCTTATACCCCAAGTGTCGTGAGTGTGCTCCAAGCTCAATTAGCCGCCAAGGAGAGGCAGGATGCCGAGAGGGAGAGGCGGGATGCCGAGAGAGATGCTGAAATTCGGAGGATGAAGGAGGAAATGGAACGGATGAACTCCTTCTTCGCCAATTGCAACACTGGGTGGCGCCCGCAACCAAAGGATCCTAGAGATCCTAATCATGGAGGTGGTAGTGGAGCGGGAGCAAGTTTCCCTGTTTCGTAGTTATGTAGTAGAACTCGTAGTTATTCCCGGATAATGTTAGATGACCAAACTCGTAGAACTCGTAGTTGTGTGTATGGAACTTGATTTTCTTTATCAAGTTTGGTTGTGTTGGCTTCCCATGTGTTCTCTGCTGGAAGTGTTGGTTTATTTGCAGGTTTTACGTATTTGGCTAGGTAAAAAACGATTTTTAGGCAAAAAAACATGTAATTTTGGCGACGGACACTAGGCATTTGGCGACGGCATTCCGTCGCTAAGTCTCTGATCATGAATTAATTTTAGGGACGTTGGCGACGGAAATCAGTGCCATTGGCGACGGAAATCAGTCGCCAAAATGGCGACCAAGTTCTGTCGCCAAAATGGCGACCATTACCCGTCGCCATTTTGGAGGATATGGAGATGACGTGTATATTTAAAAAGCGACAAATGGCAGTCGCTAAATTGGCGACTAATGACAGTCGCCAAAAGCGACCAAACCTTGCTACGAAGTGCGGGCGACGGGCCTTAGTCGCTTTATTCTAAATGGCGACTGTTCTCAGTCGCCTTATATGGTCGCCAATTACCTTATTTGTTGTAGTGGATGAAGAAATCGAACAGGTTGATTTCTGAAATCGAACAGGTTGATTCCTGAAATGAGCTCGGACGCGTGATTGAAAAACACGGAGAAAAAGAAACAGGGTCCGGTACGACCTTCAGAACGGCTGAAATTGAAGTGTTATATAATACACGGTTTTTCGGGATTTCGGGGTCCCAGAATAAAATTCTCCGGAAATCACATAGAAAGTTCTTCGGGTCAGATAAAGCGGCCACCCAAAGTTTGAGCACCAACGGCAGACATTTGGGGCTGCCGGTGTGTCACAAACCAGCATTCGCCGAAATTCGGATTATCGTGAAAAATGTGTTAAAACTCGGTATTTGAAGCTGAAATCGAACACGTTGATTCCTGAAATCGAACAGGTTGATTCCTAAAATGAGCTCGGATGCGTGATTGAAAAACAGGGAGAAAAAGAAACAGGGTCCGGTACGACCTTTCGAACGGCTGAAATTGAAGTGTATAATACACGGTTTTTCGGGATTCCGGGGTCCCGGAACAAAATTCTCCGGAAATCACATAGAAGGTTCCTCGGGTCAGATAAAGCGGCCACGTAAAGTTTGAGCACCAACGGAGGACATTTGGGGGTGCCGGTGTGCCACAAACCAACATTCCCCGAAACTCGGATTATTGTGAAAAATGTTTTAAAGCTTGTTATTTGAGGCTCAAATCGAACAGGTTGATTCCTGAAATGAGCTCGGACGCGTGATTGAAAAACAGGGAGAAAAAGAAACAGGGTCTGGTACGATCTTCCGAACGGTTGAAATTGAAGTGTATAATACACGGTTTTTCGGGATTCCGGGGTCCCGGAACAAAATTCTCCGGAAATCACATAGAAAGTTCCTCGGGTCAGATAAATCGGCCATGCAAACTTTGAGCACCAACGGAAGACATTTGGGGGTGCCGGTGTGCCACATACCAGCATTCGCCGAAACTCGGATTATCTTGAAAAATGTGTTAAAGCTCGTTATTTGAGGCTGAAATTGAACAGGTTGATTCCTGAAATGAGCTCGGATGCGTGATTGAAAAACAGGGAGAAAAGGAAACAGGGTCCGGTACTACCTTCCGAACGGCTGAAATTGAAGTGTATAATACACGGTTTTTCGGGATTCCGGGGTCCCGGAACAAAATTCTCCGGAAATGACATAGAAAGTTCCTCGGGTCAGATAAAGCGGCCACGCAAAGTTTGAGCACCAACGGAAGACATTTGGGGGTGCCGGTGTGGCATAAACCAGCATTCGCCGAAACTCGGATTATCGTGAAAAATATGTTAAAACTCGTTATTTGATGAAGAAATCGAACAGGATGATTTCTCAAATCGAACAGGTTGATTCCTGAAATCAGCTCGGACGCTTGATTGAAAAACACGGAGAAAAAGAAACAGGGTCCGGTACGAGCTTCCGAACGGCTGAAATTGAAGTGTATTATAAATACACGGTTTTTCGGGATTCCGGGGTCCCAGAATAAAATTCTCCGGAAATCACATAGAAAGTTCTTCGGGTCAGATAAAGCGGCCACCCAAAGTTTGAGTACCAACGGAAGACATTTGGGCGTGCCGGTGTGTCACAAACCAGCATTCGCCGAAATTCGGATTATCGTGAAAAATGTGTTAAAAATCGTTATTTGAGGTTGAAATCGAACAGGTTGATTCCTGAAATCAAACAGGTTGATTCCTATAATGAGCTCGGATGCGTGATTGAAAAACAGGGAGAAAAAGAAACAGGGCCCGGTACTACCTTCCGAACGGCTGAAATTGAAGTGTATAATACACGGTTTTTCGGGATTCCGGGGTCCCGGAACAAAATTCTCCGGAAATGACATAGAAAGTTCCTCGGGTCAGATAAAGCGGCTACGCAAAGTTTGAGCACCAACGGAAGACATTTGGGGGTGCCAGTGTGCCACAAACCAGCATTCGCCGAAACTCGGATTATCTGGAAAAATGTGATAAACATCGTTATTTGAGGCTGAAATCGAGTAGGTTGATTCCTGAAATCGAACAGGTTGATTCCTGAAATGAGCTCGGATGCGTGATTGAAAAACAGGGAGAAAAAGAAACAGGGTCCGGTACGACCTTCCGAACGGCTGAAATTGAAGTGTATAATACACGGTTTTTCGAGATTCCGGGGTCTCGGAACAAAATTCTCCGGAAATCACATAGAAAGCTTCTCGGGTCAGATAAAGCGGCCACGCAAATTTTGAGCACCAACGGAAGACATTTGGGGGTGCCGTTGTGCCACAAACTAGCATTCGCCGAAACTCGGATTATCTTGAAAAATGTGTTAAAGCTCGTTATTTGAGGCAGAAATCGAGTAGGTTGAATCCTGAAATCGAACAGGTTGATTCCTGAAATGAGCTCGGATGTGTGATTGAAAAACAGGGAGAAAAAGAAACAGGGTCCGGTACGACCTTCCGAACGGCTGAAATTGAAGTGTATAATACACGGTTTTTCGTGATTCCGGGGTCCCGGAACAAAATTCTCCGGAAATCACATAGAAAGTTCCTCGGGTCAGATAAAGCGGCTACGCAAAGTTTGAGCACCAACGGAAGACATTTGGGGGTGCCAGTGTGCCACAAACCAGCATTCGCCGAAACTCGGATTATCTGGAAAAATGTGATAAACATCGTTATTTGAGGCTGAAATCGAGTAGGTTGATTCCTGAAATCGAACAGGTTGATTCCTGAAATGAGCTCGGATGCGTGATTGAAAAACAGGGAGAAAAAGAAACAGGTCGACGACCTTCCGAACAATTTGAAATTGAAGTGTATAATACACGGTTTTTCGAGATTCAGGGGTCTCGGAACAAAATTCTCCGGAAATCACATAGAAAGCTTCTCGGGTCAGATAAAGCGGCCACGCAAATTTTGAGCACCAACGGAAGACATTTGGGGGTGCCGGTGTGCCACAAACCAGCATTCGCCGAAACTCGGATTATCTTGAAAAATGTGTTAAAGCTCGTTATTTGAGGCTGAAATCGAGTAGGTTGAATCCTGAAATCGAACAGGTTGATTCCTGAAATGAGCTCGGATGTGTGATTGAAAAACAGGGAGAAAAAGAAACAGGGTCCGGTACGACCTTCCGAACGGCTGAAATTGAAGTGTATAATACACGGTTTTTCGTGATTCCGGGGTCCCGGAACAAAATTCTCCGGAAATCACATAGAAAGTTCCTCGGGTCAGATAAAGCGGCTACGCAAAGTTTGAGCACCAACGGAAGACATTTGGGGGTGCCAGTGTGCCACAAACCAAAGATTCGCGAAACTCGGATTATCCGGAAAAATGTGATAAACATCGTTATTTGAGGCTGAAATCGAGTAGGTTGATTCCTGAAATCGAACAGGTTGATTCCTGAAATGAGCTCGGATGCGTGATTGAAAAACAGGGAGAAAAAGAAACAGGGCCCGGTACTACCTTCCGAGCAATTTGAAATTGAAGTGTATAATACACGGTTTTTCGGGATTCCAGGGTCCCGAACAAAATTCTCCGGAAATCACATAGAAAGTTCCTCGGGTCGAGATAAAGCGGCTACGCAAAGTTTGAGCACCAACGGAAGACATTTGGGGGTGCCGGTGTGCCACAAACCAAAATTCGCCGAAACTCGGATTATACGGAAAAATGTGATAAACATCGTTATTTGAGGTGAAATCGAGTAGGTTGATTCTGAAATCGAACAGGTTGATTCTGAAATGAGCTCGGATGCGTGATTGAAAAACAGGGAGAAAAAGAAACAGGGTCCGGTACGACCTTCCGAACGGCTGAAATTGAAGTGTATAATACATGGTTTTTCGAGATTCCGGGGTCTCGGAACAAAATTCTCCGGAAATCACATAGAAAGCTTCTCGGGTCAGATAAAGCGGCCACGCAAATTTTGAGCACCAACGGAAGACATTTGGGGGTGCCGTTGTGCCACAAACTAGCATTCGCCGAAACTCGGATTATCTTGAAAAATGTGTTAAAGCTCGTTATTTGAGGCAGAAATCGAGTAGGTTGAATCCTGAAATCGAACAGGTTGATTCCTGAAATGAGCTCGGATGTGTGATTGAAAAACAGGGAGAAAAAAAAACAGTGGTCCGAGACGACCTTCCGAACATTTGAAATTGAAGTGTATAATACACGGTTTTCGTGATTAAGGGGTCCCGGAACAAAATTCTCGGAAATGACATAGAAAGTTCCTCGGGTCGAGATAAAGCGGCTACGCAAAGTTTGAGCACCAACGGAAGACATTTGGGGGTAAAAGTGTGCCACAAACCAAAGATTCGCCGAAACTCGGATTATCCGGAAAAATGTGATAAACATCGTTATTTGAGGTGAAATCGAGTAGGTTGATTCACGAAATCGAACAGGTTGATTCTGAAATGAGCTCGGATGCGTGATTGAAAAACAGGGAGAAAAAGAAACAGTGGTCCGACGACCTTCCGAACATTTGAAATTGAAGTGTATAATACACGGTTTTTCGAGATTCCGGGGTCTCGGAACAAAATTCTCCGGAAATCACATAGAAAGCTTCTCGGGTCAGATAAAGTGGCCACGCAAATTTTGAGCACCAACGGAAGACATTTGGGGGTGCCGTTGTGCCCAAACTAGCATTCGAAACTCGGATTATCTTGAAAAATGTGTTAAAGCTCGTTATTTGAGGTGAAATCGAGTAGGTTGAATCCTGAAATCGAACAGGTTGATTCCTGAAATGAGCTCGGATGTGTGATTGAAAAACAGGGAGAAAAAGAAACAGTGGTCCGACGACCTTCCGAACTTTGAAATTGAAGTGTATAATACACGGTTTTTCGTGATTCTGGGGTCCCGGAACAAAGTTCTCCGGAAATCACATAGAAAGTTCCTCGGGTCAGATAAAGCGGCCACGCAAAGTTTGAGCACCAACGGAAGACATTTGGGGGTGCGGTGTGCCAAACCAAAGATTCGCCGAAACTCGGATTATCGTGAAAAATGTGTTAAAGCTCGTTATTTGAGGCTGAAATCGAACAGGTTGATTCCTGAAATCGAACAGGTTGATTTCCGAATTGAGCTCGGACGCGTGATTGAAAAATAGGGAGAAAAAGAAACAGGTCCGATGACGACCTTACGAGCAACTTTGAAATTGAAGTGTATAATACACGGTTTCGGGATTCGGGGTCCCGGAACAAAATTCTCCGGAAATCACATAGAAAGTTCCTCGGGTCAGATAAAGCGGCCACTCAAAGTTTGAGCACCAACGGAAGACATTTGGGGGTGCCGGTGTGCCACAAACAAACATTCGCCGAAGCTCGGATTATCGTGAAAAATGTGTTAAAACTCGTTAATTGATGAACAAATCGAACAGGATGATTTCTCAAATCGAACAGGTTGATTCCTGAAATGAGCTCGGACGCTTGATTAAAAAACACGGAGAAAAAGAAACAGGGTCCGGTACGACCTTCCGAACGGCTGAAATTGAAGTGTATTATAAATACACGGTTTTTCGGGATTCCGGGGTCCCAGAATAAAATTCTCCGAAAATCACATAGAAAGTTCTTCGGGTCAGATAAAGCGGCCACCCAAAGTTTGAGCACCAACGGAAGACATTTGGGGGTGTCGGTGTGTCACAAACCAGCATTCGCCGAAACTCGGATTATCTGGAAAAATGTGATAAACATCGTTATTTGAGGCTGAAATCGAGTAGGTTGATTCCTGAAATCGAACAGGTTGATTCCTGAAATGAGCTCGGATGCGTGATTGAAAAACAGGGAGAAAAAGAAACGTGGTCCGACCTTACGACCTTCCGAACGGCTGAAATTGAAGTGTATAATACACGGTTTTTCGAGATTCCGGGGTCTCGGAACAAAATTCTCCGGAAATCACATAGAAAGCTTCTCGGGTCAGATAAAGCGGCCACGCAAATTTTGAGCACCAACGGCAGACATTTGGGGCTGCCGGTGTGTCACAAACCAGCATTCGCCGAAATTCGGATTATCGTGAAAAATGTGTTAAAACTCGGTATTTGAGGCTGAAATCGAACACGTTGATTCCTGAAATCGAACAGGTTGATTCCTAAAATGAGCTCGGATGCGTGATTGAAAAACAGGGAGAAAAAGAAACAGGGTCCGGTACGACCTTTCGAACGGCTGAAATTGAAGTGTATAATACACGGTTTTTCGGGATTCCGGGGTCCCGGAACAAAATTCTCCGGAAATGACATAGAAAGTTCCTCGGGTCAGATAAAGCGGCCACGCAAAGTTTGAGCACCAACGGAAGACATTTGGGGGTGCCGGTGTGGCATAAACCAGCATTCGCCGAAACTCGGATTATCGTGAAAAATGTGTTAAAACTCGTTATTTGATGAAGAAATCGAACAGGATGATTTCTCAAATCGAACAGGTTGATTCCTGAAATGAGCTCGGATGTGTGATTGAAAAACAGGGAGAAAAAGAAACAGGGTCCGGTACGACCTTCCGAACGGCTGAAATTGAAGTGTATAATACACGGTTTTTCGGGATTCCGGGGTCCCGGAACAAAATTCTCCGGAAATGACATAGAAAGTTCCTCGGGTCAGATAAAGCGGCTACGCAAAGTTTGAGCACCAACGGAAGACATTTGGGGGTGCCGGTGCCGGTGTGCCACAAACCAAAGATTCGCCGAAACTCGGATTATCTGGAAAAATGTGATAAACATCGTTATTTGAGGCTGAAATCGAGTAGGTTGATTCCTGAAATCGAACAGGTTGATTCCTGAAATGAGCTCGGATGCGTGATTGAAAAACAGGGAGAAAAAGAAACAGTGGTCCGCACGACCTTCCGAACGGTGAAATTGAAGTGTATAATACACGGTTTTCGAGATTCAGGGGTCTCGGAACAAAATTCTCCGGAAATCACATAGAAAGCTTCTCGGGTCAGATAAAGCGGCCACGCAAATTTTGAGCACCAACGGAAGACATTTGGGGGTGCCGTTGTGCCACAAACTAGCATTCGCCGAAACTCGGATTATCTTGAAAAATGTGTTAAAGCTCGTTATTTGAGGCAGAAATCGAGTAGGTTGAATCCTGAAATCGAACAGGTTGATTCCTGAAATGAGCTCGGATGTGTGATTGAAAAACAGGGAGAAAAAGAAACAGGGTCCGGTACGACCTTCCGAACGGCTGAAATTGAAGTGTATAATACACGGTTTTTCGTGATTCCGGGGTCCCGGAACAAAATTCTCCGGAAATCACATAGAAAGTTCCTCGGGTCAGATAAAGCGGCCACGCAAAGTTTGAGCACCAACGGAAGACATTTGGGGGTGCCGGTGTGCCACAAACCAGCATTCGCCGAAACTCGGATTATCGTGAAAAATGTGTTAAAGCTCGTTATTTGAGGCTGAAATCGAACAGGTTGATTCCTGAAATCGAACAGGTTGATTTCCGAATTGAGCTCGGACGCGTGATTGAAAAATAGGGAGAAAAAGAAACAGGGTCCGAGACGACCTTACGAGCAGTGAAATTGAAGTGTATAATACACGGTTTTCGGGATTCTGGGGTCCCGGAACAAAATTCTCCGGAAATCACATAGAAAGTTCCTCGGGTCAGATAAAGCGGCCACTCAAAGTTTGAGCAACAACGGAAGACATTTGGGGGTGCCGGTGTGCCACAAACAAACATTCGCCGAAGCTCGGATTATCGTGAAAAATGTGTTAAAACTCGTTATTTGATGAACAAATCGAACAGGATGATTTCTCAAATCGAACAGGTTGATTCCTGAAATGAGCTCGGACGCTTGATTAAAAAACACGGAGAAAAAGAAACAGGGTCCGGTACGACCTTCCGAACGGCTGAAATTGAAGTGTATTATAAATACACGGTTTTTCGGGATTCCGGGGTCCCAGAATAAAATTCTCCGAAAATCACATAGAAAGTTCTTCGGGTCAGATAAAGCGGCCACCCAAAGTTTGAGCACCAACGGAAGACATTTGGGGGTGTCGGTGTGTCACAAACCAGCATTCGCCGAAATTCGGATTATCGTGAAAAATGTGTTAAAACTCGTTATTTGAGGTTGAAATCGAACAGGTTGATTCCTGAAATCGAACAGGTTGATTCCTATAATGAGCTCGGATGCGTGATTGAAAAATAAACAGGGTCCGGTACGACCTTCCGAACGGCTGAAATTGAAGTGTATAATACACGGTTTTTCGGGATTCCGGGGTCCCGGAACAAAATTCTCCGGAAATGACATAGAAAGTTCCTCGGGTCAGATAAAGCGGCCACGCAAAGTTTGAGCACCAACGGAAGACATTTGGGGGTGCCAGTGTGCCACAAACCAGCATTCGCCGAAACTCGGATTATCTTGAAAAATGTGTTAAAGCTCGTTATTTGATTTGAAATCGAGTAGGTTGATTCCGAAATCGAACAGGTTGATTCTGAAATGAGCTCGGATGCGTGATTGAAAAACAGGAGAAAAATAAAATGGTCCTGACGACCTTCCGAACGGTGAAATTGAAGTGTATAATACACGGTTTTCGAGATTCGGGGTCCCGGAACAAAATTCTCGGAAATGACATAGAAAGTTCCTCGGGTCGATAAAGCGGCCACGCAAAGTTTGAGCACCAACGGAAGACATTTGGGGGTGCCGGTGTGCCACAAACCAAAATTCGCCGAAACTCGGATTATCGTGAAAAATGTGTTAAAGCTCGTTATTTGAGGTGAAATCGAGTAGGTTGATTCGAAATCGAACGGGTTGATTCTGAAATGAGCTCGGATGCGTGATTGAAAAAGCAAAAAAAGAAACAGGTCGGACGACCTTCCGAACGGCTGAAATTGAAGTGTATAATACACGGTTTTTCGGGATTTCGGGGTCTCGGAACAAAATTCTCCGGAAATCACATAGAAAGTTTCTCGGGTCAGATAAAGCGACCACTCAAAGTTTGAGCACCAACGGAAGACATTTGGGGGTGCCGGTGTGCCACAAACCAACATTCGCCGAAACTCGGATTATCGTGAAAAATGTGTTAAAACTCGTTATTTGATGAAGAAATCGAACAGGATGATTTCTCAAATCGAACAGGTTGATTCCCGAAATGAGCTCGGACGCTTGATTAAAAAACACGGAGAAAAAGAAACAGGGTCCGGTACGACTTTCCGAACGGCAGAAATTGAAGTGTATTATAAATACACGGTTTTTCGGGATTCCGGGGTCCCAGAATAAAATTTTCGGAAATCACATAGAAAGTTCTTTGGGTCAGATAAAGCGGCCACCCAAAGTTTGAGCACCAACGGAAGACATATGGGGGTGCCGGTGTGTCACAAACCAGCATTCGCCGAAATTCTGATTATCGTGAAAAATGTGTTAAAACTCGTTATTTGAGGTTGAAATCGAACAGGTTGATTCCTGAAATCGAACAGGTTGATTCCTATAATGAGCTCGGATGCGTGATTGAAAAACTGGGAGAAAAAGAAACAGGGTCCGGTACGACCTTCCGAACGGCTGAAAATGAAGTGTATAATACACGGTTTTTCGGGATTCCGGGGTCCCGGAACAAAATTCTCCGGAAATGACATAGAAAGTTCCTCGGGTCAGATAAAGCGGCCACGCAAAGTTTGAGCACCAACGGAAGACATTTAGGGGTGCCGGTGTGGCACAAACCAGCATTCGCCGAAACTCGGATTATCGTGAAAAATGTGTTAAAACTCGTTATTTGATGAAGAAATCGAACAGGATGATTTCTCAAATCGAACAGGCTGATTCCTGAAATCAGCTCGGACGCTTGATTGAAAAACACGGAGCAAAAGAAACGGGGGTCCGTGCGAACTTCCGAACGGTCAATTTGAAATTGAAGTGTATTATAAATACACGGTTTTTCGGGATTCCGGGGTCCCAGAATAAAATTCTCCGGAAATCACATAGAAAGTTCTTCGGGTCAGATAAAGCGGCCACCCAAAGTTTGAGCACCAACGGAAGACATTTGGGCGTGCCGGTGTGTCACAAACCAGCATTCGCCGAAATTCGGATTATCGTGAAAAATGTGTTAAAACTCCTTATTTGAGGTTGAAATCGAACAGGTTGATTCCTGAAATCAAACAGGTTGATTCCTATAATGAGCTCGGATGCGTGATTGAAAAACAGGGAGAAAAAGAAACAGGGTCCGGTACGACCTTCCGAACGGCTGAAATTGAAGTGTATAATACACGGTTTTTCGGGATTCCGGGGTCCCGGAACAAAATTCTCCGGAAATGACATAGAAAGTTCCTCGGGTCAGATAAAGCGGGTACGCAAAGTTTGAGAACCAACGGAAGACATTTGGGGGTGCCAGTGTGCCACAAACCAGCATTCGCCGAAACACGGATTATCTGGAAAAATGTGTTAAAGCTCGTTATTTGAGACTGAAATCGAGTAGGTTGATTCCTGAAATCGAACAGGTTGATTCCTGAAATGAGCTCGGATGTGTGATTGAAAAACAGGGAGAAAAAGAAACAGGTCCGGTCGACCTTCCGAACTAGTGAAATTGAAGTGTATAATACACGGTTTTTCGGGATTCGGGGTCCCGGAACAAAATTCTCCGGAAATCACATAGAAAGTTCCTCGGGTCAGATAAAGCGGCCACTCAAAGTTTGAGCACCAACGGAAGACATTTGGGGTGCGGTGTGCCAAACCAAAGATTCGCGAAACTCGGATTATCGTGAAAAATGTGTTAAAGCTCGTTATTTGAGGCTGAAATCGAACAGGTTGATTCCTGAAATCGAACAGGTTGATTTCCGAAATGAGCTCGAACGCGTGATTGAAAAATAGGGAGAAAAAGAAACAGGGTCCGCTACGACCTTCTGAACGGCTGAAATTGAAGTGTATAATACACGGTTTTCGGGATTCTAGGGTCCCGGAACAAAATTCTCCGGAAATCACATAGAAAGTTCCTCGGGTCAGATAAAGCGGCCACTCAAAGTTTGAGCACCAACGGAAGACATTTGGGGGTGCCGGTGTGCCACAAACCAACATTCGCCGAAGCTCGGATTATCGTGAAAAATGTGTTAAAACTCGTTATTTGATGAAGAAATCGAACAGGATGATTTCTCAAATCGAACAGGTTGATTCCTGAAATGAGCTCGGACGCTTGATTAAAAAACACGGAGAAAAAGAAACAGGGTCCGGTACGACCTTCCGAACGGCTGAAATTGAAGTGTATTATAAATACACGGTTTTTCGGGATTCCGGGGTCACAGAATAAAATTCTCCGAAAATCACATAGAAAGTTCTTTGGGTCAGATAAAGCGGCCACCCAAAGTTTGAGCACCAACGGAAGACATATGGGGGTGCCGGTGTGTCACAAACCAGCATTCGCCGAAATTCGGATTATCGTGAAAAATGTGTTAAAACTCGTTATTTGAGGTTGAAATCGAACAGGTTGATTCCTGAAATCGAACAGGTTGATTCCTATAATGAGCTCGGATGCGTGATTGAAAAATAAACAGGGTCCGGTACGACCTTCCGAACGGCTGAAATTGAAGTGTATAATACACGGTTTTTCGGGATTCCGGGGTCCCGGAACAAAATTCTCCGGAAATGACATAGAAAGTTCCTCGGGTCAGATAAAGCGGCCACGCAAAGTTTGAGCACCAACGGAAGACATTAGGGGGTGCCAGTGTGCCACAAACCAAAGATTCACTAAACGGGATTATCTTGAAAAATGTGTTAAAGCTCGTTATTTGAGGTGAAATCGAGTAGGTTGATTCTGAAATCGAACAGGTTGATTCTGAAATGAGCTCGGACGCGTGATTGAAAAAAGGCGAAAAAAAAGTGGTCGGTGACGACCTTCCGAACGGCTGAAATTGAAGTGTATAATACACGGTTTTTCGGGATTTCGGGGTCTCGGAACAAAATTCTCCGGAAATCACATAGAAAGTTTCTCGGGTCAGATAAAGCGGCCATGCAAATTTTGAGCACCAACGGAAGACATTTGGGGGTGCCGGTGTGCCACAAACCAGCATTCGCCGAAACTCGGATTATCTTGAAAAATGTGTTAAAGCTCGTTATTTGAGGCTGAAATCGAGTAGGTTGATTCCTGAAATCGAACAGGTTGATTCCTGAAATGAGTTCGGATGCGTGATTGAAAAACAGGGAGAAAAAGAAACGGGGTCCGGTACGACCTTCCGAACGGCTGAAATTGAAGTGTATAATACACGGTTTTGTCGGGGTCCCGGAACAAAATTCTCGGAAATCACATAAAAAGTTCCTCGGGTCAGATAAAGCGGCCACGCAGAGTTTGAGCACCAACGAAAGACATTTGGGGGTGCCGGTGTGCCACAAACCAGCATTCGCCGAAACCTGGATTATCGTGAAAAATGTGTTAAAGCTCGTTATTTGAGGCTGAAATCGAACAGGTTGAATTCCGAAATGAGCTCGGACGCGTGATTGAAAAATAGGGAGAAAAAGAAACAGGGTCCGGTACGACCTTCTGAACGGCTGAAATTGAAGTGTATAATACACGGTTTTCGGGATTCTGGGGTTCCGGAACAAAATTCTCCGGAAATCACATAGAAAGTTCCTCGGGTCAGATAAAGCGGCCACTCAAAGTTTGAGCACCAACGGAAGACATTTGGGGGTGTCGGTGTGCCACAAACCAACATTCGCCGAAACTCGAATTATCGTGAAAAATGTGTTAAAACTCGTTATTTGATGAAGAAATAGAACAGGATGATTTCTCAAATCGAACAGGTTGATTCCTGAAATGAGCTCGGACGCTTGATTAAAAAACACGGAGAAAAAGAAACAGGGTCCGGTACGACCTTCCGAACGGAAGAAATTGAAGTGTATTATAAATACACGGTTTTTCGGGATTCCGGGGTCCCAGAATAAAATTTTCCGGAAATCACATAGAAAGTTCTTTGGGTCAGATAAAGCGGCCACCCAAAGTTTGAGCACCAACGGAAGACATATGGGGTGCGGTGTGTCACAAACAAAGATTCGCGAAATTCGGATTATCGTGAAAAATGTGTTAAAACTCGTTATTTGAGGTTGAAATCGAATAGGTTGATTCCTGAAATCGAACAGGTTGATTCCTATAATGAGCTCGGATGCGTGATTGAAAAACAGGGAGAAAAAGAAACAGGGTCCGGTACGACCTTCCGAACGGCTGAAATTGAAGTGTATAATACACGGTTTTTCGGGATTCCGGGGTCTCGGAACAAAATTCTCCGGAAATCACATAGAAAGTTTCTCGGGTCAGATAAAGCGGCCACGCAAATTTTGAGCACCAACGGAAGACATTTGGGGGTGCCGGTGTGCCACAAACCAGCATTCGCCGAAACTCGGATTATCTTGAAAAATGTGTTAAAGCTCGTTATTTGAGGCTGAAATCGAGTAGGTTGATTCCTGAAATCGAACAGGTTGATTCCTGAAATGAGTTCGGATGCGCGATTGAAAAACAGGGAGAAAAAGAAACAGGGTCCGGTACGACCTTACGAACGGCTGAAATTGAAGTGTATAATACACGGTTTTTCGGGATTCCGGGGTCCCGGAACAAAATTTTCCGGAAATCACATAGAAAGTTTCTCTGGTCAGATAAAGCGACCACTCAAAGTTTGAGCACCAACGGAAGACATATGGGGGTGCCGGTGTGCCACAAACCAACATTCGCCGAAACTCGGATTATCTTGAAAAATGTGTTAAAGCTCGTTATTTGAGGATGAAATCGAGTAGGTTGAATCCTGAAATCGAACAGGTTGATTTCTGAAATGAGCTCGGATGCGTGAATCAAAAACGAGGAGAAAAAGAAACGTGGTCCGGTTCGACCTTCCGAGCAGCAATTTGAAATTGAAGTGTATAATACACGGTTTTTCGGGATTCTAGGGTCCTGGAACAAAATTCTCCGGAAATCACATAGAAAGTTCCACGGGTCAGATAAAGCGGCAACGCAAAGTTTGAGCACCAACGGAAGACATTTGGGGGTGCCGGTGTGCCACAAACCAGCATTCCCCGAAAGTCGGATTATCGTGAAAAATGTGTTAAAGCTTGTTATTTGAGGCTGAAATCGAACAGGTTGATTCCTGAAATGAGCTCGGACGCGTGACTGAAAAACAGGGAGAAAAAGAAACAGGGTCCGGTACGATCTTCCGAACGGTTGAAATTGAAGTGTATAATACACGGTTTTTCGGGATTCCGGGGTCCCGGAACAAAATTCTCCAGAAATCACATATAAAGTTACCCGGGTCAGATAAAGCGGCCACGCAAAGTTTGAGCACCAACGGAAGACATTTGGGGGTGCCGGTGTGCCCAAACCAAAGATTCGCGAAACTCGGATTATCTTGAAAAATGTGTTAAAGCTCGTTATTTGAGGCTGAAATGGTACAGGTTGATTCGTGAAATCGAACAGGTTGATTCCTGAAATGAGCTCGGATGCGTGATTGAAAAACAGGGAGAAAAAGAAACAGAGTCCGGTACGACCTTCCGAACGGCTGAAATTTAAGTGTATAATACACAGTTTTTCGGGATTCCGGGGTCCCGGAACAAAATTCTCCGGAAATAACATAGAAAGTTTTTCGGGTCAGATAAAGCGGCCACGCAAAGTTTGAGCACCAACGGAAGACATTTGGGGGTGACGGTGTGCCACAAACCAACATTCCCCAAAACTCGGATTATCGTGAAAAATGTGTTAAAGCTTGTTATTTGAGGCTGAAATCGAACAGGTTAATTCCTGAAATGAGCTCGGATGCAAGATTGAAAAACAGGGACAAAAAAAAACAGAGTCCGGTACGACATTCCGAACGGCTGAAATTGAAGTGTATATTACACGGTTTTTCGGGATTCCGGGGTCCCGGAACAAAATTCTTCGGAAATGACATAGAAAGTTCCTCGGGTCAGATAAAGCGGCCACGTAAAGTTTGAGCACCAACGGAAGACATTTGGGGGTGCGAGTGTGCCACAAACCAGCATTCGCCGAAACTCGGATTATCTTGAAAAATGTGTTAAAGCTCGTTATTTGTGGCTGAAATCGAGTAGGTTGATTCCTGAAATCGAACAGGTTGATTCCTGAAATGAGCTCGGATGCGTGATTGAAAACAGGGAGAAAAAGAAACAGGGTCCGGTACGACCTTCCGAACGGCTGAAATTGAAGTGTATAATACACGGTTTTTCGGGATTCCGGGGTCCCGGAACAAAATTCTCCGGAAATGACATAGAAAGTTCCTCGGGTCAGATAAAACGGCCACGCAAAGTTTGAGCACCAACGGAAGACATTTGGAGGTGCCGGTGTGCCACAAACCAAAGATTCATTCGAAACTCGGATTATCTTGAAAAATGTGTTAAAGCTCGTTATTTGAGGTGAAATCGAGTAGGTTGAATCCTGAAATCGAACAGGTTGATTTCTGCAATGAGCTCGGATGCGTGAATCAAAAACAGGGAGAAAAAGAAACAGGGTCCAGTTCGACCTTCCGAACGGCTGAAATTGAATGTATAATACACGGTTTTTCGGGATTCTGGGGTCCTGGAACAAAATTCTCCGGAAATCACATAGAAAGTTCCACGGGTCAGATAAAGCGGCAACGCAAAGTTTGAGCACCAACGGAAGACATTTGGGGGTTCCGGTGTGCCACAAACCAGCATTCCCCGAAACTCGGATTATCGTGAAATATGTGTTAAAGCTTGTTATTTGAGGCTGAAATCGAACAGGTTGATTTCTGAAATGAGCTCGGACGCGTGATTGAAAAACAGGGAGAAAAAGAAACAGGGTCCGGTACGATCTTCCGAACGGTTGAAATTGAAGTGTATAATACACGGTTTTTCGGGATTCCGGGGTCCCGGAACAAAATTCTCCGGAAATCACATATAAAGTTACCCGGGTCAGATAAAATGGCCACGCAAAGTTTGAGCACCAACGGAAGACATTTGGGGGTGACGGTGTGCCACAAACCAACATTCCCCGAAACTCGGATTATCGTGAAAAATGTGTTAAAGCTTGTTATTTGAGGCTGAAATCGAACAGGTTAATTCCTGAAATGAGCTCGGATGCAAGATTGAAAAACAGGGGGAAAAAGAAACAGAGTCCGGTACGACATTCCGAACGGCTGAAATTGAAGTGTATATTACAACGGTTTTTCGGGATTCCGGGGTTCCGGAACAAAATTCTTCGGAAATGACATAGAAAGTTCCTCGGGTCAGATAAAGCGGCCACGTAAAGTTTGAGCACCAACGGAAGACATTTGGGGTGCGAGTGTGCCACAAACCAGCATTCGCCGAAACTCGGATTATCTTGAAAAATGTGTTAAAGCTCGTTATTTGTGGCTGAAATCGAGTAGGTTGATTCCTGAAATCGAACAAAGGTTGATTCTGAAATGAGCTCGGATGCGTGATTGAAAACAGGAGAAAAAGAAACAGGTCCGTGCGACCTTCCGAACGGCTGAAATTGAAGTGTATAATACACGGTTTTTCGGGATTCCGGGGTCCCGGAACAAAATTCTCCGGAAATCACATATAAAGTTACCCGGGTCAGATAAAATGGCCACGCAAAGTTTGAGCACCAACGGAAGACATTTGGGGGTGACGGTGTGCCACAAACCAACATTCCCCGAAACTCGGATTATCGTGAAAAATGTGTTAAAGCTTGTTATTTGAGGTGAAATCGAACAGTTAATTCTGAAATGAGCTCGGATGCAAGATTGAAAAACAGGGGAAAAAGAAACAGAGTCCGCACGACATTCGAACGGTGAAATTGAAGTGTATATTACACGGTTTTTCGGGATTCCGGGGTTCCGGAACAAAATTCTTCGGAAATGACATAGAAAGTTCCTCGGGTCAGATAAAGCGGCCACGTAAAGTTGGAGCACCAACGGAAGACATTTGGGGGTGCGAGTGTGCCACAAACCAGCATTCGCCGAAACTCGGATTATCTTGAAAAATGTGTTAAAGCTCGTTATTTGTGGCTGAAATCGAGTAGGTTGATTCCTGAAATCGAACAGGTTGAATCCTGAAATGAGCTCGGATGCGTGATTGAAAAACAGGGAGAAAAAGAAACAGGTCGGTCACGACCTTCCGAACTATTTGAAATTGAAGTGTATAATACACGGTTTTTCGGGATTCCGGGGTCCCGGAACAAAATTCTCCGGAAATGACATAGAAAGTTCCTCGGGTTAGATAAAACGGCCACGCAAAGTTTGAGCACCAACGGAAGACATTTGGAGGTGCCAGTGTGCCACAAACCAGCATTCGCCGAAACTCGGATTATCTTGAAAAATGTGTTAAAGCTCGTTATTTGAGGCTGAAATCGAGTAGGTTGAATCTGAAATCGAACAAGTTGATTTCGAAATGAGCTCGGATCGTGATTGAAAAACAGGAGAAAAGAAACAGAGTCCCGACGACATTCCGAACGGCTGAAATTGAAGTGTATATTACACGGTTTTTTCGGGATTCCGGGGTCCCGGAACAAAATTCTCCGGAAATAACATAGAAAGTTTTTCGGGTCAAATAAAGCGGCCACGCAAAGTTTGAGCACCAACGGAAGACATTTGGGGGTGACGGTGTGCCACAAACCAACATTCCCCGAAACTCGGATTATCGTGAAAAATGTGTTAAAGCTTGTTATTTGAGGCTGAAATCGAACAGGTTAATTCCTGAAATGAGCTCGGATGCAAGATTGAAAAACAGGGAGAAAAAGAAACAGAGTCCGGTACGACATTCCGAACGGCTGAAATTGAAGTGTATATTACACGGTTTTTCGGGATTCCGGGGTCCCGGAACAAAATTCTTCGGAAATGACATAGAAAGTTCCTCGGGTCAGATAAAGCGGCCACGTATAGTTTGAGCACCAACGGAAGACATTTGGGGGTGCGAGTGTGCCACAAACCAGCATTCGCCGAAACTCGGATTATCTTGAAAAATGTGTTAAAGCTCGTTATTTGTGGCTGAAATCGAGTAGGTTGATTCCTGAAATCGAACAGGTTGATTCCTGAAATGAGCTCGGATGCGTGATTGAAAAACAGGGAGAAAAAGAAACAGGGTCGGGTACGACCTTCCGAACGGCTGAAATTGAAGTGTATAATACACGGTTTTTCGGGATTCCGGGGTCCCGGAACAAAATTCTCCGGAAATGACATAGAAAGTTCCTCGGGTCAGATAAAACGGCCACGCAAAGTTTGAGCACCAACGGAAGACATTTGGAGGTGCCAGTGTGCCACAAACCAGCATTCGCCGAAACTCGGATTATCTTGAAAAATGTGTTAAAGCTCGTTATTTGAGGCTGAAATCGAGTAGGTTGAATCCTGAAATCGAACAGGTTGATTTCTGAAATGAGCTCGGATGCATGAATCAAAAACAGGGAGAAAAAGAAACAGGGTCCGGTTCGACCTTCCGAACGGCTGAAATTGAAGTGTATAATACACGGTTTTTCGGGATTCTGGGGTCCTGGAACAAAATTCTCCGGAAATCACATAGAAAGTTCCACGGGTCAGATAAAGCGGCAACGCAAAGTTTGAGCACCAACGGAAGACATTTGGGGGTGCCGGTGTGCCACAAACCCAAGATTCGCCGAAACTCGGATTATCTTGAAAAATGTGTTAAAGCTCGTTATTTGAAATTTGAAATCGAGTAGGTTGATTCTGAAATCGAACAGGTTGATTCCTGAAATGAGCTCGGATGCGCGATTGAAAAACAGGGAGAAAAAGAAACAGGATGCGACCTTACGAACGGGCAGAAATTGAAGTGTATAATACACGGTTTTTCGGGATTCCGGGGTCTCGGAACAAAATTCTCCGGAAATCACATAGAAAGTTTCTCGGGTCAGATAAAGCGGCCACGCAAATTTTGAGCACCAACGGAAGACATTTGGGGGTGCCGGTGTGCACAAACCAAAGATTCGCGAAACTCGGATTATCTTGAAAAATGTGTTAAAGCTCGTTATTTGAGGCTGAAATCGAGTAGGTTGATTCCTGAAATCGAACAGGTTGATTCCTGAAATGAGTTCGGATGCGCGATTGAAAAACAGGGAGAAAAAGAAACAGGGTCCGGTACGACCTTACGAACGGCTGAAATTGAAGTGTATAATACACGGTTTTTCGGGATTCCGGGGTCCCGGAACAAAATTTTCCGGAAATCACATAGAAAGTTTCTCTGGTCAGATAAAGCGACCACTCAAAGTTTGAGCACCAACGGAAGACATATGGGGGTGCCGGTGTGCCACAAACCAACATTCGCCGAAACTCGGATTATCTTGAAAAATGTGTTAAAGCTCGTTATTTGAGGATGAAATCGAGTAGGTTGAATCCTGAAATCGAACAGGTTGATTTCTGAAATGAGCTCGGATGCGTGAATCAAAAACAGGGAGAAAAAGAAACAGGGTCCGGTTCGACCTTCCGAACGGCTGAAATTGAAGTGTATAATACACGGTTTTTCGGGATTCTGGGGTCCTGGAACAAAATTCTCCGGAAATCACATAGAAAGTTCCACGGGTCAGATAAAGCGGCAACGCAAAGTTTGAGCACCAACGGAAGACATTTGGGGGTGCCGGTGTGCCACAAACCAGCATTCCCCGAAACTCGGATTATCGTGAAAAATGTGTTAAAGCTTGTTATTTGAGGCTGAAATCGAACAGGTTGATTCCTGAAATGAGCTCGGACGCGTGACTGAAAAACAGGGAGAAAAAGAAACAGGGTCCGGTACGATCTTCCGAACGGTTGAAATTGAAGTGTATAATACACGGTTTTTCGGGATTCCGGGGTCCCGGAACAAAATTCTCCGGAAATCACATATAAAGTTACTCGGGTCAGATAAAGCGGCCACGCAAAGTTTGAGCACCAACGGAAGACATTTGGGGGTGCCGGTGTGCCACAAACCAGCATTCGCCGAAACTCGGATTATCGTGAAAAATGTGTTAAAGCTCGTTATTTGAGGCTGAAATGGTACAGGTTGATTCGTGAAATCGAACAGGTTGATTCCTGAAATGAGCTCGGATGCGTGATTGAAAACAGGGAGAAAAAGAAACAGTCGACGACCTTCCGAACGGTGAAATTTAAGTGTATAATACACAGTTTTTCGGGATTCCGGGGTCCCGGAACAAAATTCTCCGGAAATAACATAGAAAGTTTTTCGGGTCAGATAAAGCGGCCACGCAAAGTTTGAGCACCAACGGAAGACATTTGGGGGTGACGGTGTGCCACAAACCAACATTCCCCAAAACTCGGATTATCGTGAAAAATGTGTTAAAGCTTGTTATTTGAGGCTGAAATCGAACAGGTTAATTCCTGAAATGAGCTCGGATGCAAGATTGAAAAACAGGGACAAAAAAACAGAGTCCGGTACGACATTCCGAACGGCTGAAATTGAAGTGTATATTACACGGTTTTTCGGGATTCCGGGGTCCCGGAACAAAATTCTTCGGAAATGACATAGAAAGTTCCTCGGGTCAGATAAAGCGGCCACGTAAAGTTTGAGCACCAACGGAAGACATTTGGGGGTGCGAGTGTGCCACAAACCAGCATTCGCCGAAACTCGGATTATCTTGAAAAATGTGTTAAAGCTCGTTATTTGTGGCTGAAATCGAGTAGGTTGATTCCTGAAATCGAACAGGTTGATTCCTGAAATGAGCTCGGATGCGTGATTGAAAACAGGGAGAAAAAGAAACAGGGTCCGGTACGACCTTCCGAACGGCTGAAATTGAAGTGTATAATACACGGTTTTTCGGGATTCCGGGGTCCCGGAACAAAATTCTCCGGAAATCACATAGAAAGTTCCTCGGGTCAGATAAAACGGCCACGCAAAGTTTGAGCACCAACGGAAGACATTTGGAGGTGCCAGTGTGCCACAAACCAGCATTCGCCGAAACTCGGATTATCTTGAAAAATGTGTTAAAGCTCGTTATTTGATTTGAAATCGAGTAGGTTGAATCCTGAAATCGAACAGTTGATTTACGAAATGAGCTCGGATGCGTGAATCAAAAACAGGAGAAAAAGAAACAGGTCGATTCGACCTTCCGAACTACGAAATTGAATGTATAATACACGGTTTTTCGGGATTCTAGGGTCCTGGAACAAAATTCTCCGGAAATCACATAGAAAGTTCCACGGGTCAGATAAAGCGGCAACGCAAAGTTTGAGCACCAACGGAAGACATTTGGGGGTTCCGGTGTACAAAACCAAAGATTCCCGAAACTCGGATTATCGTGAAATATGTGTTAAAGCTTGTTATTTGAGGCTGAAATCGAACAGTTGATTTGAAATGAGCTCGGACGCGTGATTGAAAAACAGGAGAAAAAGAAACAGTGGTCCAGTACGATCTTCCGAACGGTTGAAATTGAAGTGTATAATACACGGTTTTGCGGGATTTAGGGTCCCGAACAAAATTCTCCGGAAATCACATATAAAGTTACCCGGTCGAGATAAAATGGCCACGCAAAGTTTGAGCACCAACGGAAGACATTTGGGGGTGACGGTGTGCCACAAACCAACATTCCCCGAAACTCGGATTATCGTGAAAAATGTGTTAAAGCTTGTTATTTGAGGTGAAATCGAAACAGTTAATTCTGAAATGAGCTCGGATGCAAGATTGAAAAACAGGGGAAAAAGAAACAGAGTCCGACGACATTCGAACGGTGAAATTGAAGTGTATATTACACGGTTTTTGGGATTAGGGTTAGGAACAAAATTCTTTGGAAATGACATAGAAAGTTCCTCGGGTCAGATAAAGCGGCCACGTAAAGTTTGAGCACCAACGGAAGACATTTGGGGTGCGAGTGTGCCACAAACCAGCATTCGCCGAAACTCGGATTATCTTGAAAAATGTGTTAAAGCTCGTTATTTGTGGCTGAAATCGAGTAGGTTGATTCCTGAAATCGAACAGGTTGATTCCTGAAATGAGCTCGGATGCGTGATTGAAAAACAGGGAGAAAAAGAAACAGGGTCCGGTACGACCTTCCGAACGGCTGAAATTGAAGTGTATAATACACGGTTTTTCGGGATTCCGGGGTCCCGGAACAAAATTCTCCGGAAATCACATATAAAGTTACCCGGGTCAGATAAAATGGCCACGCAAAGTTTGAGCACCAACGGAAGACATTTGGGGGTGACGGTGTGCCACAAACCAACATTCCCCGAAACTCGGATTATCGTGAAAAATGTGTTAAAGCTTGTTATTTGAGGCTGAAATCGAACAGGTTAATTCCTGAAATGAGCTCGGATGCAAGATTGAAAAACAGGGGGAAAAAGAAACAGAGTCCGGTACGACATTCCGAACGGCTGAAATTGAAGTGTATATTACACGGTTTTTCGGGATTCCGGAACAAAATTCTTCGGAAATGACATAGAAAGTTCCTCGGGTCAGATAAAGCGGCCACGTAAAGTTGGAGCACCAACGGAAGACATTTGGGGGTGCGAGTGTGCCACAAACCAGCATTCGCCGAAACTCGGATTATCTTGAAAAATGTGTTAAAGCTCGTTATTTGTGGCTGAAATCGAGTAGGTTGATTCCTGAAATCGAACAGGTTGAATCCTGAAATGAGCTCGGATGCGTGATTGAAAAACAGGGAGAAAAAGAAACAGGGTCCGGTACGACCTTCCGAACGGCTGAAATTGAAGTGTATAATACACGGTTTTTCGGGATTCCGGGGTCCCGGAACAAAATTCTCCGGAAATGACATAGAAAGTTCCTCGGGTTAGATAAAACGGCCACGCAAAGTTTGAGCACCAACGGAAGACATTTGGAGGTGCCAGTGTGCCACAAACCAGCATTCGCCGAAACTCGGATTATCTTGAAAAATGTGTTAAAGCTCGTTATTTGAGGCTGAAATCGAGTAGGTTGAATCCTGAAATCGAACAAGTTGATTTCTGAAATGAGCTCGGATGCGTGATTGAAAAACAGGGAGAAAAAGAAACAGAGTCCGGTACGACATTCCGAACGGCTGAAATTGAAGTGTATATTACACGGTTTTTTCGGGATTCCGGGGTCCCGGAACAAAATTCTCCGGAAATAACATAGAAAGTTTTTCGGGTCAAATAAAGCGGCCACGCAAAGTTTGAGCACCAACGGAAGACATTTGGGGGTGACGGTGTGCCACAAACCAACATTCCCCGAAACTCGGATTATCGTGAAAAATGTGTTAAAGCTTGTTATTTGAGGCTGAAATCGAACAGGTTAATTCCTGAAATGAGCTCGGATGCAAGATTGAAAACAGGAGAAAAAGAAACAGAGTCCGCACGACATTCGAACGCAATTTGAAATTGAAGTGTATATTACACGGTTTTTCGGGATTCCGGGGTCCCGGAACAAAATTCTTCGGAAATGACATAGAAAGTTCCTCGGGTCAGATAAAGCGGCCACGTATAGTTTGAGCACCAACGGAAGACATTTGGGGGTGCGAGTGTGCCACAAACCAGCATTCGCCGAAACTCGGATTATCTTGAAAAATGTGTTAAAGCTCGTTATTTGTGGCTGAAATCGAGTAGGTTGATTCCTGAAATCGAACAGGTTGATTCCTGAAATGAGCTCGGATGCGTGATTGAAAAACAGGGAGAAAAAGAAACAGGGTCGGGTACGACCTTCCGAACGGCTGAAATTGAAGTGTATAATACACGGTTTTTCGGGATTCCGGGGTCCCGGAACAAAATTCTCCGGAAATGACATAGAAAGTTCCTCGGGTCAGATAAAACGGCCACGCAAAGTTTGAGCACCAACGGAAGACATTTGGAGGTGCCAGTGTGCCACAAACCAGCATTCGCCGAAACTCGGATTATCTTGAAAAATGTGTTAAAGCTCGTTATTTGAGGCTGAAATCGAGTAGGTTGAATCCTGAAATCGAACAGGTTGATTTCTGAAATGAGCTCGGATGCATGAATCAAAAACAGGGAGAAAAAGAAACAGTGGTCCGGTTCGACCTTCCGAACGGTTTGAAATTGAAGTGTATAATACACGGTTTTTCGGGATTCTGGGGTCCTGGAACAAAATTCTCCGGAAATCACATAGAAAGTTCCACGGGTCAGATAAAGCGGCAACGCAAAGTTTGAGCACCAACGGAAGACATTTGGGGGTGCCGGTGTGCCACAAACCAGCATTCCCCGAAACTCGGATTATCGTGAAATATGTGTTAAAGCTTGTTATTTGAGGCTGAAATCGAACAGGTTGATTCCTGAAATGAGCTCGGACGCGTGATTGAAAAACAGGGAGAAAAAGAAACAGGGTCCGGTACGATCTTCCGAACGGTTGAAATTGAAGTGTATAATACACGGTTTTTCGGGATTCCGGGGTCCCGGAACAAAATTCTCCGGAAATCACATATAAAGTTACCCGGGTCAGATAAAGCGGCCACGCAAAGTTTGAGCACCAACGGAAGACATTTGGGGGTGCCGGTGTGCCACAAACCAGCATTCGCCGAAACTCGGATTATCTTGAAAAATGTGTTAAAGCTCGTTATTTGAGGCTGAAATGGTACAGGTTGATTCCTGAAATCGAACAGGTTGATTCCTGAAATGAGCTCGGATGCGTGATTGAAAAACAGGGAGAAAAAGAAACAGAGTCCGGTACGACCTTCCGAATGGCTGAAATTTAAGTGTATAATACACAGTTTTTCGGGATTCCGGGGTCCCGGAACAAAATTCTCCGGAAATAACATAGAAAGTTTTTCGGGTCAGATAAAGCGGCCACGCAAAGTTTTAGCACCAACAGAAGACAGTTGGGGGTGACGGTGTGCCACAAACCAACATTCCCCGAAACTCGGATTATCGTGAAAAATGTGTTAAAGCTTGTTATTTGAGGCTGAAATCAAACAGGTTAATTCCTGAAATGAGCTCGGATGCAAGATTGAAAAACAGGGAGAAAAAAAGAGTCCGCACGACATTCGAACGGCTGAAATTGAAGTGTATATTACGGTTTTTGGGATTTCGGTCCGGAACAAAATTCTTCGGAAATGACATAGAAAGTTCCTCGGGTCAGATAAAACGGCCACGCAAAGTTTGAGCACCAACGGAAGACATTTGGAGGTGCCAGTGTGCCACAAACCAGCATTCGCCGAAACTCGGATTATCTTGAAAAATGTGTTAAAGCTCGTTATTTGAGGCTGAAATCGAGTAGGTTGAATCCTGAAATCGAACAGGTTGATTTCTGAAATGAGCTCGGATGCGTGAATCAAAAACAGGGAGAAAAAGAAACAGGGTCCGGTTCGACCTTCCGAACGGCTGAAATTACACGGTTTTTCGGGATTCTGGGGTCCTGGAACAAAATTCTCCGGAAATCACATAGAAAGTTCCACGGGTCAGATAAAGCGGCAACGCAAAGTTTGAGCACCAACGGAAGACATTTGGGGGTGCCGGTGTGCCACAAACCAGCATTCGCCGAAACTCGGATTATCTTGAAAAATGTGTTAAAGCTCGTTATTTGAGGCTGAAATGGTACAGGTTGATTCCTGAAATCGAACAGGTTGATTCCTGAAATGAGCTCGGATGCGTGATTGAAAAACAGGGAGAAAAAAAAACAGAGTCCGGTACGACCTTCCGAACGGCTGAAATTTAAGTGTATAATACACAGTTTTTCGGGATTCCGGAGTCCCGGAACAAAATTCTCCGGAAATCCCATAGAAAATTCCTCGAGTCAGATAAAGCGGCTACACAAAGTTTGAGCACCAACGGAAGACATTTGGGGTTGCCGGTGTGCCATAAACCAGCATTCGCCGAAACTCGGATTATCGTGAAAAATATGTTAAAACTCGTTATTTGATGAAGAAATAGAACAGGTTGATTTCTGAAATCGAACAGGTTGATTTCTGAAATGAGCTCAGACGCGTGATTGAAAAACAGGGAGAAAAAGAAACAGGGTCCGGTACGACCTTCCGAACGGCTGAAATTGAAATGTATTATAATACACGGTTTTTCGGGATTCCGGGGTCCCAGAATAAAATTCTCCGGAAATCACATAGAAAGTTCCTCGGGTCAGATAAAGCGGCCACCCAAAGTTTGAGCACCAACGGAAGACATTTGGGGTGCCGGTGTGCCACAAACCAGCATTCGCCGAAATTCGGATTATCGTGAAAAATGTGTTAAAACTCGTTATTTGAGGCTGAAATCAAAGAGGTTGATTCCTGAAATCGAACAGATTGAATCCTGAAATGAGCTCGGACGCGTGATTGAAAAACAGGGAGAAAAAGAAACAGGGTCCGGTACGACCTTCCGAACGGCTAATATTGAAATGTATTATAATACACGGTTTTTCGGGATTCCGGGGTCCCAGAATAAAATTCTCCGGAAATAACATAGAAAGTTTCTCGGGTCAGATAAAGCGGCCACCCAAAATTTGAGCACCAACGGAAGACATTTGGGGTTGCCGGTGTGCCACAAACCAGCATTCGCCGAAATTCAAATTATCGTGAAAAATGTGTTAAAACTCGTTATTTGAGGCTGAAATCGAAGAGGTTGATTCCTGAAATCGAACATATTGAATCCTGAAATGAGCTCGGACGCGTGATTGAAAAACAGGGAGAAAAAGAAACAGGGTCCGGTACGACCTTCCGAACAGCTGAAATTGAAGTGTATAATACACGGTTTTTCGGGATTTCAGGGTCCCTGAACAAAATTCTCCGGAAATCACATAGAAAGTTCTTCGGGTCAGGTAAAGCGGCTACGCAAAGTTTGAGCGCCAACGGAAGACATTTGGGGGTGCCGGTGTGCCACAAACCAGCATTCGCCGAAACTCGGATTATCTTGAAAAATGTGTTAAAGCTCATTATTTGAGGCTGAAATCGAACAGGTTGATTACAGAACTGAGCTCGGATGCGTGATTGAAAAACAAGGAGAAAAAGAAACAGGGTCCGGTACGACCTTCCGAACGGCTGAAATTGAAGTGTATAATACACGGTTTTTCGGGATTTCGGGGTCCCGGAACAAAATTCTCCGGAAATGACAGAGAAAGTTCCTCGGGTCAGAAAAAGCGACCACGCAAAGTTTGAGCACCAACGGAAGACATTTGGGGGTGCCGGTGTGCCAAAAACCAGCATTCGCCGAAACTCGGATTATCGTGAAAAATGTGTTAAAATTCGTTATTTGATGAAGAAATCGAACAGGTTGATTTCTGAAATCGAACAGGTTGATTCCTGAAATGAGCTCGGACGCGTGATTGAAAAACACGGAGAAAAAGAAACAGGGTCCGGTACGACCTTTCGAACGGGAGAAATTGAAGTGTATTATAAATACACGGTTTTTCGGGATTCCGGGGTCCCAGAATAAAATTCTACGGAAATCACATAGAAAGTTCTTCGGGTCAGATAAAGCGGCCACCCAAAGTTTGAGCACCAACGGAAGACATTTGGGGGTGCCGGTGTGTCACAAACCAGCATTCGCCGAAATTCGGATTATCGTGAAAAATGTGTTAAAACTCGGTATTTGAGGCTGAAATCGAACAGGTTAATTCCTGAAATCGAACAGGTTGATTCCTAAAATGAGCTCGGATGCGTGATTGAAAAACAAGGAGAAAAAGAAACAGGGTCCGGTACGACCTTTTGAACGGCTGAAATTGAAGTGTATAATACACGGTTTTTTGGGATTCCGGGGTCCCGGAACAAAATTCTCCGGAAATCACATAGAATGTTCCTCGGGTCAGATAAAGCGGCCACGCAAAGTTTGAGCACCAACGGAAGACATTTAGGGGTGCCGGTGTGCCACAAACCAACATCTCCCGAAACTCGGATTATCGTGAAAAATGTGTTAAAGCTTGTTATTTGAGGCTGAAATCGAACAGGTTGATTCCTGAAATGAGCTCGGACGCGTGATTGAAAAACAGGGAGAAAAAAATAGGGTCTGGTACGATCTTCCGAACGGTTGAAATTGAAGTGTATAATACACGGTTATTCGGGATTCCGGGGTCTCGGAACAAAATTCTCCGGAAATCACATAGAAAGTTCCTCGGGTCAGATAAAGCGGCCACGCAAAGTTTGAGCACCAACGGAAGACATTTGGGGGTGCCGGTGTGCCACAAACCAGCATTCGCCAACACTCGGATTATCTTGAAAAATGTGTTAAAGCTCGTTATTTGAGGCTGAAATTGAACATGTTGATTTCTGAAATCGAACAGGTTGATTCCTGAAATGAGCTCGGCGCGTGATTGAAAAACAAGGTGAAAAAGAAACAGGGTCCGGTACGACCTTCCGAACGGCTGAAATTGAAGTGTATAATACTCGGTTTTTCGGGCTTCCGGGGTCGCGGAACAAAATTCTCCGGAAATCACATAGAAAGTTCCTCGGGTTAGACAAAGCGGCCACGCAAAGTTTGAGCACCAACGGAAGACATTTGGGGGTGTCGGTGTGCCACAGACTAGCATTCGCCGAAACTCGGATTATCGTGAAAAATATGTTAAAACTCGTTATTTGATGAAGAAATCGAACAGGTTTATTTCTGAAATCGAACAGGTTGATTCCTGAAATGAGCTCGGACGCATGATTGAAAAACACGGAGAAAAAGAAACAGGGTCCTGTACGACCTTCCGAACGGTTGAAATTGAAGTGTGTATAATACACGGTTTTTCGGGATTTCGGGGTCCCGGAACAAAATTCTCCGGAAATCACATAGAAAGTTCCTCGGGTCAGATAAAGCGGCCACGCAAAGTTTGAGCACCAACGGAAGACATTTGGGGTGCGGTGTGCCAAAGCAAAGATTCGCGAAACTCGGATTATCGTGAAAAATGTGTTAAAGCTCGTTATTTGAGGCTGAAATCGAACAGGTTGATTCCTGAAATCGAACATGTTGATTCCCGAAATGAGCTCGGACGCGTGATTGAAAAATAAGGAGAAAAAGAAAGAGGGTCCGGTACGACCTTCCGAACGGCTGAATATGAAGTGTATAATACACGGTTTTTCGGGATTCTGGGGTCCCGGAACAAAATTCTCCGGAAATCACATAGAAAGTTCCTAGGGTCAGATAAAGCGGCCAAGCAAAGTTTGAGCACCAACGGAAGAAATTTGGGGGTGTCGGTGTGCCACAAACCAGCATTCCCCGAAACTCGGATTATCGTGAAAAATGTGTTATAGCTTGTTATTTGAGGCTGAAATCGAACAGGTTGATTCCTGAAATGAGCTCGGACGCGTGATTGAAAAACAGGGAGAAAAAGAAACAGGGTCCGGTACGATCTTCCGAACGGTTGAAATTGAAGTGTATAATACACGGTTTTTCGGGATTCCGGGGTCCCGAAACAAAATTCTCTGGAAATCACATAGAAAGTTCCTCGGGTCAGATAAATCGGCCACGCAAACTTTGAGCACCAACGGAAGACATTTGGGGGTGCCGGTGTGCCACAAACCAGCATTCGCCGAAACTCGGATTATCATGAAAAATGTGTTAAAGCTCGTTATTTAAGGCTGAAATTGAACAGGTTGATTCCTGAAATAGAACAGGTTGATTCCTGAAATGAGCTCGGATGCGTGATTGAAAAACAGGGAGAAAAAGAAACAGGGTCTGGTACGATCTCCCGAACGGCTGAAATTGAAGTGTATAATATACGGTTTTTCGGGATTCTGGGGTCCCGGAACAAAATTCTCCGGAAATCACATAGAAAGTTCATCGGGTCAGATAAAGCGGCTACACAAAGTTTGAGCACCAACGGAAGACATTTGGGGGTGCCGGTGTGCCACAAACCAGCATTCGCCGAAACTCGGATTATCTTGAAAAATGTGTTAAAGCTCATTATTTGAGGCTGAAATCGAACAGGTTGATTCCTGAACTGAGCTCGGATGCGTGATTGAAAAACAGGGAGAAAAAGAAACAGGGTCCGGTACGACCTTCCGAACGGCTGAAATTGAAGTGTATAATACACGGTTTTTCGGGATTCCGGGGTCCCGGAACAAAATTCTTCGGAAATCACATAGAAAGTTCCTCGGGTCAGATAAAGCGGCCACGCAAAGTTTGAGCACCAACGGAAGACATTTGGGGGTGCCGGTGTGTCACAAACCAGCATTCGCCGAAACTCGGATTATCGTGAAAAATGTGTTAAAACTCGTTATTTGATGAAGAAATCGAACAGGTTGATTTCTGAAATCGAACAGGTTGATTCCTAAAATGAGCTCGGATGCGTGATTGAAAAACAGGGAGAAAAAGAAACAGGGTCCGGTACGACCTTCCGAACGGCTGAAATTGAAGTGTATAATACACGGTTTTTGGGATTCGGGGTCCGGAACAAAATTCTCTCGGAAATGACATAGAAAGTTCCTCGGGTCGAGATAATGCGGCCACGCAAAGTTTGAGCACCAACGGAAGACATTTAGGGGTGCCAGTGTGCCACAAACCAGCATTCGCCGAAATTTGGATTATCGTGAAAAATGTGTTAAAACTCGTTATTTGAGGCTGAAATCGAAGAGGTTGATTCATGAAATCGAACAGGTTGATTCCTGAAATGAGCTCGGACGTGTGATTGAAAAATAAGGAGAAAAAGAAACAGGGTCCGGTACGACCTTCCGAACGACTTAAATTGAGCACCAACGGAAGACATTTGGGGGTGCTGGTGTGCCACAAACCAGCATTCCCCGAAATTCGGATTATCGTGAAAAATTTGTTAAAGCTCGTTATTTGAGGCTGAAATCGAAACAAAGTTGATTCGAAATCGAACAGGTTGATTCCTGAAATCGAACAGGTTGATTCCTGAAATGAGCTTGGACGCGTGATTGAAAAATACGGACAAAAAGAAACAGGGTCCGGTACGACCTTCCGAACGGCTAAAATTGAAGTGTATTATACACGGTTTTTCGGGATTCCGGGGTCCCGGAACAAAATTCTCCGGAAATGACATAGAAAGTTCCTCGGGTCAGATAAAGCGGCCACGCAAAGTTTGAGCACCAACGGAAGAAATTTAGGGGTGCCAGTGTGCCACAAACCAGCATTCGCCGAAATTTGGATTATCGTGAAAAATGTTTTAAAACTCGTTATTTGACGCTGAAATCGAAGAGGTTGATTCCTGAAATCGAACAGGTTGATTCCTGAAATGAGCTCGGACGCGTGATTGAAAAACAGGGAGAAAAAGAAACAGGGTCCGGTACGACCTTCCGAACGGCTGAAATTGAAGTGTATAATACACGGTTTTTCGGGATTCCGGGGTCCCGGAACAAAATTCTCCGGAAATCACATAGAAAGTTACTCGGGTCAGATAAAGCGGCCACGCAAAGTTTGAGCACCAACGGAAGACATTTGGGGGTGCCGGTGTGCCACAAACCAGCATTCCCCGAAACTCGGATTATCGTGAAAAATGTGTTAAAGCTCGTTATTTGAGGCTGAAATCGAACAGGTTGATTCCTGAAATCGAACAGGTTGATTCCTGAAATGAGCTTGGACGCGTGAATGAAAAATAGGGAGAAAAAGAAACAGGTCGATACGACCTTCCGAACGGCTAAAATTGAAGTGTATTATACACGGTTTTGGGATTCGGGGTCCGGAACAAAATTCTCGGAAATGACATAGAAAGTTCCTCGGGTCAGATAAAGCGGCCACGCAAAGTTTGAGCACCAACGGAAGACATTTAGGGGTGCCAGTGTGCCACAAACCAACATTCGCCGAAATTTGGATTATCGTGAAAAATGTGTTAAACTCGTTATTTGAGGCTGAAATCGAAGAGGTTGATTCCTGAAATCGAACAGGTTGATTCCTGAAATGAGCTCGGACGCGTGATTGAAAAACAGGGAGAAAAAGAAACAGGGTCCGGTACGACCTTCCGAACGACTGAAATTGAAGTGTATAATACACGGTTTTTCGGCATTCCGGGGTCCCGGAACAAAATTCTCCGGAAATCACATAGAAAGTTACTCGGGTCAGATAAAGCGGCCACGCAAAGTTTGAGCACCAACGGAAGACATTTGGGGGTGCCGTTGTGCCAGAAACCAGCATTCGCCGAAACTCGGATTATCTTGAAAAATGTGTTAAAGCTCGTTATTTGAGGCTGAAATCGAACAGGTTGATTCCTGAAATCGAACAGGTTTATTCCTGAAACGAGCTCGGATGCGTGATTGAAAAACAGGGAGAAAAAGAAATAGGGTCCGGTACGACCTTCCGAACGGCTGAAATTGAAGTGTATAATACACGGTTTTTCGGGATTCCGGGGTCCCGGAACAAAATTCTCCAGAAATCACATAGAGAGTTCCTCGAGTGAGATAAAGCGGCCACGCAAAGTTTGAGCACCAACAGAAGATATTTGGGGTTGCCGGTGTGCCAAAAACCAACATTCCCCGAAACTCGGATTATCGTGAAAAATGTGTTAAAGCTCGTTATTTTAGGCTGAAATCGAACAGGTTGATTCCTGAAATGAGCTCGGACGTGTGATTGAAAAATAGGGAGAAAAAGAAACAGGGTCCGGTACGACCTTCCGAACGACTAAAATTGAAGTGTATTATACACGGTTTTTCGAGATTCCGGGGTCCCGGAACAAAATTCTCCGGAAATGACATAGAAAGTTCCTCGGGTCAGATAAAGCGGCCACGCAAAGTTTGAGCACCAACGGAAGACATTTAGGGGTGCCAGTGTGCCACAAACCAGCATTCGCCGAAATTTGGATTATCGTGAAAAATGTGTTAAAACTCGTTATTTGAGGCTGAAATCGAAGAGGTTGATTCCTGAAATCGAACAGGTTGATTCCTGAAATGAGCTCGGACGCGTGATTGAAAAACAGGGAGAAAAAGAAACAGGGTCCGGTACGACCTTCCGAACGACTGAAATTGAAGTGTATAATACACGGTTTTCTAAGATTCGGGGTCCCGGAACAAAATTCTCCGGAAATCACATAGAAAGTTACTCGGGTCAGATAAAGCGGCCACGCAAAGTTTGAGCACCAACGGAAGACATTTAGGGGCGCCGTTGTGCCACAAACCAGCATTCGACGAAACTCGGATTATCTTAAAAAATGTGTTAAAGCTCGTTATTTGAGGCTGAAATCGAACAGGTTGATTCCTGAAATCGAACAGGTTTATTCCTGAAACGAGCTCGGATGCGTGATTGAAAAACATTGAGAAAAAGAAACAGGGTCCGGTACGACCTTCCGAACGGCTGAAATTGAAGTGTATAATTAGAGGTGGCAATCGGGTCACTCAGGTCGGTTATGGGTCGGGTCAAGGCAGGTCGGGTCATTTCGGGTTCGGGTTATGTCGGGTCAGTGACGGGTTCGGATCGCTTCGGTTCATGTTGGGTCATCTTCGGGTCGGGTCATCAATGGGTTGCAAGTCGGGTCGGGTCATTAGCGGGTCACTGTCGGGTCAGGTTATCAGCATATATTTTATCTTATATACTTAGTTTTAGATGATTATTTTATGTTTAAATAATGGGTAGATGTATTAATTGTAGTTTTAAGTGAAAATAATTAAGACGAATGTTAATTTGGTGTCATTTAAACCATTATTAAGCTAGTTCAATATCGGGTCATCTATCGGGTTGAGAAAATATCGGGTCACGGGTCGGGTCGGGTCGGTTCAGGTCGGGTTCGGGTTTGAAAAAATAAGGCTACTATCGGTTATCGGGTTAGGTCGGGTCGGGTCAGTTCGGTTTCAGGTCACTCAATTGTTGGGTTGTATCGGGTCGGGTTTCGGGCGGGTCGGGTCGGGTTCCTCGGGTCGGGTCAGCTTTTGCCAGCTCTATGTATAATACACGGTTTTTCGGGATTCCTGGGTAACGGAACAAAATTCTCCAGAAATCACATAGAGAGTTCCTCGGGTGAGATAAAGCGGCCACGCAAAGTTTGAGCACCAACAGAAGATATTTGGGGTTGCCGGTGTGCCAAAAACCAACATTCCCCAAAACTCGGATTATCGTGAAAAATGTGTTAAAGCTCGTTATTTGAGGCTGAAATCGAACAGGTTGATTCCTGAAATCGAACAGGTTGATTCCTGAAATGAGCTTGGACGCGTGATTGAAAAATAGGGAGAAAAAGAAACAGGGTCCGGTACGACCTTCCGAACGGCTAAAATTGAAGGGTATTATACACGGTTTTTCGGGATTCCGGGGTTCCGGAACAGAATTCTCCGGATATGACATATAAAGTTCCTCGGGTCAGATAAAGCGGCCACGCAAAGTTTGAGCACCAACGGAAGACATTTAGGGGTGCCAGTGTGCCACAAACCAGCATTCGCCGAAATTTGGATTATCGTGAAAAATGTGTTAAAACTCGTTATTTGAGGTTGAAATCGAAGAGGTTGATTCCTGAAATCGAACAGGTTGATTCCTGAAATGAGCTCGGACGCGTGATTGAAAAACAGGGAGAAAAAGAAACAGGGTCCGGTACGAACTTCCGAACGACTGAAATTGAAGTGTATAATACACGGTTTTTTTAAGATTCGGGGTCCCGGAACAAAATTCTCCGGAAATCACATAGAAAGTTATTCGGGTCAGATAAAGAGGCCACGCAAAGTTTGAGCACCAACGGAAGACATTTGGGGGTGCCGGTGTGCCACAAACCAGCATTCCCCGAAACTCGGATTATCGTGAAAAATGTGTTAAAGCTCGTTATTTGAGGCTGAAATCGAACAGGTTGATTCCTGAAATCGAACAGGTTGATTCCTGAAATGAGCTTGGACGTGTGAATGAAAAATAGGGAGAAAAAGAAACAAGGTCCGGTACGACCTTCCGAACGGCTAAAATTGAAGTGTATTATACACGGTTTTTCGGGATTTCGGGGTCCCGGAACAAAATTCTCCGGAAATGACATAGAAAGTTCCTCGGGTCAGATAAAGCGGCCACGCAAAGTTTGAGCACCAACGGAAGACATTTAGGGGTGCCGGTGTGCCACAAACCAGCATTCGCCGAAACTCGGATTATCGTGAAAAATGTGTTAAAACTCGTTATTTGAGGCTGAAATCGAAGAGGTTGATTCCTGAAATCGAACAGGTTGATTCCTGAAATGAGTTCGGACGCGTGATTGAAAAACAAGGAGAAAAAGAAACAGGGTCCGGTACGACCTTCCGAACGACTGAAATTGAAGTGTATAATACACGGTTTTTCGGCATTCTGGGGCCCCGGAACAAAATTCTCCGGAAATCACATAGAAAGTTACTCGGGTCAGATAAAGCGGCCACGCAAAGTTTGAGCACCAACGGAAGACATTTGGGGGTGCCGGTGTGCCACAAACCAAACATTCCCCGAAACTCGGATTATCGTGAAAAATGTGTTAAAGCTCGTTATTTGAGGCTGAAATCGAACAGATTGATTCCTGAAATCGAACAGGTTGATTCCTGAAATGAGCTTGGACGCGTGAATGAAAAATAGGGAGAAAAAGAAACAGGGTCCGGTACGACCTTCCGAACGGCTAAAATTGATGTGTATTATACACGGTTTTTCGGGATTCCGGGGTCCCGGAACAAAATTCTCCGGAAATGACATAGAAAGTTCCTCGGGTCAGATAAAGGGGCCACGCAAAGTTTGAGCACCAACGGAAGACATTTAGGGGTGCCAGTGTACCACAAACCAACATTCGCCGAAATTTGGATTATCGTGAAAAATGTGTTAAAACTCGTTATTTGAGGCTGAAATCGAAGAGGTTGATTCCTGAAATCGAACAGGTTGATTCCTGAAATGAGCTCGGACGCGTGATTGAAAAACAGGGAGAAACAGAAAGTGGTCCGCACGACCTTCCGAACGATCAAATTGAAGTGTATAATACACGGTTGCCAAGATTCGGGGTCCCGGAACAAAATTCTCCGGAAATCACATAGAAAGTTACTCGGGTCAGATAAAGCGGCCACACAAAGTTTGAGCACCAACGGAAGACATTTGGGGGTGCCGTTGTGCCACAAACCAGCATTCGCCGAAACTCGGATTATCTTAAAAAATGTGTTAAAGCTCGTTATTTGAGGCTGAAATCGAACAGGTTGATTCCTGAAATCGAACAGTTAATTCAAACGAGCTCGGATGCGTGATTGAAAAACAGGAGAAAAAGAAATAGGGTCGTGACGACCTTCCGAACTAGTGAAATTGAAGTGTATAATACACGGTTTTTCGGGATTCCGGGGTCCCGGAACAAAATTCTCCAGAAATCACATAGAGAGTTCCTCGGGTGAGATAAAGCGGCCACGCAAAGTTTGAGCACCAACAGAAGATATTTGGGGTTGCCGGTGTGCCAAAAACCAACATTCCCCGAAACTCGGATTATCGTGAAAAATGTGTTAAAGCTCGTTATTTGAGGCTGAAATCGAACAGGTTGATTCCTGAAATGAGCTCGGACGCGTGATTGAAAAACAGGGAGAAAAAGAAACAGGGTCCGGTACGAACTTCCGAACGACTGAAATTGAAGTGTATAATACACGGTTTTTCGGCATTCCGGGGTCCCGGAACAAAATTCTCCGGAAATCACATAGAAAGTTACTCGGGTCAGATAAAGAGGCCACGCAAAGTTTGAGCACCAACGGAAGAAATTTGGGGGTGCCGGTGTGCCACAAACCAGCATTCCCCGAAACTCGGATTATCGTGAAAAATGTGTTAAAGCTCGTTATTTGAGGCTGAAATCGAACAGGTTGATTCCTGAAATGAGCTTGGACGTGTGAATGAAAAATAGGGAGAAAAAGAAACAGGGTCCGGTACGACCTTCCGAACGGCTAAAATTGAAGTGTATTATACACGGTTTTTCGGGATTTTGGTCCCGGAACAAAATTCTCGGAAATGACATAGAAAGTTCCTCGGGTCGATAAAGCGGCCACGCAAAGTTTGAGCACCAACGGAAGACATTTAGGGGTGCCAGTGTGCCACAAACCAACATTCGCCGAAATTTGGATTATCGTGAAAAATGTGTTAAAACTCGTTATTTGAGGCTGAAATCGAAGAGGTTGATTCCTGAAATCGAACAGGTTGATTCCTGAAATGAGCTCGGACGCGTGATTGAAAAACAAGGAGAAAAAGAAACAGGTCCGCACGACCTTCCGAACGACCGAAATTGAAGTGTATAATACACGGTTTTTCTAAGATTCAGGGCCCCGGAACAAAATTCTCCGGAAATCACATAGAAAGTTACTCGGGTCAGATAAAGCGGCCACGCAAAGTTTGAGCACCAACGGAAGACATTTGGGGGTGCCGGTGTGCCACAAACCAGCATTCCCCGAAACTCGGATTATCGTGAAAAATGTGTTAAAGCTCGTTATTTGAGGCTGAAATCGAACAGATTGATTCCTGAAATCGAACAGGTTGATTCCTGAAATGAGCTTGGACGCGTGAATGAAAAATAGGGAGAAAAAGAAACAGGGTCCGGTACGACCTTCCGAACGGCTAAAATTGATGTGTATTATACACGGTTTTTGGGATTAAGGGGTCCGGAACAAAATTCTCGGAAATGACATAGAAAGTTCCTCGGGTCAGATAAAGGGGCCACGCAAAGTTTGAGCACCAACGGAAGACATTTAGGGGTGCCAGTGTACCACAAACCAACATTCGCCGAAATTTGGATTATCGTGAAAAATGTGTTAAAACTCGTTATTTGAGGCTGAAATCGAAGAGGTTGATTCCTGAAATCGAACAGGTTGATTCCTGAAATGAGCTCGGACGCGTGATTGAAAAACAGGGAGAAACGAAATGGGTCCGTACGACCTTCCGAACGATCGAAATTGAAGTGTATAATACACGGTTTTTCTAAGATTAGGGGTCCCGGAACAAAATTCTCCGGAAATCACATAGAAAGTTACTCGGGTCAGATAAAGCGGCCACGCAAAGTTTGAGCACCAACGGAAGACATTTGGGGGTGCCGTTGTGCCACAAACCAGCATTCGCCGAAACTCGGATTATCTTGAAAAATGTGTTAAAGCTCGTTATTTGAGGCTGAAATCGAACAGGTTGATTCCTGAAATCGAACAGGTTTATTCCTGAAACGAGCTCGGATGCGTGATTGAAAAACAGGGAGAAAAAGAAATAGGGTCCGGTACGACCTTCCGAACGGCTGAAATTGAAGTGTATAATACACGGTTTTTCGGGATTCCGGGGTCCCGGAACAAAATTCTCCAGAAATCACATAGAGAGTTCCTCGGGTGAGATAAAGCGGCCACGCAAAGTTTGAGCACCAACAGAAGATATTTGGGGTTGCCGGTGTGCCAAAAACCAACATTCCCCGAAACTCGGATTATCGTGAAAAATGTGTTAAAGCTCGTTATTTGAGGCTGAAATCGAACAGGTTGATTCCTGAAATGAGCACGGACGCGTGATTGAAAAATAGGGAGAAAAAGAAACGGGTCCGGTACGACCTTCCGAACGGCTAAAATTGAAGTGTATTATACACGGTTTTTCGGGATTCCGAGGTCCCGGAACAAAATACTCCGGAAATCACATAGAAAGTTCCTCGGGTCAGATAAAGCGACAACGCAAAGTTTGAGCACCAACGGAAGACATTTGGGGGTGCCGGTGTGCCACAAACCAGCATTCCCCGAAACTCGGATTATCGTGAAAAATGTGTTAAAGCTCGTTATTTGAGGCTGAAATCGAACAGGTTGATTCCTGAAATCGAACAGGTTGATTCTGAAATGAGCTTGGACGCGTGATTGAAAAATAGGGAGAAAAAAAAAGTGGTCCAGACGACCTTCCGAACGGCTAAAATTGAAGGGTATTATACACGGTTTTCGGGATTAGGGGTTCCGGAACAAAATTCTCGGAAATGACATAGAAAGTTCCTCGGGTCAGATAAAGCGGCCACGCAAAGTTTGAGCACCAACGGAAGACATTTAGGGTGTGCCGGTGTGCCACAAACCAAAGATTCGCCGAAATTTGGATTATCGTGAAAAATGTGTTAAAACTCGTTATTTGAGGCTGAAATCGAAGAGGTTGATTCCTGAAATCGAACAGGTTGATTCCTGAAATGAGCTCGGACGCGTGATTGAAAAACAGGGAGAAAAAGAAACAGGGTCCGATGACGATCTTCCGAACGGCTGAAATTGAAGTGTATAATACACGGTTTTTTTTCGGCATTCGGGTCCCGGAACAAAATTCTCGGAAATCACATAGAAAGTTCCTCGGGTCGATAAAGCGGCCACGCAAAGTTTGAGCACCAACGGAAGACATTTGGGGGTGCCGGTGTGCCACAAACCAAAGCATTCCCGAAACTCGGATTATCGTGAAAAATGTGTTAAAGCTCGTTATTTGAGGCTGAAATCGAACAGGTTGATTCCTGAAATCGAACAGGTTGATTCCTGAAATGAGCTTGGACGTGTGAATGAAAAATAGGGAGAAAAAGAAACAGGGTCCGGTACGACCTTCCGAACGGCTAAAATTGAAGTGTATTATACACGGTTTTTCGGGATTTCGGGGTCCCGGAAATGACATAGAAAGTTCCTCGGGTCAGATAAAGCGGCCACGCAAAGTTTGAGCACCAACGGAAGACATTTAGGGGTGCCAGTGTGCCACAAACCAACATTCGCCGAAATTTGGATTATCGTGAAAAATGTGTTAAAACTCGTTATTTGAGGCTGAAATCGAAGAGGTTGATTCCTGAAATCGAACAGGTTGATTCCTGAAATGAGCTCGGACGCGTGATTGAAAAATAGGGAGAAAAAGAAACAGGGTCCGGTACGACCTTCCGAACGGCTAAAATTGAAGTGTATTATACACGGTTTTTCGGGATTCCGAGGTCCCGGAAAAAAATACTCCGGAAATCACATAGAAAGTTCCTCGGGTCAGATAAAGCGGCAACGCAAAGTTTGAGCACCAACGGAAGACATTTGGGGGTGCCGGTGTGCCACAAACCAGCATTCCCCGAAACTCGGATTATCGTGAAAAATGTGTTAAAGCTCGTTATTTGAGGCTGAAATCGAACAGGTTGATTCCTGAAATCGAACAGGTTGATTCCTGAAATAAGCTTGGACGCGTGATTGAAAAATAGGGAGAAAAAGAAACAGGGTCCGGTACGACCTTCCGAACGGCTAAAATTGAAGGGTATTTAACACGGTTTTTCGGGATTCCGGGGTTCCGGAACAAAATTCTCCGGAAATGACATAGAAAGTTCCTCGGGTCAGATAAAGCGGCCACGCAAAGTTTGAGCACCAACGGAAGACATTTAGGGGTGCCGTGTGCCACAAACCAAAGATTCGCCGAAATTTGGATTATCGTGAAAAATGTGTTAAAACTCGTTATTTGAGGTTGAAATCGAAGAGGTTGATTCCTGAAATCGAACAGGTTGATTCCTGAAATGAGCTCGGACGCGTGAATGAAAAACAGGGAGAAAAAGAAACAGGTCCCAGACGACCTTCCGAACGATCGAAATTGAAGTGTATAATACACGGTTTTCGGCATTTCGGGGTCCGGAACAAAATTCTCCGGAAATCACATAGAAAGTTACACGGGTCAGATAAAGCGGCCACGCAAAGTTTGAGCACCAACGGAAGACATTTGGGGGTGCCGGTGTGCCACAAACCAGCATTCCCCGAAACTCGGATTATCGTGAAAAATGTGTTAAAGCTCGTTATTTGAGGCTGAAATCGAACAGGTTGATTCCTGAAATCGAACAGGTTGATTTCTAAAATGAGCTTGGACGCGTGAATGAAAAATAGGGAGAAAAAGAAACAGGGTCCGGTACGACCTTCCGAACGACTAAAATTGAAGTGTATTATACACGGTTTTTCGGGATTTCGGGGTCCCGGAACAAAATTCTCCGGAAATGACATAGAAAGTTCCTCGGGTCAGATAAAGCGGCCACGCAAAGTTTGAGCACCAACGGAAGACATTTAGGGGTGCCAGTGTGCCACAAACCAGCATTCGCCGAAATTTGGATTATCGTGAAAAATGTGTTAAAACTCGTTATTTGAGGTTGAAATCGAAGAGGTTGATTCCTGAAATCGAACAGGTTGATTCCTGAAATGAGCTCGGACGCGTGATTGAAAAACAGGGAGAAAAAGAAACAGGGTCCGGTACGACCTTCCGAACGACTGAAATTGAAGTGTATAATACACGGTTTTTCGGATTAGGGTCCCGGAACAAAATTCTCCGGAAATCACATAGAAAGTTACTCGGGTCAGATAAAGCGGCCACGCAAAGTTTGAGCACCAACGGAAGACATTTGGGGGTGCCGGTGTGCCACAAACCAGCATTCCCCGAAACTCGGATTATCGTGAAAAATGTGTTAAAGCTCGTTATTTGAGGCTGAAATCGAACAGGTTGATTCCTGAAATCGAACAGGTTGATTCCTGAAATGAGCTTGGACGCGTGAATGAAAAATAGGGAGAAAAAGAAACAGGGTCCGGTACGACCTTCCGAACGGCTAAACTTGAAGTGTATTATACACGGTTTTTCGGGATTTCGGGGTCCCGGAACAAAATTCTCCGGAAATGACATAGAAAGTTCCTCGGGTCAGATAAAGCGGCCACGCAAAGTTTGAGCACCAACGGAAGACATTTAGGGGTGCCAGTGTGCCACAAACCAACATTCGCCGAAATTTGGATTATCGTGAAAAATGTGTTAAAACTCGTTATTTGAGGTTGAAATCGAAGAGGTTGATTCCTGAAATCGAACAGGTTGATTCCTAAAATGAGCTCGGACGCGTGATTGAAAAACAGGGAGAAAAAGAAACAGGGTCCGGTACGACCTTCCGAACGACTGAAATTGAAGTGTATAATACACGGTTTTTCGGCATTCCGGGGTCCCGGAACAAAATTCTCCGGAAATCACATAGAAAGTTACTCGGGTCAGATAAAGCGGCCACGCAAAGTTTGAGCACCAACGGAAGACATTTGGGGGTGCCGGTGTGCCACAAACCAGCATTCCCCGAAACTCGGATTATCGTGAAAAATGTGTTAAAGCTCGTTATTTGAGGTGAAATCGATCGGGTTGATTCTGAAATCGAACAGGTTGATTCTGAAATGAGCTTGGACGCGTGAATGAAAAATAGGGAGAAAAAGAAACAGGGTCCGGTACGACCTTCCGAACGGCTAAAATTGAAGTGTATTATACACGGTTTTTCGGGATTTCGGGGTCCCGGAACAAAATTCTCCGGAAATGACATAGAAAGTTCCTCGGGTCAGATAAAGCGGCCACGCAAAGTTTGAGCACCAACGGAAGACATTTAGGGGTGCCAGTGTGCCACAAACCAGCATTCGCCGAAATTTGGATTATCGTGAAAAATGTGTTAAAACTCGTTATTTGAGGTTGAAATCGAAGAGGTTGATTCCTGAAATCGAACAGGTTGATTCCTGAAATGAGCTCGGACGCGTGATTGAAAAACAGGAAGAAAAAAAACAGGTCCGTGACGACCTTCCGAACGATCGAAATTGAAGTGTATAATACACGGTTTTTCGGCTAAGATTCGGGGTCCCGGAACAAAATTCTCGGAAATCACATAGAAAGTTACTCGGGTGAGATAAAGCGGCCACGCAAAGTTTGAGCACCAACGGAAGACATTTGGGGTGCCGTTGTGCCACAAACCAAAGATTCGCCGAAACTCGGATTATCTTGAAAAATGTGTTAAAGCTCGTTATTTGAGGCTGAAATCGAACAGGTTGATTCCTGAAATCGAACAGGTTGATTCCTGAAATGAGCTTGGACGCGTGAATGAAAAATAGGGAGAAAAAGAAACAGTGGTCCGTGACGACCTTCCGAACGGCTAAAATTGAAGTGTATTATACACGGTTTTGGGATTTGGGGTCCTGGAACAAAATTCTCCGGAAATGACATAGAAAGTTCCTCGGGTCAGATAAAGCGGCCACGCAAAGTTTGAGCACCAACGGAAGACATTTAGGGGTGCGGGTGTGCCACAAACAAAGATTCGCCGAAATTTGGATTATCGTGAAAAATGTGTTAAAACTCGTTATTTGAGGTTGAAATCGAAGAGGTTGATTCCTGAAATCGAACAGGTTGATTCCTGAAATGAGCTCGGACGCGTGATTGAAAAACAGGAGAAAAAGAAACAGGTCCCGACGACCTTCCGAACGATCGAAATTGAAGTGTATAATACACGGTTTTCTAAGATTCGGGGTCCCGGAACAAAATTCTCCGGAAATCACATAGAAAGTTACTCGGGTCAGATAAAGCGGCCACGCAAAGTTTGAGCACCAACGGAAGACATTTGGGGGTGCGGTGTGCCACAAACCAAACATTCCCGAAACTCGGATTATCGTGAAAAATGTGTTAAAGCTCGTTATTTGAGGCTGAAATCGAACAGGTTGATTCCTGAAATCGAACAGGTTGATTCCTGAAATGAGCTTGGACGCGTGAATGAAAAATAGGAGAAAAGAAACAGTGGTCCGACGACCTTCCGAACGGCTAAAATTGAAGTGTATTATACACGGTTTTTCGGGATTTCGGGGTCCCGGAACAAAATTCTCCGGAAATGACATAGAAAGTTCCTCGGGTCAGATAAAGCGGCCACGCAAAGTTTGAGCACCAACGGAAGACATTTAGGGGTGCCAGTGTGCCACAAACCAACATTCGCCGAAATTTGGATTATCGTGAAAAATGTGTTAAAACTCGTTATTTGAGGCTGAAATCGAAGAGGTTGATTCCTGAAATCGAACAGGTTGATTCCTAAAATGAGCTCGGACGCGTGATTGAAAAACAGGGAGAAAAAGAAACAGGTCCTCGACGACCTTCCGAACGATCGAAATTGAAGTGTATAATACACGGTTTTTAAGATTCGGTCCCGGAACAAAATTCTCCGGAAATCACATAGAAAGTTACTCGGGTCAGATAAAGCGGCCACGCAAAGTTTGAGCACCAACGGAAGACGTTTGGGGGTGCCGTTGTGCCACAAACCAGCATTCGCCGAAACTCGGATTATCTTGAAAAATGTGTTAAAGCTCGTTATTTGAGGCTGAAATCGAACAGGTTGATTCCTGAAATCGAACAGGTTGATTCCTGAAATGAGCTTGGACGCGTGAATGAAAAATAGGGAGAAAAAGAAACAGGGTCCGGTACGACCTTCCGAACGGCTAAAATTGAAGTGTATTATACACGGTTTTTCGGGATTTCGGGGTCCCGGAACAAAATTCTCCGGAAATGACATAGAAAGTTCCTCGGGTCAGATAAAGCGGCCACGCAAAGTTTGAGCACCAACGGAAGACATTTAGGGTGTGCCGGTGTGCCACAAACCAAAGATTCGCCGAAATTTGGATTATCGTGAAAAATGTGTTAAAACTCGTTATTTGAGGTTGAAATCGAAGAGGTTGATTCCTGAAATCGAACAGGTTGATTCCTGAAATGAGCTCGGACGCGTGATTGAAAAACAGGGAGAAAAAGAAACAGGTCCGTGCACGACCTTCCGAACGATCGAAATTGAAGTGTATAATACACGGTTTTTCGGCATTCCGGGGTCCCGGAACAAAATTCTCCGGAAATCACATAGAAAGTTACTCGGGTCAGATAAAGCGGCCACGCAAAGTTTGAGCACCAACGGAAGACATTTGGGGGTGCCGGTGTGCCACAAACCAAAGCATTCCCGAAACCTCGGATTATCGTGAAAAATGTGTTAAAGCTCGTTATTTGAGGTGAAATCGAACAGGTTGATTCCTGAAATCGAACAGGTTGATTCCTGAAATGAGCTCGGACGCGTGAATGAAAAATAGGGAGAAAAAGAAACAGTGGTCCGACGACCTTCCGAACGGCTAAAATTGAAGTGTATTATACACGGTTTTTCGGGATTTCGGGGTCCCGGAACAAAATTCTCCGGAAATGACATAGAAAGTTCCTCGGGTCAGATAAAGCGGCCACGCAAAGTTTGAGCACCAACGGAAGACATTTAGGGGTGCCAGTGTGCCACAAACCAGCATTCGCCGAAATTTGGATTATCGTGAAAAATGTGTTAAAACTCGTTATTTGAGGTTGAAATCGAAGAGGTTGATTCCTGAAATCGAACAGGTTGATTCCTGAAATGAGCTCGGACGCGTGATTGAAAAACAGGAAGAAAAAGAAACAGGTCCGCACGACCTTCCGAACGATCGAAATTGAAGTGTATAATACACGGTTTTTCGGATTCGGGTCCCGGAACAAAATTCTCCGGAAATCACATAGAAAGTTACTCGGGTCAGATAAAGCGCCCACGCAAAGTTTGAGCACCAACGGAAGACATTTGGGGTGCCGTTGTGCCACAAACCAAAGATTCGCCGAAACTCGGATTATCTTGAAAAATGTGTTAAAGCTCGTTATTTGAGGTGAAATCGAACAGGTTGATTCTGAAATCGAACAGGTTGATTCCTGAAATGAGCTTGGACGCGTGAATGAAAAATAGGGAGAAAAAGAAACAGTGGTCCGTACGACCTTCCGAACGGCTAAAATTGAAGTGTATTATACACGGTTTTTCGGGATTTCGGGGTCCCGGAACAAAATTCTCCGGAAATGACATAGAAAGTTCCTCGGGTCAGATAAAGCGGCCACGCAAAGTTTGAGCACCAACGGAAGACATTTAGGGGTGCCGGTGTGCTACAAACCAAAGATTCGCCGAAATTTGGATTATCGTGAAAAATGTGTTAAAACTCGTTATTTGAGGTTGAAATCGAAGAGGTTGATTCCTGAAATCGAACAGGTTGATTCCTGAAATGAGCTCGGACGCGTGATTGAAAAACAGGGAGAAAAAGAAACAGGTCCGAGACGACCTTCCGAACGATCGAAATTGAAGTGTATAATACACGGTTTTTCGGATTCGGGGTCCCGGAACAAAATTCTCCGGAAATCACATAGAAAGTTACTCGGGTCGAATAAAGCGGCCACGCAAAGTTTGAGCACCAACGGAAGACATTTGGGGGTGCGGTGTGCCCACAAACCAAACATTCCCGAAACTCGGATTATCGTGAAAAATGTGTTAAAGCTCGTTATTTGAGGCTGAAATCGAACAGGTTGATTCCTGAAATCGAACAGGTTGATTCCTGAAATGAGCTTGGACGCGTGAATGAAAAATAGGGAGAAAAAGAAACAGGGTCCGGTACGACCTTCCGAACGGCTAAAATTGAAGTGTATTATACACGGTTTTTCGGGATTTCGGGGTCCCGGAACAAAATTCTCCGGAAATGACATAGAAAGTTCCTCGGGTCAGATAAAGCGGCCACGCAAAGTTTGAGCACCAACGGAAGACATTTGGGGGTGCCGGTGTGCCACAAACCAACATTCGCCGAAACTCGGATTATCGTGAAAAATGTGTTAAAACTCGTTATTTGAGGCTGAAATCGAAGAGGTTGATTCCTGAAATCGAACAGGTTGATTCCAAAAATGAGCTCGGACGCGTGATTGAAAAACAGGGAGAAAAAGAAACAGGGTCCGGTACGACCTTCCGAACGATCGAAATTGAAGTGTATAATACACGGTTTTTAAGATTCGGGGTCCCGGAACAAAATTCTCCGGAAATCACATAGAAAGTTACTCGGGTCGATAAAGCGCCACGCAAAGTTTGAGCACCAACGGAAGACATTTGGGGGTGCCGGTGTGCCACAAACCAAAGCATTCCCGAAACTCGGATTATCGTGAAAAATGTGTTAAAGCTCGTTATTTGAGGTGAAATCGATCGAGGTTGATTCTGAAATCGAACAGGTTGATTCTGAAATGAGCTTGGACGCGTGAATGAAAAATAGGGAGAAAAAGAAACAGGGTCCGGTACGACCTTCCGAACGGCTAAAATTGAAGTGTATTATACACGGTTTTGCCGGGATTTCGGGGTCCGGAACAAAATTCTCCGGAAATGACATAGAAAGTTCCTCGGGTCGATAAAGCGGCCACGCAAAGTTTGAGCACCAACGGAAGACATTTGGGGGTGCGGTGTGCCACAAACCAGCATTCGCCGAAATTTGGATTATCGTGAAAAATGTGTTAAAACTCGTTATTTGATTTGAAATCGAAGAGGTTGATTCTGAAATCGAACAGGTTGATTTCTAAAATGAACTCGGACGCGTGATTGAAAAACAGGGAGAAAAAGAAACAGTGGTCCGACGACCTTCCGAACGATCGAAATTGAAGTGTATAATACACGGTTTTTAAGATTAGGGGTCCGGAACAAAATTCTCCGGAAATCACATAGAAAGTTACTCGGGTCAGATAAAGCGGCCACGCAAAGTTTGAGCACCAACGGAAGACGTTTGGGGGTGCCGTTGTGCCACAAACCAGCATTCGCCGAAACTCGGATTATCTTGAAAAATGTGTTAAAGCTCGTTATTTGAGGTGAAATCGAACAGGTTGATTCTGAAATCGAACAGGTTGATTCCTGAAATGAGCTTGGACGCGTGAATGAAAAATAGGAGAAAAGAAACAGGGTCGCACGACCTTCCGAACGGCTAAAATTGAAGTGTATTATACACGGTTTTTCGGGATTTCGGGGTCCCGGAACAAAATTCTCCGGAAATGACATAGAAAGTTCCTCGGGTCAGATAAAGCGGCCACGCAAAGTTTGAGCACCAACGGAAGACATTTAGGGGTGCCGGTGTGCCACAAACCAAAGATTCGCCGAAATTTGGATTATCGTGAAAAATGTGTTAAAACTCGTTATTTGAGGTTGAAATCGAAGAGGTTGATTCACGAAATTGAACAGTTGATTCTGAAATGAGCTCGGACGCGTGATTGAAAAACAGGGAGAAAAAGAAACAGTGGTCCGAGACGACCTTCCGAACGATCGAAATTGAAGTGTATAATACACGGTTTTTCGGATTCGGGGTCCCGGAACAAAATTCTCCGGAAATCACATAGAAAGTTACTCGGGTCGAATAAAGCGGCCACGCAAAGTTTGAGCACCAACGGAAGACATTTGGGGTGCGGTGTGCCACAAACCAGCATTCCCGAAACTCGGATTATCGTGAAAAATGTGTTAAAGCTCGTTATTTGAGGTGAAATCGAACAGGTTGATTCCAGAAATCGAACAGGTTGATTCTTGAAATGAGCTTGGACGCGTGATTGAAAAATAGGGAGAAAAAGAAACAGTGGTCCGACGACCTTCCTAACGGCTAAAATTGAAGTGTATTATACACGGTTTTTCGGGATTTCGGGGTCCCGGAACAAAATTCTCCGGAAATGACATAGAAAGTTCCTCGGGTCAGATAAAGCGGCCACGCAAAGTTTGAGCACCAACGGAAGACATTTAGGGGTGCCAGTGTGCCACAAACCAACATTCGCCGAAATTTGGATTATCGTGAAAAATGTGTTAAAACTCGTTATTTGAGGCTGAAATCGAAGAGGTTGATTCCTGAAATCGAACAGGTTGATTCCTAAAATGAGCTCGGACGCGTGATTGAAAAACAGGGAGAAAAAGAAACAGGGTCCGGTATGACCTTCCGAACGACTGAAATTGAAGTGTATAATACACGGTTTTTCGGCATTCCGGGGTCCCGGAACAAAATTCTCCGGAAATCACATAGAAAGTTACTCGTGGCCACGCAAAGTTTGAGCACCAACGGAAGACATTTGGGGGTGCCGGTGTGCCACAAACCAGCATTCCCCGAAACTCGGATTATCGTGAAAAATGTGTTAAAGCTCGTTATTTGAGGCTGAAATCGAACAGGTTGATTCCTGAAATCGAACAGGTTGATTCCTGAAATGAGCTTGGACGCGTGAATGAAAAATAGGAGAAAAAGAAAACAGGTCCGTACGACCTTCCGAACGGCTAAAATTGAAGTGTATTATACACGGTTTTTCGGGATTTCGGGGTCCCGGAACAAAATTCTCCGGAAATGACATAGAAAGTTCCTCGGGTCAGATAAAGCGGCCACGCAAAGTTTGAGCACCAACGGAAGACATTTAGGGGTGCCGGTGTGCCACAAACCAGCATTCGCCGAAACTCGGATTATCGTGAAAAATGTGTTAAAACTCGTTATTTGAGGCTGAAATCGAAGAGGTTGATTCCTGAAATCGAACAGGTTGATTCCTAAAATGAGCTCGGACGCGTGATTGAAAAATAGGGAGAAAAAGAAACAGGTCCGCACGACCTTCCGAACGATCGAAATTGAAGTGTATAATACACGGTTTTAAGATTCGGGGTCCCGGAACAAAATTCTCGGAAATCACATAGAAAGTTACTCGGTCGATAAAGCGGCCACGCAAAGTTTGAGCACCAACGGAAGACGTTTGGGGGTGCCGTTGTGCCACAAACCAGCATTCGCCGAAACTCGGATTATCTTGAAAAATGTGTTAAAGCTCGTTATTTGAGGCTGAAATCGAACAGGATGATTCCTGAAATCGAACAGGTTGATTCCTGAAATGGGCTTGGACGCGTGAATGAAAAATAGAGAGAAAAAGAAACAGGGTCCGGTACGACCTTCCGAACGACTGAAATTGAAGTGTATAATACACGGTTTTTCGGCATTCCGGGGTCCCGGAACAAAATTCTCCGGAAATCACATAGAAAGTTACTCGGGTCAGATAAAGCGGCCACGCAAAGTTTGAGCACCAACGGAAGACATTTGGGGGTGCCGGTGTGCCACAAACCAGCATTCCCCGAAACTCGGATTATCGTGAAAAATGTGTTAAAGCTCGTTATTTGAGGCTGAAATCGAACAGGTTGATTCCTGAAATCGAACAGGTTGATTCCTGAAATGAGCTTGGACGCGTGAATGAAAAATAGGGAGAAAAAGAAACAGGGTCCGGTACGACCTTCCGAACGGCTAAAATTGAAGTGTATTATACACGGTTTTTCGGGATTTCGGGGTCCTGGAACAAAATTCTCCGGAAATGACATAGAAAGTTCCTCGGGTCAGATAAAGCGGCCACGCAAAGTTTGAGCACCAACGGAAGACATTTAGGGGTGCCGGTGTGCCACAAACCAGCATTCGCCGAAACTCGGATTATCGTGAAAAATGTGTTAAAACTCGTTATTTGAGGTTGAAATCGAAGAGGTTGATTCCGAAATCGAACAAGGTTGATTCCTAAAATGAGCTCGGACGCGTGATTGAAAAACAGGGAGAAAAAGAAACAGGGTCCGGTACGACCTTCCGAACGACGGAAATTGAAGTGTATAATACACGGTTTTTAAGCATCGGGGTCCCGGAACAAAATTCTCCGGAAATCACATAGAAAGTTACTCGGGTCGAATAAAGCGGCCAAGCAAAGTTTGAGCACTAACGGAAGACATTAGGGGTGCTTTGGTGTGCCACAAACCAAAGCATTCCCCGAAACTCGGATTATCGTGAAAAATGTGTTAAAGCTCGTTATTTGAGGTCGAAATCGATCGAGTTGATTCTGAAATCGAACAGGTTGATTCTGAAATGAGCTTGGACGCGTGAATGAAAAATAGGAGAAAAAGAAACAGGTGGTCCGTACGACCTTCCGAACGGCTAAAATTGAAGTGTATTATACACGGTTTTTCGGGATTTCGGGGTCCCGGAACAAAATTCTCCGGAAATGACATAGAAAGTTCCTCGGGTCAGATAAAGCGGCCACGCAAAGTTTGAGCACCAACGGAAGACAATTAGGGGTGCCAGTGTGCCACAAACCAACATTCGCCGAAATTTGGATTATCGTGAAAAATGTGTTAAAACTCGTTATTTGAGGCTGAAATCGAAGAGGTTGATTCCTAAAATGAACTCGGACGCGTGATTGAAAAACAGGGAGAAAAAGAAACAGGGTCCGGTACGACCTTCCGAACGACTGAAATTGAAGTGTATAATACACGGTTTTTAAGATTCGGGGTCCCGGAACAAAATTCTCCGGAAATCACATAGAAAGTTACTCGGGTCAGATAAAGCGGCCACGCAAAGTTTGAGCACCAACGGAAGACGTTTGGGGGTGCCGTTGTGCCACAAACCAGCATTCGCCGAAACTCGGATTATCTTGAAAAATGTGTTAAAGCTCGTTATTTGAGGTGAATTTGAAATCGAACAGGTTGATTCCTGAAATCGAAACAGGTTGATTCTGAAATGAGCTTGGACGCGTGAATGAAAAATAGGGAGAAAAAGAAACAGGGTCCTGTACGACCTTCCGAACGGCTAAAATTGAAGTGTATAATACACGGTTTTCGGATTTCGGGGTCTCGGAACAAAATTCTCCGGAAATGACATAGAAAGTTCCTCGGGTCAGATAAAGCGGCCACGCAAAGTTTGAGCACCAACGGAAGACATTTAGGGGTGCCAGTGTGCCACAAACCAGCATTCGCCGAAATTTGGATTATCGTGAAAAATGTGTTAAAACTCGTTATTTGAGGTTGAAATCGAAGAGGTTGATTCCTGAAATTGAACAGGTTGATTCCTGAAATGAGCTCGGACGCGTGATTGAAAACAGGGAGAAAAAGAAACAGGGTCCGGTACGACCTTCCGAACGACTGAAATTGAAGTGTATAATACACGGTTTTTTAAGATTTGGGTCCCGGAACAAAATTCTCCGGAAATCACATAGAAAGTTACTCGGGTCAGATAAAGCGGCCACGCAAAGTTTGAGCACCAACGGAAGACATTTGGGGGTGCCGGTGTGCCACAAACCAGCATTCCCCGAAATTCGGATTATCGTGAAAAATGTGTTAAAGCTCGTTATTTGAGGTTGAAATCGAACAGGTTGATTCTCGAAATCGAACAAAGGTTGATTCTGAAATGAGCTTGGACGCGTGAATGAAAAATAGGGAGAAAAAGAAACAGTGGTCCGACGACCTTCCGAACGGCTAAAATTGAAGTGTATTATACACGGTTTTTCGGGATTTCGGGGTCCCGGAACAAAATTCTCCGGAAATGACATAGAAAGTTCCTCGGGTCAGATAAAGCGGCCACGCAAAGTTTGAGCACCAACGGAAGACATTTAGGGGTGCCAGTGTACCACAAACCAACATTCGCCGAAATTTGGATTATCGTGAAAAATGTGTTAAAACTCGTTATTTGAGGCTGAAATCGAAGAGGTTGATTCCTGAAATCGAACAGGTTGATTCCTAAAATGAGCTCGGACGCGTGATTGAAAAACAGGGAGAAAAAGAAACAGGGTCCGGTATGACCTTCCGAACGACTGAAATTGAAGTGTATAATACACGGTTTTTCGGCATTCCGGGGTCCCGGAACAAAATTCTCCGGAAATCACATAGAAAGTTACTCGTGGCCACGCAAAGTTTGAGCACCAACGGAAGACATTTGGGGGTGCCGGTGTGCCACAAACCAGCATTCCCCGAAACTCGGATTATCGTGAAAAATGTGTTAAAGCTCGTTATTTGAGGCTGAAATCGAACAGGTTGATTCCTGAAATCGAACAGGTTGATTCCTGAAATGAGCTTGGACGCGTGAATGAAAAATAGGGAGAAAAAGAAACAGGGTCCGGTACGACCTTCCGAACGGCTAAAATTGAAGTGTATTATACACGGTTTTTCGGGATTTCGGGGTCCCGGAACAAAATTCTCCGGAAATCACATAGAAAGTTCCTCGGGTCAGATAAAGCGGCCACGCAAAGTTTGAGCACCAACGGAAGACATTTGGGGGTGCCGGTGTGCCACAAACCAACATTCGCCGAAATTTGGATTATCGTGAAAAATGTGTTAAAACTCGTTATTTGAGGCTGAAATCGAAGAGGTTGATTCCTGAAATCGAACAGGTTGATTCCTAAAATGAGCTCGGACGCGTGATTGAAAAATAGGGAGAAAAAGAAACAGGGTCCGGTACGACCTTCCGAACGACTGAAATTGAAGTGTATAATACACGGTTTTTTAAGATTCGGTCCCGGAACAAAATTCTCCGGAAATCACATAGAAAGTTACTCGGGTCAGATAAAGCGGCCACGCAAAGTTTGAGCACCAACGGAAGACGTTTGGGGGTGCCGTTGTGCCACAAACCAGCATTCGCCGAAACTCGGATTATCTTGAAAAATGTGTTAAAGCTCGTTATTTGAGGCTGAAATCGAACAGGTTGATTCCTGAAATCGAACAGGTTGATTCCTGAAATGGGCTTGGACGCGTGAATGAAAAATAGAGAGAAAAAGAAAAGTGGTCCAGCACGACCTTCCGAACGGCTAAAATTGAAGTGTATTATACACGGTTTTTCGGGATTTCGGGGTCCGGAACAAAATTCTCCGGAAATCACATAGAAAGTTCCTCGGGTCGATAAAGCGCGCCACGCAAAGTTTGAGCACCAACGGAAGACATTTAGGGGTGCCGGTGTGCCACAAACCAAAGCATTCGCCGAAATTTGGATTATCGTGAAAAATGTGTTAAAACTCGTTATTTGAGGTTGAAATCGAAGAGGTTGATTCCTGAAATCGAACAGGTTGATTCCTGAAATGAGCTCGGACGCGTGATTGAAAAACAGGAGAAAAAGAAACAGGTCCGCACGACCTTCCGAACGATCGAAATTGAAGTGTATAATACACGGTTTTTCGGATTCGGGGTCCCGGAACAAAATTCTCCGGAAATCACATAGAAAGTTACTCGGGTCGATAAAGCGCCACGCAAAGTTTGAGCACCAACGGAAGACATTTGGGGTGCCGGTGTGCCACAAACCAAAGATTCCCGAAACTCGGATTATCGTGAAAATGTGTTAAAGCTCGTTATTTGAGGCTGAAATCGAACAGGTTGATTTCTGAAATCGAACAGGTTGATTCTGAAATGAGCTCGGACGCGTGATTGAAAAATAGGGAGAAAAAGAAACAGGTCCGATACGACCTTCCGAACGGCTGAAATTGAAGTGTATTATACACACGGTTTTCGGGATTCCGGGGTCCCGAACAAAATTCTCCGGAAATGACATAGAAAGTTCCTCGGGTCAGATAAAGCGGCCACGCAAAGTTTGAGCACCAACGGAAGACATTTAGGGGTGCCCGGTGTGCAACAAACCAAAGATTCGCCGAAATTTGGATTATCGTGAAAAATGTGTTAAAACTCGTTATTTGAGGTTGAAATCGAAGAGGTTGATTCCTGAAATGAGCTCGGACGCGTGATTGAAAAACAGGGAGAAAAAGAAACAGTGGTCCGCACGACCTTCCGAACGATCGAAATTGAAGTGTATAATACACGGTTTTTTCATTAAGATTCGGTCCCGGAACAAAATTCTCCGGAAATCACATAGAAAGTTACTCGGGTCAGATAAAGCGGCCACGCAAAGTTTGAGCACCAACGGAAGACATTTGGGGGTGCCGGTGTGCCACAAACCAGCATTCGCCGAAACTCGGATTATCGTGAAAAATGTGTTAAAACTCGTTATTTGAGGCTGAAATCGAACAGGTTGATTCCTGAAATCGAACAGGTTGATTCCTGAAATGAGCTTGGATGCGTGAATGAAAAATAGGGAGAAAAAGAAACAGGGTCCGGTACGACCTTCCGAACGGCTAAAATTGAAGTGTATTATACACGGTTTTTCGGGATTTCGGGGTCCCGGAACAAAATTCTCCGGAAATGACATAGAAAGTTCCTCGGGTCAGATAAAGCGGCCACGCAAAGTTTGAGCACCAACGGAAGACATTTAGGGGTGCCAGTGTGCCACAAACCAGCATTCGCCGAAACTCGGATTATCGTGAAAAATGTGTTAAAACTCGTTATTTGAGGCTGAAATCGAACAGGTTGATTCCTGAAATCGAACAGGTTGATTCCTGAAATGAGCTTGGATGCGTGAATGAAAAATAGGGAGAAAAAGAAACAGGGTCCATTTACGACCTTCCGAACGGCTAAAATTGAAGTGTATTATACACGGTTTTTAGGGATTTCGGGGTCCCGGAACAAAATTCTCCGGAAATCACATAGAAAGTTCCTCGGGTCGAGATAAAGCGCCACGCAAAGTTTGAGCACCAACGGAAGACATTTGGGGGTGCCAGTGTTACAAACCAAAGATTCGCCGAAATTTGGATTATCGTGAAAAATGTGTTAAAACTCGTTATTTGAGGTTGAAATCGAAGAGGTTGATTCCTGAAATCGAACAGGTTGATTCCTGAAATGAGCTCGGACGCGTGATTGAAAAACAGGGAGAAAAAGAAACAGGGTCCGGTACGACCTTCCGAACGACTGAAATTGAAGTGTATAATACACGGTTTTTCTAAGATTCGGTCCCGGAACAAAATTCTCCGGAAATCACATAGAAAGTTACTCGGGTCGAATAAAGCGGCCACGCAAAGTTTGAGCACCAACGGAAGACATTTGGGGGTGCGGTGTGCCACAAACCAAGATTCGCCGAAACTCGGATTATCGTGAAAAATGTGTTAAACCACGTTATTTGAGGTCGAAATCGAACAAAGTTGATTCCTGAAATCGAACAAAGGTTGATTCTGAAATGAGCTCGGACGCGTGATTGAAAAATAGGGAGAAAAAGAAACAGGTCCCATTGACGACCTTCCGAACGATCGAAATTGAAGTGTATAATACACGGTTTTTCTAAGATTCGGGGTCCCGGAACAAAATTTTCGGAAATCACATAGAAAGTTACTCGGGTCAGATAAAGTGGCCACGCAAAGTTTGAGCACCAACGGAAGACATTTGGGGGTGCCGTTGTGCCACAAACCAGCATTCGCCGAAACTCGGATTATCTTGAAAAATGTGTTAAAGCTCGTTATTTGAGGCTGAAATCGAACAGGTTGATTCCTGAAATCGAACAGGTTTATTCCTGAAACGAGCTCGGATGCGTGATTGAAAAACAGGGAGAAAAAGAAATAGGGTCCGGTACGACCTTCCGAACTAGTGAAATGAAGTGTATAATACACGGTTTTTCGGGATTCCGGGGTCCCGGAACAAAATTCTCCAGAAATCACATAGAGAGTTCCTCGGGTGAGATAAAGCGGCCACGCAAAGTTTGAGCACCAACAGAAGATATTTGGGGTTGCCGGTGTGCCAAAAACCAACATTCCCCGAAACTCGGATTATCGTGAAAAATGTGTTAAAGCTCGTTATTTGAGGCTGAAATCGAACAGGTTGATTCCTGAAATGAGCTCGGACGCGTGATTAAAATATAGGGAGAAAAAGAAACAGGGTCCGGTACGACCTTCCGAACGGCTAAAATTGAAGTGTATTATACACGGTTTTTCGGGATTCCGAGGTCCCAGAACAAAATTCTCCGGAAATCACATAGAAAGTTCCTCGAGTCAGATAAAGCGGCAACGCAAAGTTTGAGCACCAACGAAAGACATTTGGGGGTGCCGGTGTGCCACAAACCAGCATTCCCCGAAACTCGGATTATCGTGAAAAATGTGTTAAAGCTCGTTATTTGAGGCTGAAATCGAACAGGTTGATTCCTGAAATCGAACAGGTTGATTCCTGAAATGAGCTTGGACGCGTGATTGAAAAATAGGGAGAAAAAGAAACTGGGTCCGGTACGACCTTCCGAACGGCTAAAATTGATGTGTATTATACACGGTTTTTCGGGATTCCGGGGTCCCGGAACAAAATTCTCCGGAAATCACATAGAAAGTTCCTCGGGTCAGATAAAGCGGCCACGCAAAGTTTGAGCACCAACGGAAGACATTTGGGGGTGCCGGTGTGCCGCAAACCAGCATTCCCCGAAACTCGGATTATCGTGAAAAATGTGTTAAAGCTCGTTATTTGAGACTGAAATCGAACAAGTTGATTCCTGAAATTGAACAGGTTGATTCCTGAAATGAGCTCAGACGCGTGATTGAAAAACAGAGAGAAAAACAAACAGGGTCCGATACGATCTTCCGAACGGCTGAAATTGAAATGTATAATACACGGTTTTTCGGGATTCCGGGGTCCCGGAACAAAATTCTCCGGAATTCACATAGAAAGTTCCTCGGGTCAGATAAAGCGGCCACGCAAAGTTTGAGCACCGACGGAAGATATTTCGGGGTGCCGGTGTGCCACAAACCAGCATTCGCCCAAACTTGGATTATCTTGAAAAATGTGTTAAAGCTCGTTATTTGAGGCTGAAATCGAACAGGTTGATTCCTGAAATCGAACAGGTTGATTCCTGAAATGAGCTCGGATGCGTGATTGAAAAACAGGGAGAAAAAGAAACAGGGTCCGGTACGACCTTCCGAACGGCTGAAATTGAAGTGTATAATACAAAGATAAATGAAACTGATGGTCTGAAGACTCAAATAGAAGAGGTATGGTTAACACGTGCAAGGATGACAAGAATAGACGCCTCAAAAACAATTCTATTTACTCGGAGATGACATCTTAACATAAAATAAATAAAGCACGATAACCAAGGTCTTACAAATATCGTACAATCATCACTCATGGTAACAACGTCTCGTAACATCATTTCCTCATATCTCCATAATACCTCAGTACCAACAAATCTCTATATAACTGTTCCTTTTACAATCACTGCATTCCTCAGATTATCAACTCTCAAGATCATAAACTCTGACGAACTCAATCTAATCACACTTAATGAATCAATCCATAACAATCTCTATCGCCTCAAAAGGTGAACATCACGATACATGGGAATCACCATCAACATGGTCGTTCATTAAGTCAACGCTAGGACACTTTAACATTAACATCTCACAAGTCCGTAAATTATAATTTGTCTCTCTCAAACAATTCTTTAAACGTACGATGAGTAATTAACTCCCTAACGAATAAATCATAAAATCTTTCATCACTCACTAATTGTCATTAACGATCCTTATTCCTCAAATATGGTATTCCAAATAAAGACAAGCATATTCCTCCAAAATTCCCAACATGCTCAATCTAAACTCCACAATAACATTCAATTCATTTCCATTACTCTACTCTCGATCCATAAATAACTCGCATAACTTTTTCCTTAACACAATACAAAGCTCAGTAATTCTCACGGTTAAGAACATAAGTCTCAACATTCCCAAACAATACCATAAGAGAAATATACTCATTATGTCTCTCACTTCTTGTGAAACTATGAAACCTCAATCACACGTCTTATGCCACATTTCATCACCCTCTATCATCAATAAGGATTTTCTCAAGCACATAAGAGTACATAACGCCTACAATCCCAAAAGAAACATCATCATAACAACTTTTATTACCAAAGTAAACTATATCTCAACAACCTTTAATCCCAAAGTAGACTCTTCGTTGCTACACTCATAATATAAACGTTCTTTTCTTTCATAACTCAACATCCCAATAACTACCATCAATCATAACTTGTTGCCTCAAGAAACCACAAGGGAATCAACCTCGAAATCACCTCAAACAAGGACAACACCACCGAATGATCCAAAAAGGATGAAAGTACGATAAGAGTAAAGCTCGGGTTACCAAGGATTAAAAGTTTTGATTGACATATAACCAAAATGTACGACACGTAACATGCAAAGGACATTTTAAAATTGACCGTTTTTAAAATCAACAAAGCATGCTCGAAAAAGTCATACGTGGAGAACACATTCAATGCGATTAATAACGATAAAAATTAAAGCATAAACGAACAAAACATTTGACGACATTAATAACATTATGAAACGTTAAGGCATAAACAAACAAATACGTGGACAAAACATATAATACAATTAATGATGATATGTAACATTAAGACACAAACAAGCAAGTAGTGAATAACACGTGTCATACAATTAATAACGATGCGAAACATTAAGGCATGAACAGTAAGTACACAAACATCAAATGTAATACAATTAATAAAGATATGCAACATTAAAGCATAAAGAAACATGTGCATAAACAACACATGTAACACAATTAATAATTATACGTAACATTAACGCATAAACAAACAAGTCCTTAATTTTTTCTACCCCATTTACTCTCACTCATTTACTAAGTTATTTATTGTAGTCATCAACTAAGCGAGAGTTGGGAGCGTGTTCGCTCTGATACCAACTGTAACAACCCGGATTATAAACAAAGGAAAAACTTATATGAAATGAATATCAGAGTACGATACTGATAAAGGGGTCAAGGTGGCGGAAACACCAAGCCCAAATCCGGTTCGCTACTAACTCTAAAACAAACTAATACATTATTCGAAAGGTTCTTAAAACATAAAGTAAAGTCCTAATTTATTATTCATCTCGCCGCACAAAACTTCCCAGCAAGATATCATCCAAAACAGCAACAAACTGAACAACCTGAAAAGGGGGTCGACAATCAGTCGGGAGTAACTAGATGCTCTCCCAGTCATGTTTACAACAATTGAATATAATCAACAATCATTAACAAATGAAATGTAAAACCAGTAAACATGCGAGATCATCTATACTCATGAAAGACCCAACAAAACTTACCATGACTTATCAATCTTAAACGAATGCAATCATGCAAACTTAGACCATATGCAACCACTAGACCATGAACACTTACAAGACTAGTAGTGGCAAACGACCCACAACAACCTAAGGCACATAGCTAGCATTGAAGCATAGCAAACATGGTGACACACAATCCACAGCAACAGAAGGCACAAAGCTAGCAATCAAGCATAGCGAACATGGTGACACACAATCCACAGCAACAGAAGGCATAAAGCTAGCAACAAAGCATAGCGAATAGAGCGAACGCCCGTTAGAGCGTATAACCACTGCCTCTAACTGATGGAGCGTATAACCACTGCCTCCATCGGTACTATGTATAGCGTATAACCACTGCCTATATGTCTAAGACCTGGCCAGACTCTCGGTGCAATAACTATACACCGAACGACACTCGGGAACCAGAGCGTATAACCACTGCCTCTGGCTAGTTCCGAACACAGACCAAAATAAATCCCGCATCGACGGGTGGCGTTAGTTCGTTCCGATAGTATATAACTGATACTACCGCCATCTATTCAAACTAGCAAACCACAAATGCACAGTATAACGGACCGTACTAACATGCGTGAACAACATCACGACTCAACTCGTAGAATAGTATGACTGACCATCCTACTTATCATATGAACAAGAGTAACCAAATATATATATGCAAACACAAGGACATAACATGTTGAACACAATACAACATATGGAACAAGTATAAGCAACCAATGTTGTTGAAGTATGAGACTTTTAGTGTATTCTAGAAGTTTCCGGAATATTCTAGATTTATCCGGAATGTGCTAGAATAATGTAGAAATATCTAGAATAGTCTAGAAGAGTCTAGAAGAATCTAAAAGAGTCATGTATGTTCTAGATTTATGTAGAACAACCTAGAACCTTCTAGACATGTATATAAGTGGTAAGGAACTCTAGAGAGTTCCGTGTGTAGGCCACTCTAGAATGTCATATTCTAGAGTGTTCTTAGGATGTAGGAGAAGGAGGAGGAGCTCTATAAATAGAGGACCTCCTCTCCCATTTCAAAGAACCCAAGTGAACCCAAGTGAACCCAAGTGTATCCTGAATTCACAACAAATCAATACAAAAAACTAATTCCTTCAAACTAAACTCCAACTAATCAACCTTCAACTAATCAACTAAACAAACAACTAATCTCCACTTTACTTCCTATACTCCCCCATACAACAACAAGTGGTATCAAGAGCTCTAAAGATCTTAGGGCAACAAAATAAAACTATGGCTTCCGCATCAAACACTCCATTGCCCGCTCCTCTAGATTTTCTAGATTTATTTAGAGGAGAAAATTATGACCATTGGTGCATTAAAATGAAGCTCTTCTTAAGAGCAAATGCACTATGGGAGATAGTGGAAAATGGTCTCCAAAAACAACAAGAAGGTGTTCCAACCACCGAAGCAACCTTAAAGAAAATAAAAGAGGATGAAATAAATGACGCCAAAGCCCTGTGTTTCATCTTTGATACCGTTTCGGAGATCATTTTTCCAAAAATAATGTGGGCTTCTACCGCAAAAGAAGCATGGGATTTACTCCAAAAAGAATTCTATGGTGATGAAAGGATAAGGGCATTACGTCTTATTGCCTTAAGAAAACATTTCGAAAATTTGAAAATGGGGGAGAATGAAGACATAAAAACCTACACTTGGAGAGTAATGGAGACAATTAACCAAATGAAAATATATGGTGAAGAAGTCGCTGAAACGAGGATTGTGCAGAAAATTATCACAACTTTGACAAAAAAATTCGACATGATTGTCACTATTATTAAAGAATCAAGGGATCTATCGAAGCTCACCGTGACAGAGCTAATTGAATCTTTACACGCCCATGATAAGAAGTTCAAGACTCAAGAATCTTCTTTCGAAGATACATCTTCCCATGAAGCAGCCAAGCATTGGAAGGAAAAGAAGGTAGAAACAAATGTGACCTGGGAGGAAAAGAAGGTAGAAACAAATGTGACCTTACTCCCGATCATCCCCAAAGCATCCACAAGGTAATGCGACACAACCAACAACAATGATTCTCCTATTCCTCCATCAACTCCTAAAGCACATTCTCCATCCCCGAATGACAATGTGGAGAATGTTACAGGAGCACAAGGTAAGAGAAATCTCTCTGAAATTTATGTAGAATGTCTCTCCATTCAAGATACAGAAGAGTGCAAAAGATGCTACTTCACTTTTGAGGAGCCAAAAGACTTTGATGAGGCTTCCAAACAGAAGGAGTGGCAAGAACCTATGGAGAAGGAGATAAATATGATAGAGGAGTTGGTTGACAAGCCAAGAGATCGAAAGGTAATTGGTGTAAAATGGGTTTATAAAACTAAGTTGAATCCTAATGGCTCTATCAATAAGCACAAAGCAAGAATGATCGGCAAAGGATATTCACAACAAGATGGAATTCACTCCGAAGATACATTTGCTCCAGTTGTTCGTCATGCTACCAGCTCGAGGAGGAGACGTACATTGAGCAACCTCCGAGTTTGGCGATACAAAAGAAAAAAGAAAAAGAAGAGGAATGTTCAAGCTAAGTGTTACACCAAAAGTCTCAAGGAGGAGTGTTGAAGTATGAGACTTTTAGTGTATTCTAGAAGTTTCCGGAATATTCTAGATTTATCCGGAATGTGCTAGAATAATGTAGAAATATCTAGAATAGTCTAGAAGAGTCTAGAAGAATCTAAAAGAGTCATGTATGTTCTAGATTTATGTAGAACAACCTAGAACCTTCTAGACATGTATATAAGTGGTAAGGAACTCTAGAGAGTTCCGTGTGTAGGCCACTCTAGAATGTCATATTCTAGAGTGTTCTTAGGATGTAGGAGAAGGAGGAGGAGCTCTATAAATAGAGGACCTCCTCTCCCATTTCAAAGAACCCAAGTGAACCCAAGTGTATCCTGAATTCACAACAAATCAATACAAAAAACTAATTCCTTCAAACTAAACTCCAACTAATCAACCTTCAACTAATCAACTAAACAAACAACTAATCTCCACTTTACTTCCTATACTCCCCCATACACCAACAATCAAGAGATCGTAATATCATCGCCCAGATTTGATAACCATGGGCTCTGATACCATGTTGGAATTTTGGCAGCGGAAGTATGTGAGCACGATATTCTCAACATATGGAACAAGTATAAGCAACCAATGTTATAGTAACTTCAGCTATAACTTTAAGATTAACCATTCAACGTTATAGTAACCCTAACCATAACATAAACTCTTGATGCGAGGTTATAGTAACCTCTACTATAACTTCAGTAAATATAACTCGGAAGTTATACTACCTCAACCATAACCTTGACACGAAACCCAAAGTCATACTAGCAATAACCATAACCTTGAGCCATAATCTCGGGGTTACATTAGTTACAGCCATAACCTTGACTCGCACTTCAATGTTATAGTAGGTCCAGCCATAACTAGAGTAGCTACCCAAAGTTGTATTAACTTAAGCTATAACGCTTGAATCATCATCAATGTTATACTAGCTTTAGCTATAACTTTGGAAAGAACCCTTGGCCGCTTATCATGCCGCCACTAGGGTTTATTCGTAAACCCTAATTACGCTCATGACACCCATAATAAACATATAAACAACAAACGATATATAATTAAAACATTAAAACATACACAAACATGCGAAAACATAATTAACATGGTAACAAACAATCTAACACGTACCAATCATACAAGACAATCATTAAATCATATTAATTACATCAATTGGCATAAACACAATTAAAAGAAAACACCTAGTTACCTTTTTAGCAATTAATGAAAACCTCCATAAAGAATACGACCAACAAAGCCTTGTCTCCAACACGTGTCAACATCCCCAAAAACGAATATAAAGAATACCCGAACCAAATCCATGAAAGCACCATAAAAGACTCTTCTTCTTCTTTACCCATTAAAAATAAGAGACCCAAAACGTAGGTATAAAGGTCTATACAAATAATCCCCATAAAATTATTTGGAGATGAATATGTTGTAAAGATAAGAGCAAAGATTATGAAAATATAATTTGTGTATGAGTTTGGAAGAAAGAAAGATATTCAACAATGGAGTCAAAGGGAGAAAAGAAGAACAAAAGAGAAGGAGGAGAGAAAGACGCCGCACGTTTCACGCGGAAGGAAAGAGAGAGCAGCTTGCCTGCTAGGTTAGATTTCACGGCATAAATACAAGGGGGGTGTATTGCTGATATAGGATCTTGTGGAACAGGATGAGAAAGAAAAGAATGAGCAACCTGCTTGCTAGCTTTAGGGTTTTGTATTTATATAAGAATAGAGGAGGTTAACTAGTGGGCTTATGGTCCATTAGCTTATACAATGGATTATCTGATTACAAATCCAACTGGATATTATTAAGACGCTAGAAAAGTTTAAATAGGAAAAGTAACTATTAAACTAAAATAGTAAAATCGTGCACGGACATTTTAACCTTTCTGAAAGTAGATTAAAATAAAATAGAAAACGAAGACGATAAATATAGATATTTCCAAAATACATTAATAAATTCCAAAATAATCAATTTAATAAAATACTTTTATAATAAAATATTATTATAAAATACGGGGTGTTACACCAGCATTCGCCGAAACTCGGATTATCGTGAAAAATGTGTTAAACCTCGTTATTTGAGGCTGAAATCGAACAGGTTGATTCCTGAAATCGAACAGGTTGATTCCTGAAATAAGCTCGGATGCGTGATTGAAAAACAGGGAGAAAAAGAAACAGGGTCCGGTACGACCTTCCGAACGGCTAAAATAGAAACGTATAATACACGGTTTTTCGGGATTCCGGGGTCCAGCAACAAAATTCTCCGGAAATCACATAAAAAGTTCCTCGGGCCAGATAAAGCGGCCACAAAATGTTTGAGCACCAACGGCAGACATTTGGGGGTGCCGGTGTGCCACAAACCAGCATTCGCCGAAACTCGGATTATCGTGAAAAATGTGTTAAAGCACGTTATTTGAGGCTGAAATCGAACATGTTGATTCCTGAAATCGAACAGGTTGATTCCTGAAATGAGCTCGGATCCGTGATTGAAAAACAGGGAGAAAAAGAAACAGGGTCCGGTACGACCTTCCGAACGGCTAAAATTGAAGTGTATTAATACACGGTTTTTCGGGATTCCGGGGTCCCGGAACAAATTTCTCCGGAAATCACATAGAAAGTTCCTCGGGTCAGATAAAGCGGCCACACAAAGTTTGAGCACCAACGGAAGACATTTGGGGGTGTCGGTGTGCCACAAACCAGCATTCGCCGAAACTCGGATTATCGGGAAAAATGTGTTAAACTCGTTATTTGAGGCTAAAATCGAATAGGTTGATTCCTGAAATCGAACAGGTTGATTCCTGAAATGACCTCGGACGCTTGATTGAAAAACAGGGAGAAAAAAAAACAAGGTCCGATACGACCTTCCGAACGGCTGAAATTGAAGTGTATAATACACGGTTTTTCGGGATTCCGGGGTTCCGGAACAAAATTCTCCGAAATTCACATATAAAGTTCCTCGGGTCAGATAAAGCGGCCACGCAAAGTTTGAGCACCAACGGAAGACATTTGCGGGTGCCGGTGTGCCACAAACAAGCATTCGCCGAAACCCGGATTATCTTGAAAAATTTGTTAAAGCTCGTTATTTGAGGCTGAAATCGAACAGGTTAATTCCTGAAATCGAACAGGTTGATTCCTGAAATGAGCTCGGATGCGTGATTGAAAAACAGGGAGAAAAAGAAATAGGGTCCGGTACGATCTTCCGAACGGCTGAAATTGAAGTGTATAATACACGGTTTTTCGGGATTCCGAGGTCCCGGAACAAAATTCTCCGGAAATCACATAGAAAGTTCCTCGGGTCAGATAAAGCGGCCACGCAAAGTTTGAGCACCAACGGAAGACATTTGGGGGTGCCGGTGTGCCACAAACCAGCATTCGCCGAAACTCGGATAATATTGAAAAATGTGTTAAAGCTCGTTATTTGAGGCTGAAATCGAACAGGTTGATTCCTGCAATGAGCTCGGATGCGTGATTGAAAAACAGGGAGAAAAAGAAACAGAGTCCGGTACGACCTTCCGAACGGCTGAAATTGAAGTATATAATACACGGTTTTTCGGGATTCCGGGGTCCCGGAACAAAATTCTCCGGAAATGACATATAAAGTTCCTCGGGTCAGATAAAGCGGCCACGCAAAGTTTGAGCACCAACGGAAGACATTTGGGGGTGCCGGTGTGCTACAAACCAGCATTCGCCGAAACTCGGATTATCGTGAAAAATGTGTTAAAACTCGTTATTTGAGGCTGAAATCGAACAGGTTGATACCTGAAATCGAACAGGTTGATTCCTGAAATGACCTCAGACGCGTGATTGAAAAACAGGGAGAAAAAAAAACAAGGTCCGATACGACCTTCCGAACGGCTGAAATTGAAGTGTATAATACACGGTTTTTCGGGATTCCGGAACAAAATTTCCGAAATTCACATATAAAGTTCCTCGGGTCAGATAAAGCGGCCACGCAAAGTTTGAGCACCAACGGAAAACATTGCGGGTGCCGGTGTGCCACAAACAAGCATTCGCCGAAACTCGGATTATCTTGAAAAATGTGTTAAACCTCGTTATTTGAGGTGAAATCGAAACAGGTTCATTCCCGAAATCGAACAGGTTGATTCTGCAATGAGCTCGGATGCGTGATTGAAAAACAGGAGAAAAAGAAATAGGGTCCGCACGATCTTCCGAACTTTGAAATTGAAGTGTATAATACACGGTTTTTCGGGATTCGTGGTCCGGAAAAAATTCTCCGGAAATCAAATAGAAAGTTCCTCGGGTCAGATAAAGCGGCCACGCAAAGTTTGAGCACCAACGGAAGACATTTGGGGGTGCCGGTGTGCCACAAACCAGCATTCGCCGAAACTCGGATTATTTTGAAAAATGTGTTAAAGCTCGTTATTTGTGGCTGAAATCGAACAGGTTGATTCCTGAAATCGAACAGGTTGATTGCTGAAATGAGCTCGGACGCGTGGTTGAAAAACACGGAGAAAAAGAAACAGGGTCCGGTACGACCTTCCGAACGGCTGAAATTGAAGTGTATAATACACGGTTTTTCGGGATTCCGGGGTCCCGGAACAAAATTCTCCGGAAATCACATAAAAAGTTCCTCGGGTCAGATAAAGCGGCCAAACAAAGTTTGAGAAACAACGGAAGACATTTGGGGGTGCCGGTGTGCCACAAACCAGCATTCGCCGAAACTCGGATTATCTTGAAAAATGTGTTAAAGCTCGTTATTTGAGGCTGAAATCGAACAGTTTAATTCCTGAAATCGAACAAGTTAATTCCTGAAATGAGCTCGGATGCGTGATTGAAAAACAGGGAGAAAAAGAAATAGGGTCCGGTACGATCTTCCGAACGGCTGAAATTGAAGTGTATAATACACGGTTTTTCGGGATTCCGGGGTCCCGGAACAAAATTCTCCGGAAATCACATAGAAAGTTCCTCGGGTCAGATAAAGCGGCCACGCAAAGTTTGATTAACAACGGAAGACATTTGGGGGTGCCGGTGTGCCACAAACCAGCATTCGCCGAAACTCGGATTATCTTGAAAAATGTGTTAAAGCACGTTATTTGAGGTGAAATCGAACAAGGTTGATTCTGAAATCGAACAGGTTGATTCTGTAATGAGCTCGGATGCGTGATTGAAAAACAGGAGAAAAAGAAACAGGTCCGGACGACCTTCCGAGAACGGTGAAATTGAAGTATATAATACACGGTTTTCGGGATTCCGGGGTCCCGGAACAAAATTCTCCGGAAATGACATAGAAAGATCCTCGGGTCAAATAAAGCGGCCACGCAAAGTTTGAGCACCAACGGAAGACATTCGGGGGTGCCGGTGTGCTACAAACCAGCATTCGCCGAAATTCGGATTATCGTGAAAAATGTGTTAAAGCTCGTTATTTGAGGCTGAAATCGAACAGGTTGATTCCTGAAATAATCTCGGACGCGTGATTAAAAAAAAGGGAGAAAAAGAAACAGGGTCCGGTCAACTTTCCGAACTGCTGAAATTGAAGTGTATAATACACGGTTTTTCGTGATTCCGGGGTCCCGGAACAAAACTCTCCGGAAATCACATAGAAAGTGCCTCGGGTCAGATAAAACAGCCACGCAAAGTTTGAGCACCAACGGAAGACATTTGGGAGTGCCGGTGTGCCATAAACCAGCATTCGCCGAAACTCGGATTATCGTGAAAAATGTGTCAAAACTCGTTATTTGAGGCTGAAATCGAACAGGTTGATTCACGAAATCGAAGAGGTTGATTCTGAAATGACCTCGGACGCGTGATTGAAAAACAGGGAGAAAAAAAACAAGGTCCGATACGACCTTCCGAACAGCTGAAATTGAAGTGTATAATACACGGTTTTTCGGGATTCCGGGGTTTCGGAACAAAATTCTCCGAAATTCACATATAAAGTTCCTCGAGTCAGATAAAGCGGCCACACAAATTTTGAGCACCAACGGAAGACATTTGCGGGTGCCGGTGTGCCACAAACAAGCATTCGCCAAACTCGAATTATCTTGAAAAATGTGTTAAAGCTCGTTATTTGAGGCTGAAATCGAACAAAGTTGATTCGAAATCGAACAGGTTGATTCCGCAATGAGCTCGGATGCGTGATTGAAAAACAGGGAAAAAAAACAGTGGTCCCGACCTTCCGAACGGCTGAAATTGAAGTATATAATACACGGTTTTTCTCGATTCGGGGGTCCCGGAACAAAATTCTCCGGAAATGACATAGGAAGTTCCTCGGGTCAGATAAAGCGGCCACACAAAATGTTTGAGCACCAACGGAAGACGTTTGGGGGTGCCGGTGTGCTACAAACCAGCATTCGCCGAAACTCGGATTATCGTGAAAAATGTGTTAAAGCTCGTTATTTGAGGCTGAAATCGAACAGGTTGATTCCTGAAATGAGCTCGGACGCGTGGTTGAAAAACAGGGAGAAAAAGAAACAGGGTCCGGTACGACCTTCCGAACGGCTGAAATTGAAGTGTATAATACACGGTTTTTCGGGATTCCGGGGTCCCGGAACAAAATTCTCCGGAAATCACATAGAAAGTTCCTCCGGTCAGATAAAGCGGCCAAACAAAGTTTAAGAAACAACGGAAGACATTTGGGGGTGCCGGTGTGCCACAAACCCGCATTCGCTGAAACTCGGATTATCGTGAAAAATGTGTTAAAGCTCGTTATTTGAGGCTGAAATCGAACAGGTTGATTCCTGAAATCGAACAGGTTGATTCCTGAAATGAGCTCAGACGCGTGATTGAAAAATAGGGAGAAAAATAAACAGGGTCCGGTACGACCTTCCGAACGGCGGAAATTGAAGTGTATACACGGTTTTTCGGGATTCCGGGGTCCCGGAACAAAATTCTCAAGAAATCACATAGAAAGTTTCTCGGGTCAGATAAAGCGGCCACGCAAAGTTCGAGCACCAACGGAAGACATTTGGGGGTGCCGGTGTGCCACAAACCAGCATTCGCCGAAACTCGGATTATCGTGAAAAATGTGTTAAAGCTCGTTATTTGAGGCTGAAATCGAACAGGTTGATTCCTGAAATAAGCTCGGACGCGTGATTAAAAAAAAGGGAGAAAAAGAAACAGGGTCCGGTCAACTTTCCGAACTGCTGAAATTGAAGTGTATAATACACGGTTTTTCGGGATTCCGGAGTCCCGGAACAAAATTCTCCGTTAATCACATAGAAAGTTCCTCGGCTCAGATAAAACAGCCACGCAAAGTTTGAGCACCAACGGAAGACATTTGGGAGTGCCGGTGTGCCATAAACCAGCATTCGCCGAAACTCGGATTATCGTGAAAAATGTGTTAAAACTCGTTATTTGAGGCTGAAATCGAACAGGTTGATTCCGAAATCGAACAAAGTTGATTCTGAAATGACCTCGGACGTGTGATTGAAAAAAACAGGAGAAAAAAAAAAACAAGGTCCGATACGACCTTCCGAACTGGCAAATCAAGTGTATAATACACGGTTTTTCGGGATTAGGGGTTCCGAACAAAATTCTCGAAATTCATATATAAAGTTCCTCGGGTCGATAAAGCGGCCACGCAGAGTTTGAGCACCAACGGAAAACATTTGCGGGTGCCGGTGTGCCACAAACAAGCATTCGCCGAAACTCGGATTATCTTGAAAAATGTGTTAAAGCTCGTTATTTGAGGTTGAAATCGAACATTTAATTCTGAAATCGAACAGGTTGATTCTGAAATGAGCTCGGATGCGTGATTGAAAAACAGGGAGAAAAAGAAATAGGGTCCGGTACGATCTTCCGAACTATTTGAAATTGAAGTGTATAATACACGGTTTTTCGAGATTCCGGGGTCCCGGAACAAAATTCTCCGGAAATCACATAGAAAGTTCCTCGGGTCAGATAAAGCGGCCATGCAAAGTTTAGCACTAACGGAAGACGTTTGGGGGTGCCGGTGTGCCACAAACCAGCATTCGCCGAAACTCGGATTATCTTGAAAAATGTGTTAAAGCTCGTTATTTGAGGCTGAAATCGAACAGGTTGATTCCTGAAATCGAACAGGTTGATTCCTGCAATGAGCTCGGATGCGTGATTGAAAAACAGGGAGAAAAAGAAACAGGGTCCGGTACGACCTTCCGAACGGCTGAAATTGAAGTATATAATACACGGTTTATCGGGATTCCGTGGTCCCGGAACAAAATTTTCAGGAAATGACATAAAAGGTTCCTCGGGTCAGATAAAGCGGCCACGCAAAGTTTGAGCACCAACGGAAGACATTTCGGGGTGCCGGTGTGCTACAAACCAGCATTCGCCGAAACTCGTATTATCGTGAAAAATGTGTTAAAGCTCGTTATTTGAGGCTGAAGTCGAAGAGGTTGATTCCTGAAATCGAACAGGTTGATTCCTGAAATGAGCTCGGACGCGTGGTTGAAAAACAGGGAGAAAAAGAAACAGGGTCCGGTACGACCTTCCGAACGGCTGAAATTGAAGTGTATAATACACGGTTTTTCGGGATTCCGAGGTCCCGGAACAAAATTCTCCGGAAATCACATAGAAAGTTCCTCGGGTCAGATAAAGCGGCCACGCAAAGTTTGAGCACCAACGGAAGACATTTGGGGGTGCCGGTGTGCCACAAACCAGAGATTCGCGAAACTCGGATAATATTGAAAAATGTGTTAAAGCTCGTTATTTGAGGTGAAATCGAACAGGTTGATTCCTGAAATGAGCTCGGACGCGTGATTGAAAAACAGGGAGAAAAAGAAACGAGTCCGCACGACCTTCCGAACGGCTGAAATTGAAGTATATAATACACGGTTTTTCGGGATTCCGGGGTCCCGGAACAAAATTCTCCGGAAATGACATATAAAGTTCCTCGGGTCAGATAAAGCGGCCACGCAAAGTTTGAGCACCAACGGAAGACATTTGGGGGTGCCGGTGTGCTACAAACCAGCATTCGCCGAAACTCGGATTATCGTGAAAAATGTGTTAAAACTCGTTATTTGAGGCTGAAATCGAACAGGTTGATACCTGAAATCGAACAGGTTGATTCCTGAAATGACCTCAGACGCGTGATTGAAAAACAGGGAGAAAAAAAAACAAGGTCCGATACGACCTTCCGAACGGCTGAAATTGAAGTGTATAATACACGGTTTTTCGGGATTCCGGAACAAAATTTCCGAAATTCACATATAAAGTTCCTCGGGTCAGATAAAGCGGCCACGCAAAGTTTGAGCACCAACGGAAAACATTGCGGGTGCCGGTGTGCCACAAACAAGCATTCGCCGAAACTCGGATTATCTTGAAAAATGTGTTAAACCTCGTTATTTGAGGCTGAAATCGAACAGGTTCATTCCTGAAATCGAACAGGTTGATTCCTTCAATGAGCTCGGATGCGTGATTGAAAAACAGGGAGAAAAAGAAATAGGGTCCGGTACGATCTTCCGAACGGCTGAAATTGAAGTGTATAATACACGGTTTTTCGGGATTCCAGGGTCCCGGAAAAAAATTCTCCGGAAATCAAATAGAAAGTTCCTCGGGTCAGATAAAGCGGCCACGCAAAGTTTGAGCACCAACGGAAGACATTTGGGGGTGCCGGTGTGCCACAAACCAGCATTCGCCGAAACTCGGATTATTTTGAAAAATGTGTTAAAGCTCGTTATTTGTTGTATTTGAAATCGAACAAGGTTGATTCCGAAATCGAACAGGTTGATTGCTGAAATGAGCTCGGACGCGTGGTTGAAAAACACGGAGAAAAAGAAACAGGTCCGCATTTACGACCTTCCGAATTTGAAATTGAAGTGTATAATACACGGTTTTTCGGGATTCCGGGGTCCCGGAACAAAATTCTCCGGAAATCACATAAAAAGTTCCTCGGGTCAGATAAAGCGGCCAAACAAAGTTTGAGAAACAACGGAAGACATTTGGGGGTGCCGGTGTGCCACAAACCAAGATTTCCGAAACTCGGATTATCTTGAAAAATGTGTTAAAGCTCGTTATTTGAGGCTGAAATCGAACAGTTTAATTCCTGAAATCGAACAAGTTAATTCCTGAAATGAGCTCGGATGCGTGATTGAAAAACAGGGAGAAAAAGAAATAGGGTCCGGTACGATCTTCCGAACGGCTGAAATTGAAGTGTATAATACACGGTTTTTCGGGATTCCGGGGTCCCGGAACAAAATTCTCCGGAAATCACATAGAAAGTTCCTCGGGTCAGATAAAGCGGCCACGCAAAGTTTGATTAACAACGGAAGACGTTTGGGGGTGCCGGTGTGCCACAAACCAGCATTCGCCGAAACTCGGATTATCTTGAAAAATGTGTTAAAGCACGTTATTTGAGGCTGAAATCGAACAGGTTGATTCCTGAAATCGAACAGGTTGATTCCTGTAATGAGCTCGGATGCGTGATTGAAAAACAGGGAGAAAAAGAAACAGGGTCCGGTACGACCTTCCGAACGGCTGAAATTGAAGTATATAATACACGGTTTTTCGGGATTCCGGGGTCCCGGAACAAAATTCTCCGGAAATGACATAGAAAGATCCTCGGGTCAAATAAAGCGGCCACGCAAAGTTTGAGCACCAACGGAAGACATTCGGGGGTGCCGGTGTGCTACAAAACCAAAGATTCCGAAATTCGGATTATCGTGAAAAATGTGTTAAAGCTCGTTATTTGAGGCTGAAATCGAACAGGTTGATTCCTGAAATAATCTCGGACGCGTGATTAAAAAAAAGGGAGAAAAAGAAACAGGGTCCGGTCAACTTTCCGAATCATTGAAATTGAAGTGTATAATACACGGTTTTCGTGGGGTCCCGGAACAAAACTCTCCGGAAATCACATAGAAAGTGCCTCGGGTCAGATAAAACAGCCACGCAAAGTTTGAGCACCAACGGAAGACATTTGGGAGTGCCGGTGTGCCATAAACCAGCATTCGCCGAAACTCGGATTATCGTGAAAAATGTGTCAAAACTCGTTATTTGAGGCTGAAATCGAACAGGTTGATTCCTGAAATCGAAGAGGTTGATTCCTGAAATGACCTCGGACGCGTGATTGAAAAACAGGGAGAAAAAAAACAAGGTCCGATACGACCTTCCGAACAGCTGAAATTGAAGTGTATAATACACGGTTTTTCGGGATTCCGGGGTTCCGGAACAAAATTCTCCGAAATTCACATATAAAGTTCCTCGAGTCAGATAAAGCGGCCACACAAATTTTGAGCACCAACGGAAGACATTTGCGGGTGCCGGTGTGCCACAAACAAGCATTCGCCGAAACTCGAATTATCTTGAAAAATGTGTTAAAGCTCGTTATTTGAGGCTGAAATCGAACAGGTTGATTCCTGAAATCGAACAGGTTGATTCCTGCAATGAGCTCGGATGCGTGATTGAAAAACAGGGAGAAAAAGAAACAGGGTCCGGTACGACCTTCCGAACGGCTGAAATTGAAGTATATAATACACGGTTTTTCTCGATTCGGGGGTCCCGGAACAAAATTCTCCGGAAATGACATAGGAAGTTCCTCGGGTCAGATAAAGCGGCCACACAAAGTTTGAGCACCAACGGAAGACATTTGGGGGTGCCGGTGTGCTACAAACCAGCATTCGCCGAAACTCGGATTATCGTGAAAAATGTGTTAAAGCTCGTTATTTGAGGCTGAAATCGAACAGGTTGATTCCTGAAATGAGCTCGGACGCGTGATTGAAAAACAGGGAGAAAAAGAAACAGGGTCCGGTACGACCTTCCGAACGGCTGAAATTGAAGTGTATAATACACGGTTTTTCGGGATTCCGGGGTCCCGGAACAAAATTCTCCGGAAATCACATAGAAAGTTCCTCCGGTCAGATAAAGCGGCCAAACAAAGTTTAAAAGACAACGGAAGACATTTGGGGGTGCCGGTGTGCCACAAACCCGCATTCGCTGAAACTCGGATTATCGTGAAAAATGTGTTAAAGCTCGTTATTTGAATTTGAAATCGAACAAAGGTTGATTCCGAAATCGAACAGGTTGATTCCTGAAATGAGCTCAGACGCGTGATTGAAAAATAGGGAGAAAAATAAACAGGGTCCGGTACGACCTTCCGAACGGCTGAAATTGAAGTGTATACACGGTTTTTCGGGATTCCGGGGTCCCGGAACAAAATTCTCAAGAAATCACATAGAAAGTTTCTCGGGTCAGATAAAGCGGCCACGCAAAGTTCGAGCACCAACGGAAGACATTTGGGTGTAGGTGTGCCACAAACCAAAGATTCGCCGAAACTCGGATTATCGTGAAAAATGTGTTAAAGCTCGTTATTTGAGGCTGAAATCGAACAGGTTGATTCCTGAAATAAGCTCGGACGCGTGATTAAAAAAAAGGGAGAAAAAGAAACAGGGTCCGGTCAACTTTCCGAACTGCTGAAATTGAAGTGTATAATACACGGTTTTTCGGGATTCCGGAGTCCCGGAACAAAATTCTCCGTTAATCACATAGAAAGTTCCTCGGCTCAGATAAAACAGCCACGCAAAGTTTGAGCACCAACGGAAGACATTTGGGAGTGCCGGTGTGCCATAAACCAGCATTCGCCGAAACTCGGATTATCGTGAAAAATGTGTTAAAACTCGTTATTTGAGGCTGAAATCGAACAGGTTGATTCCTGAAATCGAACAGGTTGATTCCTGAAATGACCTCGGACGTGTGATTGAAAAACAGGGAGAAAAAAAAAACAAGGTCCGATACGACCTTCCGAACGGCTGAAACTGAAGTGTATAATACACGGTTTTTCGGGATTCCGGGGTTCCGGAACAAAATTCTCCGAAATTCATATATAAAGTTCCTCGGGTCAGATAAAGCGGCCACGCAGAGTTTGAGCACCAACGGAAAACATTTGCGGGTGCCGGTGTGCCACAAACAAGCATTCGCCGAAACTCGGATTATCTTGAAAAATGTGTTAAAGCTCGTTATTTGAGGCTGAAATCGAACAGTTTAATTCCTGAAATCGAACAGGTTGATTCCTGAAATGAGCTCGGATGCGTGATTGAAAAATAGGGAGAAAAAGAAATAGGGTCCGGTACGATCTTCCGAACGGCTGAAATTGAAGTGTATAATACACGGTTTTTCGGGATTCCGGGGTCCCGGAACAAAATTCTCCGGAAATCACATAGAAAGTTCCTCGGGTCAGATAAAGCGGCCATGCAAAGTTTAGCACTAACGGAAGACGTTTGGGGGTGCCGGGGTGCCACAAACCAGCATTCGCCGAAACTCGGATAATATTGAAAAATGTGTTAAAGCTCGTTATTTGAGGCTGAAATCGAACAGGTTGATTCCTGAAATGAGCTCGGATGCGTGATTGAAAAACAGGGAGAAAAAGAAACAGGGTCCGGTACGACCTTCCGAACGGCTGAAATTGAAGTATATAATACACGGTTTTTCGGGATTCCGGGGTCCCGGAACAAAATTCTCCGGAAATGACATATAACGTTCCTCGGGTCAGATCAAGCGGCCACGCAAAGTTTGAGCACCAACGGAAGACATTTGGGGGTGCCGGTGTGCTACAAACCAGCATTCGCCGAAACTCGGATTATCGTGAAAAATGTGTTAAAACTCGTTATTTGAGGCTGAAATCGAACAGGTTGATACCTGAAATCGAACAGGTTGATTCCTGAAATGACCTCAGACGCGTGATTGAAAAACAGGGAGAAAAAAAAACAAGGTCCGATACGACCTTCCGAACGGCTGAAATTGAAGTGTATAATACACGGTTTTTCGGGATTCCGGAACAAAATTTCCGAAATTCACATATAAAGTTCCTTGGGTCAGATAAAGCGGCCACGCAAAGTTTGAGCACCAACGGAAAACATTGGGGGTGCCGGTGTGCCACAAACAAGCATTCGCCGAAACTCGGATTATCTTGAAAAATGTGTTAAACCTCGTTATTTGAGGCTGAAATCGAACAGTTCCTGAAATCGAACAGGTTGATTCCTTCAATGAGCTCGGATGCGTGATTCAAAAACAGGGAGAAAAAGAAATAGGGTCCATGACGATCTTCCGAACGGTGAAATTGAAGTGTATAATACACGGTTTTTCGGGATTCCGGGGTCCCGGAAAAAATTCTCCGGAAATCACATAGAAAGTTCCTCGGGTCGATAAAGCGGCCACGCAAAGTTTGAGCACCAACGGAAGACATTTGGGGTGCGGTGTGCCACAAACCAAAGATTCGCCGAAACTCGGATTATTTTGAAAAATGTGTTAAATCTCGTTATTTGTGGTGAAATCGAACAAGGTTGATTCCGAAATCGAACAGGTTGATTGCTGAAATGAGCTCGGACGCGTGGTTGAAAAACACGGAGAAAAAGAAACAGGTCCGCACGACCTTCCGAACGGCCGAAATTGAAGTGTATAATACACGGTTTTTCGGGATTACGGGTCCCGGAACAAAATTCTCCGGAAATCACATAAAAAGTTCCTCGGGTCGATAAAGCGGCCACGCAAAGTTTGAGAAACAACGGAAGACATTTGGGGGTGCCGGTGTGCCACAAACCAAAATTCGCCGAAACTCGGATTATCTTGAAAAATGTGTTAAAGCTCGTTATTTGAGGTGAAATCGAAGCAGTTTAATTCTGAAATCGAACAAGTTAATTCTGAAATGAGCTCGGATGCGTGATTGAAAAACAGGGAGAAAAAGAAATAGGGTCCGACGATCTTCCGGTGAAATTGAAGTGTATAATACACGGGTTTTCGGGATTCCGGTGCCGGAACAAAATTCTCCGGAAATCACATAGAAAGTTCCTCGGGTCAGATAAAGCGGCCACGCAAAGTTTGATTAACAACGGAAGACGTTTGGGGGTGCCGGTGTGCCACAAACCAGCATTCGCCGAAACTCGGATTATCTTGAAAAATGTGTTAAAGCACGTTATTTGAGGCTGAAATCGAACAGGTTGATTCTGAAATCGAAACAGGTTGATTCTGTAATGAGCTCGGATGCGTGATTGAAAACAGGAGAAAAAGAAACAGTGGTCCCGACGACCTTCCGAACTACTGAAATTGAAGTATATAATACACGGTTTTTCGGGATTCCGGGGTCCCGGAACAAAATTCTCCGGAAATGACATAGAAAGATCCTCGGGTCAAATAAAGCGGCCACGCAAAGTTTGAGCACCAACGGAAGACATTCGGGGGTGCCGGTGTGCTACAAACCAGCATTCGCCGAAATTCGGATTATCGTGAAAAATGTGTTAAAGCTCGTTATTTGAGGCTGAAATCGAACAAAGGTTGATTCTGAAATAATCTCGGACGCGTGATTAAAAAAAAGGGAGAAAAAGAAACAGGGTCCGGTCAACTTTCCGAACTGCTGAAATTGAAGTGTATAATACACGGTTTTTCGTGATTCCGGGGTCCCGGAACAAAACTCTCCGGAAATCACATAGAAAGTGCCTCGGGTCAGATAAAACAGCCACGCAAAGTTTGAGCACCAACGGAAGACATTTGGGAGTGCCGGTGTGCCATAAACCAGCATTCGCCGAAACTCGGATTATCGTGAAAAATGTGTTAAAACTCGTTATTTGAGGTGAAATCGAACAGTTGATTCTGAAATCGAAGAGGTTGATTCTGAAATGACCTCGGACGCGTGATTGAAAAACAGGAGAAAAAAACAAGGTCCGATACGACCTTCCGAAGCAGTGAAATTGAAGTGTATAATACACGGTTTTCGGGATTAGGGGTTCCGAACAAAATTCTCGAAATTCACATATAAAGTTCCTCGAGTCGATAAAGCGGCCACACAAATTTTGAGCACCAACGGAAGACATTTGCGGGTGCCGGTGTGCCACAAACAAGCATTCGCCGAAACTCGAATTATCTTGAAAAATGTGTTAAAGCTCGTTATTTGAGGCTGAAATCGAACAGGTTGATTCCTGAAATCGAACAGGTTGATTCTGCAATGAGCTCGGATGCGTGATTGAAAAACGGGGAGAAAAAGAAACAGGTCCCAGATTACGACCTTCCGAACGGTGAAATTGAAGTATATAATACACGGTTTTCTCGATTCGGGGTCCGGAACAAAATTCTCCGGAAATGACATAGGAAGTTCCTCGGGTCAGATAAAGCGGCCACACAAAGTTTGAGCACCAACAGAAGACATTTGGGGGTGCCGGTGTGCTACAAACCAGCATTCGCCGAAACTCGGATTATCGTGAAAAATGTGTTAAAGCTCGTTATTTGAGGTGAAATCGAACAGGTTGATTCCTGAAATGAGCTCGGACGCGTGGTTGAAAACAGGAGAAAAAGAAATGTGGTCCGCACGACCTTCCGAACGGTGAAATTGAAGTGTATAATACACGGTTTTTCGGGATTCCGGGGTCCCGGAACAAAATTCTCCGGAAATCACATAGAAAGTTCCTCCGGTCAGATAAAGCGGCCAAACAAAGTTTAAAAAACAACGGAAGACATTTGGGGGTGCCGGTGTGCTACAAACCAGCATTCGCCGAAACTCGGATTATCGTGAAAAATGTGTTAAAACTCGTTATTTGAGGCTGAAATCGAACAGTTGATACCGAAATCGAACAGTTGATTCCGAAATGACCTCGACGCGTGATTGAAAAACAGGGAGAAAAAAAAACAAGGTCCGATACGACCTTCCGAACGGCTGAAATTGAAGTATATAATACACGGTTTTTCGGGATTCCGGGGTCCCGGAACAAAATTCTCCGGAAATGACATATAAAGTTCCTCGGGTCAGATAAAGCGGCCACGCAAAGTTCGAGCACCAACGGAAAACATTGCGGGTGCCGGTGTGCCACAAACAAGCATTCGCCGAAACTCGGATTATCGTGAAAAATGTGTTAAAGCTCGTTATTTGAGGCTGAAATCGAACAGGTTGATTCCTGAAATAAGCTCGGACGCGTGATTAAAAAAAGGAAGAAAAAGAAACAGTGGTCCGGTCAACTTTCCGAATCGCTGAAATTGAAGTGTATAATACACGGTTTTCGGGATTCCGAGTCCCGAACAAAATTCTCCGTTAATCACATAGAAAGTTCCTCGGCTCGAATAAAACAGCCACGCAAAGTTTGAGCACCAACGGAAGACATTTGGGAGTGCCGGTGTGCCATAAACCAGCATTCGCCGAAACTCGGATTATCGTGAAAAATGTGTTAAAACTCGTTATTTGAGGTGGAAATCGAACAGGTTGATTCCGAAATCGAAACAGTTGATTCCTGAAATGACCTCGGACGTGTGATTGAAAAACAGGGAGAAAAAAAAAACAAGGTCCGATACGACCTTCCGAAGTGGTAAATCAAGTGTATAATACACGGTTTTTCGGGATTCGGGGTTCCGGAACAAAATTCTCGAAATTCATATATAAAGTTCCTCGGGTCGATAAAGCGGCCACGCAGAGTTTGAGCACCAACGGAAAACATTTGCGGGTGCCGGTGTGCCACAAACAAGCATTCGCCGAAACTCGGATTATCTTGAAAAATGTGTTAAAGCTCGTTATTTGGTCGAAATCGAACAGTTTAATTCTGAAATCGAACAGGTTGATTCTGAAATGAGCTCGGATGCGTGATTGAAAAACAGGGAGAAAAAGAAATAGGGTCCGCACGATCTTCCGAACTAGTGAAATTGAAGTGTATAATACACGGTTTTTCGGGATTCCGGGGTCCCGGAACAAAATTCTCCGGAAATCACATAGAAAGTTCCTCGGGTCAGATAAAGCGGCCATGCAAAGTTTAGCACTAACGGAAGACGTTTGGGGGTGCCGGTGTGCCACAAACCAGATTCGCGAAACTCGGATAATATTGAAAAATGTGTTAAAGCTCGTTATTTGAGGCTGAAATCGAAAAGGTTGATTCTGCAATGAGCTCGGATGCGTGATTGAAAAACAGGGAGAAAAAGAAACAGAGTCCGGTACGACCTTCCGAACGGCTGAAATTGAAGTATATAATACACGGTTTTTCGGGATTCCGGGGTCCCGGAACAAAATTCTCCGGAAATGACATATAAAGTTCCTCGGGTCAGATAAAGCGGCCACGCAAAGTTTGAGCACCAACGGAAGACATTTGGGGGTGCGGTGTGCTACAAACCAAAGATTCGCCGAAACTCGGATTATCGTGAAAAATGTGTTAAAACTCGTTATTTGAGGTGAAATCGAAAAAGGTTGATACCTGAAATCGAACAGGTTGATTCCTGAAATGACCTCAGACGCGTGATTGAAAAACAGGGAGAAAAAAAAACAAGGTCCGATACGACCTTCCGAACGGCTGAAATTGAAGTGTATAATACACGGTTTTTCGGGATTCCGGAACAAAATTTCCGAAATTCACATATAAAGTTCCTCGGGTCAGATAAAGCGGCCACGCAAAGTTTGAGCACCAACGGAAAACATTGCGGGTGCCGGTGTGCCACAAACAAGCATTCGCCGAAACTCGGATTATCTTGAAAAATGTGTTAAACCTCGTTATTTGAGGCTGAAATCGAACAGGTTCATTCCTGAAATCGAACAGGTTGATTCCTTCAATGAGCTCGGATGCGTGATTGAAAAACAGGGAGAAAAAGAAATAGGGTCCGATGACGATCTTCCGAACGGGTGAAATTGAAGTGTATAATACACGGTTTTTTCGGGATTCGGGGTCCGGAAAAAAAATTCTCCGGAAATCAAATAGAAAGTTCCTCGGGTCAGATAAAGCGGCCACGCAAAGTTTGAGCACCAACGGAAGACATTTGGGGGTGCCGGTGTGCCACAAACAAGCATTCGCCGAAACTCGAATTATCTTGAAAAATGTGTTAAAGCTCGTTATTTGGCGAAATCGAAGGTTGATTCCTGAAATCGAACAGGTTGATTCCTGCAATGAGCTCGGATGCGTGATTGAAAAACAGGGAGAAAAAGAAACAGGGTCGGTACGACCTTCCGAACGGTTGAAATTGAAGTGTATAATACACGGTTTTTCTCGATTCGGGGTCCGGAACAAAATTCTCCGGAAATGACATAGGAAGTTCCTCGGGTCAGATAAAGCGGCCACACAAAGTTTGAGCACCAACGGAAGACATTTGGGGTGCCGGTGTGCTACAAACCCAAGATTCGCCGAAACTCGGATTATCGTGAAAAATGTGTTAAAGCTCGTTATTTGAGGTGAAATCGAACAGTTGATTCTGAAATGAGCTCGGACGCGTGGTTGAAAACAGGAGAAAAAAAACAGGTCCCGTACGACCTTCCGAACGGCTGAAATTGAAGTGTATAATACACGGTTTTTCGGGATTCCGGGGTCCCGGAACAAAATTCTCCGGAAATCACATAGAAAGTTCCTCCGGTCAGATAAAGCGGCCAAACAAAGTTTAAAAAACAACGGAAGACATTTGGGGGTGCCGGTGTGCCACAAACCCGCATTCGCTGAAACTCGGATTATCGTGAAAAATGTGTTAAAGCTCGTTATTTGAGGCTGAAATCGAACAGGTTGATTCCTGAAATAAACTCGGACGCGTGATTAAAAAAAAGGGAGAAAAAGAAACAGGGTCCGGTCAACTTTCCGAACTGCTGAAATTGAAGTGTATAATACACGGTTTTTCGGGATTCCGGAGTCCCGGAACAAAATTCTCCGTTAATCACATAGAAAGTTCCTCGGCTCAGATAAAACAGCCACGCAAAGTTTGAGCACCAACGGAAGACATTTGGGAGTGCCGGTGTGCCATAAACCAGCATTCGCCGAAACTCGGATTATCGTGAAAAATGTGTTAAAACTCGTTATTTGAGGCTGAAATCGAACAGGTTGATTCCTGAAATGACCTCGGACGTGTGATTGAAAAACAGGGAGAAAAAAAAAACAAGGTCCGATACGACCTTCCGAACGGCTGAAACTGAAGTGTATAATACACGGTTTTTCGGGATTCCGGGGTTCCGGAACAAAATTCTCCGAAATTCATATATAAAGTTCCTCGGGTCAGATAAAGCGGCCACGCAGAGTTTGAGCACCAACGGAAAACATTTGCGGGTGCCGGTGTGCCACAAACAAGCATTCGCCGAAACTCGGATTATCTTGAAAAATGTGTTAAAGCTCGTTATTTTAGGATGAAATCGAAATCGAGCAGTTTAATTCTGAAATCGAACAAAGGTTGATTCCTGAAATGAGCTCGGATGCGTGATTGAAAAATAGGGAGAAAAAGAAATAGGGTCCGGTACGATCTTCCGAACGGCTGAAATTGAAGTGTATAATACACGGTTTTTCGGGATTCCGGGGTCCCGGAACAAAATTCTCCGGAAATCACATAGAAAGTTCCTCGGGTCAGATAAAGCGGCCATGCAAAGTTTAGCACTAACGGAAGACGTTTGGGGGTGCCGGTGTGCCACAAACCAGCATTCGCCGAAACTCGGATAATATTGAAAAATGTGTTAAAGCTCGTTATTTGAGGCTGAAATCGAACAGGTTGATTCCTGCAATGAGCTCGGATGCGTGATTGAAAAACAGGGAGAAAAAGAAACAGAGTCCGGTACGACCTTCCGAACGGCTGAAATTGAAGTATATAATACACGGTTTTTCGGGATTCCGGGGTCCCGGAACAAAATTCTCCGGAAATGACATATAAAGTTCCTCGGGTCAGATAAAGCGGCCACGCAAAGTTTGAGAACCAACGGAAGACATTTGGGGGTGCCGGTGTGCTACAAACCAGCATTCGCCGAAACTCGGATTATCGTGAAAAATGTGTTAAAACTCGTTATTTGAGGTGGAAATCGAACAGGTTGATACCTGAAATCGAACAGGTTGATTCCTGAAATGACCTCAGACGCGTGATTGAAAAACAGGGAGAAAAAAAAACAAGGTCCGATACGACCTTCCGAACGGCTGAAATTGAAGTGTATAATACACGGTTTTTCGGGATTCCGGAACAAAATTTCCGAAATTCACATATAAAGTTCCTCGGGTCAGATAAAGCGGCCACGCAAAGTTTGAGCACCAACGGAAAACATTGCGGGTGCCGGTGTGCCACAAACAAGCATTCGCCGAAACTCGGATTATCTTGAAAAATGTGTTAAACCTCGTTATTTGAGGCTGAAATCGAACAGGTTCATTCCTGAAATCGAACAGGTTGATTCCTTCAATGAGCTCGGATGCGTGATTGAAAAACAGGGAGAAAAAGAAATAGGGTCCGGTACGATCTTCCGAACGGCTGAAATTGAAGTGTATAATACACGGTTTTTCGGGATTCGTGGTCCCGGAAAAAATTCTCCGGAAATCAAATAGAAAGTTCCTCGGGTCGATAAAGCGGCCACGCAAAGTTTGAGCACCAACGGAAGACATTTGGGGGTGCGGTGTGCCACAAACCAAAGATTCGCCGAAACTCGGATTATTTTGAAAAATGTGTTAAAGCTCGTTATTTGTATTTGAAATCGAACAGTTGATTCTGAAATCGAACAGGTTGATTCTGAAATGAGCTCGGACGCGTGATTGAAAAACAGGGAGAAAAAGAAACAGTGTCCGTACGACCTTCCGAACGGCTGAAATTGAAGTGTATAATACACGGTTTTCGGGATTCGGGTTCCCGGAACAAAATTCTCCGGAAATCACATAAAAAGTTCCTCGGGTCGATAAAGCGGCCACGCAAAGTTTGAGAAACAACGGAAGACATTTGGGGGTGCCGGTGTGCCACAAACCAGCATTCGCCGAAACTCGGATTATCTTGAAAAATGTGTTAAAGCTCGTTATTTGAGGCTGAAATCGAACAGTTTAATTCCTGAAATCGAACAAGTTAATTCCTGAAATGAGCTCGGATGCGTGATTGAAAAACAGGGAGAAAAAGAAATAGGGTCCGAGACGATCTTCCGAATTTGAAATTGAAGTGTATAATACACGGTTTTTCGGGATTCCGGGGTCCCGGAACAAAATTCTCCGGAAATCACATAGAAAGTTCTCGGGTCAGATAAAGCGGCCACGCAAAGTTTGATTAACAACGGAAGACGTTTGGGGGTGCCGGTGTGCCACAAACCAGCATTCGCCGAAACTCGGATTATCTTGAAAAATGTGTTAAAGCACGTTATTTGAGGCTGAAATCGAACAGGTTGATTCCTGAAATCGAACAGGTTGATTCCTGTAATGAGCTCGGATGCGTGATTGAAAAACAGGGAGAAAAAGAAACAGGGTCCGGTACGACCTTCCGAACGGCTGAAATTGAAGTATATAATACACGGTTTTCGGGATTAGGGGTCCCGGAACAAAATTCTCGGAAATGATATAGAAAGATCCTCGGGTCAAATAAAGCGGCCACGCAAAGTTTGAGCACCAACGGAAGACATTCGGGGTGCGGTGTGCTACAAACCAAAGATTCGAAATTCGGATTATCGTGAAAAATGTGTTAAAGCTCGTTATTTGAGGCTGAAATCGAACAGGTTGATTCCTGAAATAATCTCGGACGCGTGATTAAAAAAAAGGGAGAAAAAGAAACAGGGTCCGGTCAACTTTCCGAACTGCTGAAATTGAAGTGTATAATACACGGTTTTTCGTGATTCCGGGGTCCCGGAACAAAACTCTCCGGAAATCACATAGAAAGTGCCTCGGGTCAGATAAAACAGCCACGCAAAGTTTGAGCACCAACGGAAGACATTTGGGAGTGCCGGTGTGCCATAAACCAGCATTCGCCGAAACTCGGATTATCGTGAAAAATGTGTCAAAACTCGTTATTTGAGGCTGAAATCGAACAGGTTGATTCCTGAAATCGAAGAGGTTGATTCCTGAAATGACCTCGGACGCGTGATTGAAAAACAGGGAGAAAAAAAACAAGGTCCGATACGACCTTCCGAACAGCTGAAATTGAAGTGTATAATACACGGTTTTTCGGGATTCCGGGGTTCCGGAACAAAATTCTCCGAAATTCACATATAAAGTTTCTCGAGTCAGATAAAGCGGCCACACAAATTTTTAGCACCAACGGAAGACATTTGCGGGTGCCGGTGTGCCACAAACAAGCATTCGCCGAAACTCGAATTATCTTGAAAAATGTGTTAAAGCTCGTTATTTGAGGCTGAAATCGAACAGGTTGATTCCTGAAATCGAACAGGTTGATTCCTGCAATGAGCTCGGATGCGTGATTGAAAAACAGGAGAAAAAGAAACAGTGGTCGTGCACGACCTTCCGAACATTTGAAATTGAAGTATATAATACACGGTTTTTCTCGATTCGGGGGTCCCGGAACAAAATTCTCCGGAAATGACATAGGAAGTTCCTCGGGTCAGATAAAGCGGCCACACAAAGTTTGAGCACCAACGGAAGACATTTGGGGGTGCCGGTGTGCTACAAACCAAAGATTCGCGAAACTCGGATTATCGTGAAAAATGTGTTAAAGCTCGTTATTTGAGGCTGAAATCGAACAGGTTGATTCCTGAAATGAGCTCGGACGCGTGATTGAAAAACAGGGAGAAAAAGAAACAGGGTCCGTCACGACCTTCCGAACGGCTGAAATTGAAGTGTATAATACACGGTTTTTCGGGATTAGGGTCCGGAACAAAATTCTCGGAAATCACATAGAAAGTTCCTCCGGTCGATAAAGCGGCCAAACAAAGTTTAAAAAACAACGGAAGACATTTGGGGGTGAAGGTGTGCCACAAACCCGCATTCGCTGAAACTCGGATTATCGTGAAAAATGTGTTAAAGCTCGTTATTTGAGGCTGAAATCGAACAGGTTGATTCTGAAATCGAACAGGTTGATTCTGAAATGAGCTCGAGACGCGTGATTGAAAAATAGGGAGAAAAATAAACAGGTCCGTCACGACCTTCCGAGCTATTTGAAATTGAAGTGTATACACGGTTTTTCGGGATTAGGGGTCCCGGAACAAAATTCTCAAGAAATCACATAGAAAGTTTCTCGGGTCAGATAAAGCGGCCACGCAAAGTTCGAGCACCAACGGAAGACATTTGGGGGTGCTTAGGTGTGCCCAAACCAAAGATTCGCAGAAACTCGGATTATCGTGAAAAATGTGTTAAAGCTCGTTATTTGAGGTAGAAATCGAACAGGTTGATTCCTGAAATAAGCTCGGACGCGTGATTAAAAAAAGGGAGAAAAAGAAACAGGTCGGTCAACTTTCCGAATATTTGAAATTGAAGTGTATAATACACGGTTTTTCGGGATTCCGGAGTCCCGGAACAAAATTCTCCGTTAATCACATAGAAAGTTCCTCGGCTCAGATAAAACAGCCACGCAAAGTTTGAGCACCAACGGAAGACATTTGGGAGTGCCGGTGTGCCATAAACCAGCATTCGCCGAAACTCGGATTATCGTGAAAAATGTGTTAAAACTCGTTATTTGAGGCTGAAATCGAACAGGTTGATTCCTGAAATCGAACAGGTTGATTCCTGAAATGACCTCGGACGTGTGATTGAAAAACAGGGAGAAAAAAAAAACAAGGTCCGATACGACCTTCCGAAGCAGTAAATCAAGTGTATAATACACGGTTTTTCGGGATTCGGGGTTCGGAACAAAATTCTCGAAATTCATATATAAAGTTCCTCGGGTCAGATAAAGCGGCCACGCAAATTTGAGCACCAACGGAAAACATTTGCGGGTGCCGGTGTGCCACAAACAAGCATTCGCCGAAACTCGGATTATCTTGAAAAATGTGTTAAAGCTCGTTATTTGAGGTGAAATCGAGCAGTTTAATTCTGAAATCGAACAGGTTGATTCTGAAATGAGCTTGGATGCGTGATTGAAAAAAGGGAGAAAAAGAAATAGGGTCCGATACGATCTTCCGAACAGTGAAATTGAAGTGTATAATACACGGTTTTCGGGATTCGGGTTCCCGGAACAAAATTCTCCGGAAATCACATAGAAAGTTCCTCGGGTCAGATAAAGCGGCCATGCAAAGTTTAGCACTAACGGAAGACGTTTGGGGTGCGGTGTGCCACAAACCAAAGATTCGCGAAACTCGGATTATCTTGAAAAATGTGTTAAAGCTCGTTATTTGAGGCTGAAATCGAACAGGTTGATTCCTGAAATCGAACAGGTTGATTCCTGAAATGAGCTCGGATGCGTGATTGAAAAACAGGGAGAAAAAGAAACGGGGTCCGGTACGACCTTCCGAACGGCTGAAATTGAAGTGTATAATACACGGTTTTCGGGATTAGGGGCCGGAACAAAATTTTCAGGAAATGACATAAAAGGTTCCTCGGGTCAGATAAAGCGGCCACGCAAAGTTTGAGCACCAACGGAAGACATTTCGGGGTGCCGGTGTGCTACAAACCAGCATTCGCCGAAACTCGGATTATCGTGAAAAATGTGTTAAAGCTCGTTATTTGAGGTCAAGTCGAAGAGGTTGATTCTGAAATCGAACAGGTTGATTCTGAAATGAGCTCGGACGCGTGATTGAAAAACAGGGAGAAAAAGAAACAGGGTCCGGTACGACCTTCCGAACGGCTGAAATTGAAGTGTATAATACACGGTTTTTCGGGATTCCGGGGTCCCGGAACAAAATTCTCCAGAAATCACATAGAAAGTTTCTCGGGTCAGATAAAGCGGCCACGCAAAGTTCGAGCACCAACGGAAGACATTTGGGGGTGCCGGTGTGCCACAAACCAGCATTCGCCGAAACTCGGATTATCGTGAAAAATGTGTTAAAGCTCGTTATTTGAGGCTGAAATCGAACAGGTTGATTCCTGAAATCGAACAGGTTGATTCCTGAAATAAGCTCGGACGCGTGATTAAAAAAAAGGGAGAAAAAGAAACAGGGTCCGGTCAACTTTCCGAACTGCTGAAATTGAAGTGTATAATACACGGTTTTTCGGGATTCCGGGGTCCCGGAACAAAATTCTCCGGAAATCACATAGAAAGTTCCTCGGGTCAGATAAAATAGCCACGCAAAGTTTGAGCACCAACGGAAGACATTTGGGAGTGCCGGTGTGCCATAAACCAGCATTCGCCGAAACTCGGATTATCGTGAAAAATGTGTCAAAACTCGTTATTTGAGGCTGAAATCGAACAGGTTGATTCCTGAAATCGAACAGGTTGATTCCTGAAATGACCTCGGACGCGTGATTGGAAAACAGGGAGAAAAAAAAACAAGGTCCGATACGACCTTCCGAACGGCTGAAATTGAAGTGTATAATACACGGTTTTTCGGAATTCCGGGGTTCCGGAACAAAATTCTCCGAAATTCACATATAAAGTTCCTCGGGTCAGATAAAGCGGCCACGCAAAGTTTGAGCACCAACGGAAGACATTTGGGGGTGCCGGTGTGCCACAAAGCGGCATTCGCCGAAACTCGGATTATCTTGAAAAATGTGTTAAAGCTCGTTATTTGAGGCAGAAATCGAACAGGTTAATTCCTGAAATCGAACAGGTTGATTCCTGAAATGAGCTCGGATGCGTGATTGAAAAACAGGGAGAAAAAGAAATAGGGTCCGGTACGATCTTCCGAACGACTGAAATTGAAGTGTATAATACACGGTTTTTCGGGATTCCGGGGTCCCGGAACAAAATTCTCCGGAAATCACATAGAAAGTTCCTCGGGTCAGATAAAGCGGCCACGCAAAGTTTGAGCACCAACGGAAGACGTTTGGGGGTGCCGGTGTGCCACAAACCAGCATTCGCCGAAACTCGGCTTATCTTGAAAAATGTGTTAAAGCTCGTTATTTGAGGCTGAAATCGAACAGGTTGATTCCTGAAATCGAACAGGTTGATTCCTGAAATGACCTCGGACGTGTGATTGAAAAACAGGGAGAAAAAAAAAACAAGGTCCGATACGACCTTCCGAACGGTGAAATCAAGTGTATAATACACGGTTTTTCGGGATTAGGGGTTCCGAACAAAATTCTCGAAATTCATATATAAAGTTCCTCGGGTCAGATAAAGCGGCCACGCAGAGTTTGAGCACCAACGGAAAACATTTGCGGGTGCCGGTGTGCCACAAACAAGCATTCGCCGAAACTCGGATTATCTTGAAAAATGTGTTAAAGCTCGTTATTTGAGGCTGAAATCGAACAGTTTAATTCCTGAAATCGAACAGGTTGATTCCTGAAATGAGCTTGGATGCGTGATTGAAAAACAGGGAGAAAAAGAAATAGGGTCCGGTACGATCTTCCGAACGGCTGAAATTGAAGTGTATAATACACGGTTTTTCGGGATTCCGGGGTCCCGGAACAAAATTCTCCGGAAATCACATAGAAAGTTCCTCGGGTCAGATAAAGCGGCCATGCAAAGTTTAGCACTAACGGAAGACGTTTGGGGGTGCCGGTGTGCCACAAACCAGCATTCGCCGAAACTCGGATTATCTTGAAAAATGTGTTAAAGCTCGTTATTTGAGGCTGAAATCGAACAGGTTGATTCCTGAAATCGAACAGGTTGATTCCTGCAATGAGCTCGGATGCGTGATTGAAAAACAGGGAGAAAAAGAAACAGGGTCCGGTACGACCTTCCGAACGGCTGAAATTGAAGTATATAATACACGGTTTTTCGGGATTCCGGGGGCCCGGAACAAAATTTTCAGGAAATGACATAAAAGGTTCCTCGGGTCAGATAAAGCGGCCACGCAAAGTTTGAGCACCAACGGAAGACATTTCGGGGTGCCGGTGTGCTACAAACCAGCATTCGCCGAAACTCGGATTATCGTGAAAAATGTGTTAAAGCTCGTTATTTGAGGTCAAGTCGAAGAGGTTGATTCTGAAATCGAACAGGTTGATTCTGAAATGAGCTCGGACGCGTGATTGAAAAACAGGAGAAAAAAACGGGGTCCGCACGACCTTCCGAAGCAGTGAAATTGAAGTGTATAATACACGGTTTTTCGGGATTCCGGGGTCCGGAACAAAATTCTCCGAAAATCACATAGAAAGTTTCTCGGGTCAGATAAAGCGGCCACGCAAAGTTTGAGCACCAACGGAAGACATTTGGGGGTGCCGGTGTGCCACAAACCAGCATTCGCCGAAACTCGGATTATCGTGAAAAATGTGTTAAAGCTCGTTATTTGAGGCTGAAATCGAACAGGTTGATTCCTGAAATCGAACAGGTTGATTCCTGAAATAAGCTCGGACGCGTGATTAAAAAAAAGGGAGAAAAAGAAACAGGGTCCGGTCAACTTTCCGAACTTTAAATTGAAGTGTATAATACACGGTTTTTCGGGATTCCGGGGTCCCGGAACAAAATTCTCCGGAAATCACATAGAAAGTTCCTCGGGTCAGATAAAATAGCCACGCAAAGTTTGAGCACCAACGGAAGACATTTGGGAGTGCCGGTGTGCCATAAACCAGCATTCGCCGAAACTCGGATTATCGTGAAAAATGTGTCAAAACTCGTTATTTGAGGCTGAAATCGAACAGGTTGATTCCTGAAATCGAACAGGTTGATTCTGAAATGAGCTCGGACGCGTGATTGGAAAACGGGAGAAAAAAAAACAAGGTCCGATACGACCTTCCGAACAATTTGAAATTGAAGTGTATAATACACGGTTTTGATTCTGGGGTTCGAACAAAATTCTCCGAAATTCACATATAAAGTTCCTCGGGTCAGATAAAGCGGCCACGCAAAGTTTGAGCACCAACGGAAGACATTTGGGGGTGCCGGTGTGCCACAAACCGGCATTCGCCGAAACTCGGATTATCGTGAAAAATGTGTTAAAGCTCGTTATTTGAGGCGAAATCGAACAGGTTAATTCTGAAATCGAACAGGTTGATTCTGAAATGAGCTCGGATGCGTGATTGAAAAACAGGGAGAAAAAGAAATAGGGTCCGGTACGATCTTCCGAACGACTGAAATTGAAGTGTATAATACACGGTTTTTCGGGATTCCGGGGTCCCGGAACAAAATTCTCCGGAAATCACATAGAAAGTTCCTCGGGTCAGATAAAGCGGCCACGCAAAGTTTGAGCACCAACGGAAGACGTTTGGGGGTGCCGGTGTGCCACAAACCAGCATTCGCCGAAACTCGGCTTATCTTGAAAAATGTGTTAAAGCTCGTTATTTGAGGCTGAAATCGAACAGGTTGATTCCTGAAATCGAACAGGTTGATTCCTGAAATGACCTCGGACGTGTGATTGAAAAACAGGGAGAAAAAAAAAACAAGGTCCGATACGACCTTCCGAACGGCGAAATCAAGTGTATAATACACGGTTTTTCGGGATTAGGGTTCGGAACAAAATTCTCCGAAATTCATATATAAAGTTCCTCGGGTCAGATAAAGCGGCCACGCAGAGTTTGAGCACCAACGGAAAACATTTGCGGGTGCCGGTGTGCCACAAACAAGCATTCGCCGAAACTCGGATTATCTTGAAAAATGTGTTAAAGCTCGTTATTTGAGGCTGAAATCGAACAGTTTAATTCCTGAAATCGAACAGGTTGATTCCTGAAATGAGCTCGGATGCGTGATTGAAAAACAGGGAGAAAAAGAAATAGGGTCCGGTACGATCTTCCGAACGGCTGAAATTGAAGTGTATAATACACGGTTTTTCGGGATTCCGGGGTCCCGGAACAAAATTCTCCGGAAATCACATAGAAAGTTCCTCGGGTCAGATAAAGCGGCCATGCAAAGTTTAGCACTAACGGAAGACGTTTGGGGGTGCCGGTGTGCCACAAACCAGCATTCGCCGAAACTCGGATTATCTTGAAAAATGTGTTAAAGCTCGTTATTTGAGGCTGAAATCGAACAGGTTGATTCCTGAAATCGAACAGGTTGATTCCTGAAATGAGCTCGGATGCGTGATTGAAAAACAGGGAGAAAAAGAAACGGGTCGACGACCTTCCGAACGGTTTGAAATTGAAGTATATAATACACGGTTTTTCGGGATTCCGGGGTCCCGGAACAAAATTTTCAGGAAATGACATAAAAGGTTCCTCGGGTCAGATAAAGCGGCCACGCAAAGTTTGAGCACCAACGGAAGACATTTCGGGGTGCCGGTGTGCTACAAACCAGCATTCGCCGAAACTCGGATTATCGTGAAAAATGTGTTAAAGCTCGATATTTGAGGCTGAAGTCGAAGAGGTTGATTCCTGAAATCGAACAGGTTGATTCCTGAAATGAGCTCGGACGCGTGGTTGAAAAACAGGGAGAAAAAAAACAGGGTCGTCCGACGACCTTCCGAGCAGTGAAATTGAAGTGTATAATACACGGTTTTTCGGGATTCAGGGGTCCGGAACAAAATTCTCAGAAATCACATAGAAAGTTTCTCGGGTCGGATAAAGCGGCCACGCAAAGTTTGAGCACCAACGGAAGACATTTGGGGGTGCCGGTGTGCCTGAAACCGAAGATTCGCCGAAACTCGGATTATCGTGAAAAATGTGTTAAAGCTCGTTATTTGAGGTGAAATCGAACAGGTTGATTCCTGAAATCGAACAGGTTGATTCCTGAAATGAGCTCGGACGCGTGATTAAAAAAAGGGAGAAAAAAAAACAGGTCCGGTCAACTTTCGAATCATTGAAATTGAAGTGTATAATACACGGTTTTTCGGGATTCGGGGTCCCGAAACAAAATTCTCCGGAAATCACATAGAAAGTTCCTCGGGTCAGATAAAATAGCCACGCAAAGTTTGAGCACCAACGGAAGACATTTGGGAGTGCCGGTGTGCCATAAACAAAGATTCGCGAAACTCGGATTATCGTGAAAAATGTGTCAAAACTCGTTATTTGAGTTTGAAATCGAACAGGTTGATTCCTGAAATCGAACAGGTTGATTCCTGAAATGACCTCGGACGCGTGATTGGAAAACAGGGAGAAAAAAAAACAAGGTCCGATACGACCTTCGAGCAGTGAAATTGAAGTGTATAATACACGGTTTTGAATTCGGGGTTCGGAACAAAATTCTCGAAATTCACATATAAAGTTCCTCGGGTCAGATAAAGCGGCCACGCAAAGTTTGAGCACCAACGGAAGACATTTGGGGTGCGGTGTGCCCTAAGCGGCATTCGCCGAAACTCGGATTATCTTGAAAAATGTGTTAAAGCTCGTTATTTTAGGCTGAAATCGAACAGGTTAATTTCTGAAATCGAACAGGTTGATTCTGAAATGAGCTCGGATGCGTGATTGAAAAACAGGGAGAAAAAGAAATAGGGTCCGTACGATCTTAGAAATTTGAAATTGAAGTGTATAATACACGGTTTTTCGGGATTCGGGGTCCCGAAACAAAATTCTCCGGAAATCACATAGAAAGTTCCTCGGGTCAGATAAAGCGGCCACGCAAAGTTTGAGCACCAACGGAAGGCGTTTGGGGGTGCGGTGTGCCCAAACCGGCATTCGCGAAACTCGGATTATCTTGAAAAATGTGTTAAAGCTCGTTATTTGATGTTGAAATCGAACAGGTTGATTCTTGAAATCGAACAGGTTGATTCTGCAATGAGCTCGGATGCGTGATTGAAAAACGGGGAGAAAAAAACGAGGTCCGTACGACCTTGAGCATTTGAAATTGAAGTATATAATACATGGTTTTTCGGGATTAGGGGTCTGGAACAAAATTCTCGGAAATGACATAAAACGTTTCTCGGGTCAGATAAAGCGGCCACGCAAAGTTTGAGCACCAACGGAAGACATTTCGGGGTGCCGGTGTGCTACAAACCAGCATTCGCCGAAACTCGGATTATCGTGAATGCTGGTTTGTGGCACACCGACACCCCCAAATGTCTTCCGTTGGTACTCAAACTTTGCGTGGCCGCTTTATCTGACCCGGGGACTTTCTATGTGATTTCCAGAGAATTTTGTTCCTGGCCCCGGAATCCCGAAAAACCGTGTATTATACACTTCAATTTTGCTGCGTTAAGGTCTTACTGCACTCAGCTTTTTTTTCTCCCCGTTTTTCAATCACGCGTCCGAGCTCATATCAGGAATCAACCTGTTCGATTTCAGCCTCAAATAACGAGCTTTAACACATATTTCACGATAATCCGAGTTTCGGCGAATGCTGGTTTGTGGCACACCGGCACCCCCAAATGTCTTCAGTTGGTGCTCAAACTTTGCGTGGCTGCTTTATCTGACCCGAGGAACTTTCTATGTGATTTCCGGAGAATTTTGTTCCGGGACCCCGATAAATCGTGTATTACATTTCAATTTCAGCCGTTCAGAAGGTCATACCAGACCCTGTTTCTTTTTCTCACTGTTTTTCAATCACGCGTCCGATCTCATTTCAAGAATCAACCTATTCGATTTCAGGAATCAACCTGTTCGATTTCAGCCTCAAATAACGAGCTTTAACACATTTTTCACGATAAGCCGAGTTACGGCGAATGCTGGTTTGTGGCACACCGGCACCCCCAAATGTCTTTCGTTGGTGCTCAAACTTTGCGTGGCCGCTTTATCTGACCCGAGGAACTATCTATGTGATTTCCGGAGAATTTTGTTCCGGGACCCTGGAATCCCGAAAAACCGTGTATTATACACTTCAATTTCAGCCGTTCGGAAGGTCGTACCGGACCCTGTTTTTTTTTCTCCCTGTTTTTCAATCACGCGTCCGAGCTCATTTCAGGAATCAACCTGTTCGATTTCAGGAATTAACCTTTTCGATTTCAGCCTCAAATAACAAGCTTTAACACATTTTTCACGATAATCCGAATCTCGGCGAATGCTGGTTTGAGGCACACCGGCATCCCCAAATGTATTCCGTTGGTGCTCTAACTTTGCGTGGCCAATTTATCTGACCCGAGTAACTTTCTATGTGATTTCCGGAGAATTTTGTTCCGGGACCCCGGAATCCCGAAAAACCGTGTATTATACACTTCAATTTCAGCCGTTCGGAAGGTCGTACCAAGCCCTGTTTCTTTTTCTCACTGTTTTTCAATCACGCGTCTGACCTCATTTCAGGAATCAACCTGTTCGATTTAAGGAATCAACCTGTTCGATTTCAGCCTCAAATAACGAGGTTTAACATATTTTTCACGATAACGAGTTTGCGAATCTTTGGTTTCAGGCACACCGAACCCCCAAATGTCTTCAGTTGGTGCTCAAACTTTGCGTGGCCGCTTTATCTGACCCGAGGAACTTTCTATGTGATTTCCGGAGAATTTTGTTCCGGGACCCCGGAATCCAGATAAATCCTGTATTATACACTTCAATTTCAGCCGTTCAAAAGGTCATACCAGACACTGTTTCTTTTTTTCCCTGTTTTTCAATCACGCGTCCGATCTCATTTCAGGAATCAACCTATTCGATTTTAGGTATCAAACTGTTCGATTTCAGCCTCAAATAACGAGCTTTAACACATTTTTCACGATAATCCGAGTTTCGGCGAATGCTGGTTTGTGGCACACCGGCACACCCAAATGTCTTCCGTTGGTGCTCGAACTTTGCGTGACCGCTTTATCTGACCCGAGGAACTTTCTATGTGATTTCCGAAGAATTTTGTTCCGGAATCCCGAAAAACCGTGTATTATACACTTCAATTTCACTCGTTCGGAAGGTCGACGGACCGTTTCTTTTTCTCCTGTTTTTCAATCACGCGTCCGAGCTCATTTCCGAATCAACTGCATTCGATTTCAGCCTCAAATAACAAGCTTTAACACATTTTTCACGATAACCCGAGTTTGGCGAACGAATCTTGGTTTCAGGCACACCAAGCACCCCAAATGTCTTCCGTTGGTGCTCAAACTTTCCGCGGCCGCTTTATCTGACTCGAGGAACTTTCTTTGTGATTTCCGAAGAATTTTGTTCCGGGACCCCGGAATCCCGAAAAATCGTGTATTAAGCCGTTCGGAAGGTCGTACCGGAGCGTGTTTCTTTTTCTCCCTGTGTTTCAATCACGCGTCGGAACTCATTTCAGAAATCAATCTGTTCGATTTCAGCCTCAAATAACGAGCTTTAACACATTTTTCACGATAATCCGAGTTTCGGCGAATGCTAGTTTGTGGCACACCGACACCCCCAAAAGTCTTCCGTTGGTGCTCGAACTTTGCGTGGCCACTTTTTCTGACCCGAGGAACTATCTATGTGATTTCCGGAGAATTTTGTTCCGGGACCCCGAAAAATCGTGTATTCAACCGTTCGGAAGGTCGTACCGGACCTTGTTTCTTTTTCTCCCTGTTTTTCAATCACGCGTTCGAGCTCATTTCAGGAATCAACCTGTTCGATGTCAGCCTCAAATAACGAGCTCTAACACATTTTTCACGATAATCCGAGTTTCGGCGAATGCTGGTTTGTGGCATACCGGCACCCCCAAATGTCTTCCGTTTGTGCTCAAACTTTGCGTGGCCGCTTTATCTGACCCGACGAACTATCTATGTGATTTCCGGTGAATTTTGTTCCGGGACCACGAAAAATCGAAAAACCGTGTATTATACACTTCAATTTCAGCCGTTCGGAAGGTCGTAGCGGACCCTGTTTCTTTTTCTCCCTGTTTTTCAATCACGCATCCGAGCTCATTTCAGGAATCAACCTGTTCGATTTCAGCCTCAAATAACAAGCTTTAACACATTTTTCACGATAATCCGAGTTTCGGCGAATGCTGGTTTGTGGCACACCGGCATCCCCAAATGTCTTCCGTTGGTGCTCAAACTTTGCGTGGCCGCTTTATCTGACCCGAGGAACTTTCTATGTGATTTCCGGAGAATTTTGTTCCGGGATCCCGAAATCCCGAAAAACCGTGTATACACTTCAATTTCAGCCGTTCGGAAGGTCGTACCGGACCCTGTTTCTTTTTCTCCATGTTTTTTAATCACACGTCCGAGCTCATTTCAGGAATCAACCTGTTCGATTTCAGTAATCAACCTGTTCGATTTCAGCCTCAAATAACGAGCTTTAACACATTTTTCACGATAATCCGAGTTTCGGCGAATGCTGGTTTGTGGCACACCGGCACCCCCAAATGTCTTCCGTTGGTGCTCAAACTTTGCGTGGCCGCTTTATCTCACCCGAGGAACTATCTATGTGATTTCCGGAGAATTTTGTTCTGGGACCCCGAAAAATCGTGTATTCAACCGTTCGGAAGGTCGTACCGGACCTTGTTTCTTTTTCTCCCTGTTTTTCAATCACGCGTTCGAGCTCATTTCAGGAATCAACCTGTTCGATGTCAGCCTCAAATAACGAGCTCTAACACATTTTTCACGATAATCCGAGTTTCGGCGAATGCTGGTTTGTGGCATACCGGCACCCCCAAATGTCTTCCGTTGGTGCTCAAACTTTGCGTGGCCGCTTTATCTGACCCGAGGAACTATCTATGTGATTTCCGGTGAATTTTGTTCCGGGACCCCGAAATCCCGAAAAACCGTGTATTATACACTTCAATTTCAGCCGTTCGGAAGGTCGTAGCGGACCCTGTTTCTTTTTCTCCCTGTTTTTCAATCACGCGTCCGAGCTCATTTCAGAAATCAACCTGTTCGATTTCAGCCTCAAATAACAAGCTTTAACACATTTTTCACGATAATCCGAGTTTCGGCGAATGCTGGTTTGTGGCACACCGGCACCCCCAAATGTCTTCCGTTGGTGCTCAAACTTTCAATGTGATTTCCGGAGAATATTGTTCCGGGACCCCGGAATCTTGAAAAATCGTGTATTCAGCCGTTCGGAAGGTCGTACCGGACCCTGTTTCTTTTTCTCCCTGGTTTCAATCACGCGTTCGAGCACATTTCAGGAATCAACCTGTTCGATTTCAGAAATCAACCTGTTCGATGTCAGCCTCAAATAACGAGCTTTAACACATTTTTCACGATAATCCGAGTTTTGCGAATCTTTGGTTTGTGGCACTCCTGCACCCCCAAATGTCTTCCGTTGTTGCTCAAACTTTGCGTGGCCGCTTTATCTGACCCGAGGAACTTTCTATGTGATTTCCGGACAATTCTGTTCCGGGACTCCGGAATCCCGAAAAGACGTGTATTATACACTTCAATTTCAGACGTTCGGAAGGTCGTACCGGACCCTGTTTCTTTTTCTTCCTGTTTTTCAATCCTGCGTCCGAGCTCATTTCAGGAATCAACCTTTTCGATTTCAGGAATTAACCTGTTTGATTTCAGCCTCAAATACCAAGCTTTAACACATTTTTCACGATAATCCGAATTTCGGCGAATGCTGGTTTGTGACACACCGGCACCCCCAAATGTCTTCCATTGGTGCTCAAACTTTGCGTGGCCGCTTTATCTGACCCGAGGAACTTTCTATGTGATTTCCGGAGAATTCTGTTCCGGGACTCCGGAATCCCGAAAAGACGTGTATTATACACTTCAATTTCAGCCGTTCGGAAGGTCGTACCGGACCTTGTTTCTTTTTCTCCCTATTTTTTAATCACGCGTCCGAGCTCATTTCAGGAATCAACCTGTTCGATTTCAGTAATCAACCTGTTTGATTTCAGCCTCAAATAACGAGCTTTAACACATTTTTCACGATAATCCGAGTTTCGGCGAATGCTGGTTTGTGGCACACCGGCACCCCCAAATGTCTTCCGTTGGTACTCAAACTATGCGTGGCCGCTTTATCTGCCCAAGGAACTATCTTTGTGATTTCCGGAGAATTTTGTTCCGGGACCCCGAAAAATCGTGTATTCACTAGTTCGGAAGGTAAATCAGGACCTGTTTCTTTTTCTCCCTGTTTTTCAATCACGCGTCCGAGCTCATTTCAGGAATCAACCTGTTCGATTTCAGCCTCAAATAACGAGCATTAACACATTTTTCACGATAATCCGAGTTTCGACGAATGCTGGTTTGTGGCACACGGGCACCCCCAAATGTCTTCCGTTGGTGCTCAAACTTTCCGTGGCCGTTTTATCTGACCCGAGGAGATTTCAATGTGATTTCCGGAGAATATTGTTCCGGGACCCCGGAATCTTGAAAAATCGTGTATTTAGCCGTTCGAAAGGTCGTACCGGGCCCTGTTTCCTTTTCTCCCTGGTTTTCTATCACGCGTCCGAGCTCATTTCAGGAATCAACCTGTTCGATTTCAGGAATCAACCTGTTCGATGTCAGCCTCAAATAACGAGCTTTAACACATTTTTCACGATAATCCGAGTTTCGGCGAATGCTAGTTTGTGGCACTCCTGCACCCCCAAATGTCTTCCGTTGTTGCTTAAACTTTGCGTGGCCACTTTTTTCTGACCCGAGGAACTTTCTATGTGATTTCCGGAGAATTTTGTTCCGGGACCCCGGAATCCCAAAAAACCGTGTATTATACACTTCAATTTCAGCCGTTCGGAAAGTCGTACCGGACCCTGTTTCTTTTTCTTCCTGTTTTTCAATCCTTCGTCCGAGCTCATTTCAGGAATCAACCTGTTCGATTTCCGGAATCAACCTATTCGATTTCAGCCTCAAATAACAAGCTTTAACACATTTTTCACGATAATCCGTATTTCGGCGAATGCTGGTTTGTGGCACACCGGCACCCCCAAATGTCTTCCGTTGGTGCTGAAACTTTGCGTGGCCGCTTAATATGACCCGAGGAACTTTTTATGTGATTTCCGGAGAATTTTGTTCCGGGACTCCGGAATCCCGAAAAGACGTGTATTATACACATCAATTTCAGCCGTTCGGAAGGTCGTACCGGACCTTATTTCTTTTTCTCACTGTTTTTCAATCACGCGTCCGAGCTAATTTCAGGAATCAACCTGTTCGATTTCAGGAATCAATCTGTACGATTTCAGCCTCAAATAACGAGCTTTAACACATTTTTCACGATAATCCGAGTTTTGGCGAATGCTGGTTTGTGGCACATAGGCACCCCCAAATGTCTTCCGTTGGTGCTCAAACTTTGCGTGGCCGCTTTATTTGACCCGAGGAACTCGGACCCTATTTCTTTTTCTCCCTGTTTTTCAATCACGCGTCCGAGCTCATTTAAGGAATCAACCTATTCGATTTTAGCCTCAAATAACGAGCTTTAAAACATTTTTCACGATAATCCGAGTTTCGGCGAATGCTGGTTTGTGGCACACCGGCACCCCCAAATTTCTTCCGTTGGTGCTCAAACAGTGCGTGGCCGCTTTATCTGACCCGAGGAACTTTCTATGTAATTTCTGGAGAATTTTGTTCCGGGACCCCGGAATCCCGAAAAACCGTGTATTATACACTTCAATTTCAGCCGTTCGGAAGGTCGTACCGGACCCTGTTTCTTTTTCTCCCTGTTTTTTAGTCACGCGTCCGAGCTCATTTCAGGAATCAACCTGTTCGATTTCACGAATCAACCTGCTCGATTTCAGACTTAAATAACGAGCTTTAACACATTTTTCACGATAATCCGAGTTTCGGCGAATGCTGGTTTGTGGCACATCGCCACCCCCAAATGTCTTTCGTTGGTGCTCGAACTTTGCGTGGCCGCTTTATCTGACCCGAAGAACTCGGACCCTGTTTCTTTTTCTCCCTGTTTTTCAATCACGCGTCCGAGCTCATTTCAGGAATCAACCTGTTCGATTTCAGCCACAAATAACGAGCTTTAAGACATTTTTCACGATAATCCGAGTTTCGGCGAATGCTGGTTTGTGGCACACCGGCACCCCCAAATGTCTTCCGTTGTTGCTCAAACTATGTGTGGCCGCTTTTATCTGACCCGAGGAACTTTCTATGTGATTTCCGGAGAATTTTGTTCCGGGACCCCGGAATCCCAAAAAAACGTGTATTATACACTTCAATTTCAGCCGTTCGGAAAGTCGTACCGGACCCTATTTCTTTTTCTTCCTGTTTTTCAATCACACGTCCGAGCTCATTTCAGGAATCAACCTGTTCGATTTCAGGAATCAACCTGTTCGATTTCAGCCTCAAATAACAAGCTTTAAGACATTTTTCCCGACAATTCGAATTTCGGCGAATCTTTGGTTTCAGGCACACCGGCACCCCCAAATGTCTTCCGTTGGTGCTCAAACTTTGCGTGGCCGCTTTAACTGACCCGAGGAACTTTCTATGTGATTTCCGGAGAATTTTGTTCCGGTACCCCAAAATCCCGAAAAACCGTGTATTATACACTTCAATTTCAGTCGTTCGGAAGGTCGTACCGGACATTGTTTCTTTTTCTCCCTGTTTTTTAATCACGCGTCCGAGCTCATTTCAGGAATCAACCTGTTCGATTTCAGTAATCAACTTGTTCGATTTCAGCCTCAAGTAACGAGCTTGAACACATTTTTCACGATAATCCGAGTTTCGGCGAATGCTAGTTTGTGGCACACCGACACCCCCAAAAGTCTTCCGTTGGTGCTCGAACTTTGCGTGGCCACTTCAATTTCAGCCGTTCGGAAGGTCGTACCGGGCCCTATTTCTTTTTCTCACTGTTTTTTAATCACGCGTCCGAGCTCATTTCAGAATCATTTCGTTTCGATTTCGGGAATCAACCTGTTCGATTTCAGCCTCAAATAACGAGTTTTAACACATTTTTCACGATAATCCGAGTTTCGACGAATCTTTGGTTTGTGGCATACCGGCACCCCGAATATCTTCCGTTGGTGCTCAAACTTTGCGTGGCCGCTTTATCGACCCAAGAACTCGGACCTGTTTCTTTTTCTCCCTGTTTTTCAATCACGCGTCCGAGCTCATTTCAGGAATCAACTGTTCGATTTCAGCCACAAATAACGAGCTTTAAGACATTTTTCACGATAATCCGAGTTTCGGCGAATCTTTGGTTTTCAGGCACACCAAGCACCCCAAATGTCTTCCGTTGTTGCTCAAACTATGTGTGGCCGCTTTTATCTGACCCGAGGAACTTTCTATGTGATTTCCGGAGAATTTTGTTCGGGACCCTGGAATCCCGAAAAACCGTGTATTATACACTTCAATTTCAGCCGTTCGGAAAGTCGTACCGGACCCTATTTCTTTTTCTTCCTGTTTTTCAATCACGCGTCCGAGCTCATTTCAGGAATCAACCTGTTCGATTTCAGGAATCAACCTGTTCGATTTCAGCCTCAAATAACAAGCTTTAAGACATTTTTCCCGATAATTCGAATTTCGGCGAATGCTGGTTTGTGGCACACCGGCACCCCCAAATGTCTTCCGTTGGTGCTCAAACTTTGCGTGGCCGCTTTAACTGACCCGAGGAACTTTCTATGTGATTTCCGGAGAATTTTGTTCCGGGACCCCAAAATCCCGAAAAACCGTGTATACACTTCAATTTCAGTCGTTCGGAAGGTCGTACCGGACCCTGTTTCTTTTTCTCCCTGTTTTTTAATCACGCGTCCGAGCTCATTTCAGGAATCAACCTGTTCGATTTCAGTAATCAACTTGTTCGATTTCAGCCTCAAGTAACGAGCTTGAACACATTTTTAACGATAATCCGAGTTTCGGCGAATGCTAGTTTGTGGCACACCGACACCCCCAAAAGTCTTCCGTTGGTGCTCGAACTTTGCGTGGCCACTTCAATTTCAGCCGTTCGGAAGGTCGTACCGGGCCCTATTTCTTTTTCTCACTGTTTTTTAATCACGCGTCCGAGCTCATTTCAGGAATCAAGCTGTTCGATTTCAGGAATCAACCTGTTCGATTTCAGCCTCAAATAACGAGTTTTAACACATTTTTCACGATAATCCGAGTTTCGACGAATGCTGGTTTGTGGCATACCGGCACCCCCGAATATCTTCCGTTGGTGCTCAAACTTTGCGTGGCCGCTTTATCTGACCCGAGGAACTTTCTATGTGATTTCCGGAGAATTTTGTTCCGGGACCCCGGAATCCCGAAAAACCGTGTATTATACATTTCAATTTCAGCCGTTCGGAAGGTCGACTGACGGACCCTGTTTCTTTTTCTCCTGTTTTTTAATCACGCGTCCGAGCTCATTTCAGAATCAACCTGTTCGATTTCAACCTCAAATAACGAGCTTTAACACATTTTTCCCGATAATCCGAATTTCGGCGAATCTTTGGTTTCAGGCACACCAAGCACCCCAAATGTCTTCCGTTGGTGCTCAAACTTTGCGTGGCCGCTTTAACTGACCCGAGGAACTTTCTATGTGATTTCCGGAGAATTTTGTTCCGGGACCCCGGAATCCCGAAGAATCGTGTATACACTTCAATTTCAGCCGTTCGGGAGGTCGTACCGGACCCTGTTTCTTTTTCTACCTGTTTTTTAGTCACGCATCCGAGCTCATTTCAGGAATCAACCTGTTCGATTTCAGGAATCAACCTGTTCGAATTCAGACTCAAATAACGAGCTTTAACACATTTTTCACGATAATCCGAGTTTCGGCGAATGCTGGTTTGTGGCACACCGGCACCCCCAAATGTCTTCCGTTGGTGCTAAAAATTTGCGTGGCCGCTTTATCTGACCCGAAGAACTCGGACCCTGTTTCTTTTTCTCCCTGTTTTTCAATCACGCGTCCGAGCTCATTTCAGGAATCAACATTCGATTTGACCACAAATAACGAGCTTTAAGACATTTTTCACGATAATCCGAGTTTCGGCGAATGCTGGTTTGTGGCACACCGGCACCCCCAAATGTCTTCCGTTGTTGCTCAAACTATGTGTGGCCGCTTTTATCTGACCCGAGGAACTTTCTATGTGATTTCCGGAGAATTTTGTTAAGGGACCGGAATCCCAAAAACGTGTATTATACACTTCAATTTGTATTGTTCGGAAAGTCGTACCGGACCCTATTTCTTTTTCTTCCTGTTTTTCAATCACGCGTCTGAGCTCATTTCAGGAATCAACCTGTTCGATTTCAGGAATCAACCTGTTCGATTTCAGCCTCAAATAACGAGCTTTAACACATTTTTCACGATAATCCGAGTTTCGGCGAATGCTGGTTTGTGGCACACCGGCACCTCCAAATGTCTTCCGTTGGTGCTCAAACTTTGCGTGGCCGCTTTATCTCACCCGAGGAACTATATATGTGATTTCCGGAGAATTTTGTTCCGGGACCCCGAAAAATCGTGTATTCAACCGTTCGGAAGGTCGTACCGGACCTTGTTTCTTTTTCTCCCTGTTTTTCAATCACGCGTCCGAGCTCATTTCAGGAATCAACCTGTTCGATGTCAGCCTCAAATAACGAGCTCTAACACATTATTCACGATAATCCGAGTTTCGGCGAATGCTGGTTTTTGGCATACCGGCACCCCCAAATGTCTTCCGTTGGTGCTCAAACTTTGCGTGGCCGCTTTATCTGACCCGAGGAACTATCTATGTGGTTTCCGGTGAATTTTGTTCCGGGACCCCGAAATCCCGAAAAACCGTGTATTATACACTTCAATTTCAGCCGTTCGGAAGGTCGTACCGGACCCTGTTTCTTTTTCTCCCTGTTTTTCAATCACGCGTCCGAGCTCATTTCAGGAATCAACCTGTTCGATTTCAGCCTCAAATAACAAGCTTTAACACATTTTTCACGATAATCCGAGTTTCGGCGAATGCTGGTTTGTGGCACACCGGCACCCCCAAATGTCTTCCGTTGGTGCTCAAACTTTCCGTGGCCGTTTTATCTGACGCGAGGAACTTTCAATGAGATTTTCGGAGAATATTGTTCCTGGACCCCGGAATCTTGAAAAATCGTGTATTCAGCCGTTCGGAAGGTCGTACCGGACCCTGTTTTTTTTTCTCCCTGGTTTCAATCACGCGTTCGAGCACATTTCAGGAATCAACCTGTTCGATTTCAGAAATCAACCTGTTCGATGTCAGCCTCAAATAACGAGCTTTAACACATTTTTCACGATAATCCGAGTTTCGGCGAATGCTGGTTTGTGGCACTCCTGCACCCCCAAATGTCTTCCGTTGTTGCTTAAACTTTGCGTGGCCTCTTTTATCTGACCCGATGAACTTTCTATGTGATTTTCGGAGAATTTTGTTCCGGGACCCCGGAATTCAATTTCAGCCGTTCGGAAGGTCGTACCGGACCCTGTTTCTTTTTCTTCCTGTTTTTCAATCCTGCGTCCGAGCTCATTTCAGGAATCAACCTTTTCGATTTCAGGAATCAACCTGTTTGATTTCAGCCTCAAATACCAAGCTTTAACACATTTTTCACGATAATCCGAATTTGGCGAATCTTTGGTTTGTACACACCGGCACCCCCAAATGTCTTCCATTGGTGCTCAAACTTTGCGTGGCCGCTTTATCTGACCCGAGGAACTTTCTAAGTGATTTCCGGAGAATTATGTTCCGGGACTCCGGAATCCCGAAAAGACGTGTATTATACACACTTCAATTTCAGCCGTTCGGAAGGTCGTACCGGACCCTGTTTCTTTTTCTCCCTATTTTTTAATCACGCGTCCGAGCTCATTTCAGGAATCAACCTGTTCGATTTCAGTAATAAACCTGTTTGATTTCAGCCTCAAATAACGAGCTTTTACACATTTTTCACGATAATCCGAGTTTCGGCGAATGCTGGTTTGTGGCACACCGGCACCCCCAAATGTCTTCCGTTGGTACTCAAACTATGCGTGGCCGCTCTATCTGACCCAAGGAACTATCTTTGTGATTTCCGGAGAATTTTGTTCCGGGACCCCGAAAAATCGTGTATTCACTGTTCGGAAGGTCGTCTTGGGACCTGTTTCTTTTTCTCCTGTTTTTCAATCACGCGTCCGAGCTCATTTCAGAATCAACCTGTTCGATTTCAGCCTCAAATAACGAGCTTTAACACATTTTTCACGATAATCCGGGTTTCGCGAATCTTTGGTTTGTGGCACACCGACACCCCCAAATGTCTTCCGTTGGTGCTCAAACTTTCCTTGGCCGTTTTATCTGACCCGAGGATCTTTCAATGTGATTTCCGGAGAATATTGTTCCGGGACCCCGGAATCTTGAAAAATCGTGTATTTAGCCGTTCGAAAGGTAAACCGGACCCTGTTTCTTTTTCTCCCTGGTTTTCTATCACGCGTCCGAGCTCATTTCAGGAATCAACCTGTTCGATTTCAGGAATCAACCTGTTCGATGTCAGCCTCAAATAACGAGCTTTAACACATTTTTCACGATAATCCGAGTTTGGCGAATGCTAGTTTGTGGCACTCCCGCACCCCCAAATGTCTTCCGTTGTTGCTCAAACTTTGCGTGGCCACTTTTATCTGACCCGAGGAACTTTCTATGTGATTTCCGGAGAATTTTGTTCCGGGACCGGAATCCCGAAAAACCGTGTATTATACACTTCAATTTTAGCCGTTTCGGAAGGTCGACGGACCCTGTTTCTTTTTCTTCCTGTTTTTCAATCCTTCGTCCGAGCTCATTTCAGGAATCAACCTGTTCGATTTCAGGAATCAACCTATTCGATTTCAACCTCAAATAACGAGCTTTAACACATTTTTCACGATAATCCGTATTTTGCGAATCTTTGGTTTTCAGGCACACCAAGCACCCCAAATGTCTTCCGTTGGTGCTCGAACTTTGCGTGGCCACTTTTTCTGACCCGAGGAATTTTCTATGTGATTTCCGGAGAATTTTATTCCGGGACCGAATCCCGAAAAACCGTGTATTATACACTTCAATTTCAGCCGTTCGGAAGGTCGTACCGGGCCCTATTTCTTTTTCTCACTGTTTTTCAATCACGCGTCCGAACTCATTTCAGGAATCAAGCTGTTCGATTTCAGGAATCAACCTGTTCGATTTCAGCCTCAAATAACGAGTTTTAACACATTTTTCACGATAATCCGAGTTTCGGCGAATGCTGGTTTGTGGCACACCGGCACCCCCAAATGTCTTCCATTGGTGCTCAAACTTTGCGTGGCCCCTTTATCTGACCCGAGGAACTTTCTAAGTGATTTCCGGAGAATTCTGTTCCGGGACTCCGGAATCCCGAAAAGACGTGTATTATACACTTCAATTTCAGCCGTTCGGAAGGTAAATCGGACCCTGTTTCTTTTTCTCCCTATTTTTTAATCACGCGTCCGAGCTCATTTCAGGAATCAACCTGTTCGATTTCAGTAATCAACCTGTTTGATTTCAGCCTCAAATAACGAGCTTTAACACATTTTTCACGATAATCCGAGTTTCGGCGAATGCTGGTTTGTGGCACACCGGCACCCCAAATGTCTTCCGTTGGTACTCAAACTTTGCGTGGCCGGTTTATCTTGACCCAAGGAACTATCTTTGTGATTTCCGGAGAATTTTGTTCCGGGACCCCGAAAAATCGTGTATTCACTGTTCGGAAGGTAAATCTTAGGACCCTGTTTCTTTTTCTCCCTGTTTTTCAATCACGCGTCCGAGCTCATTTCAGGAATCAACCTGTTCGATTTCAGCCTCAAATAACGAGCTTTAACACATTTTTCACGATAATCCGGGTTTCGGCGAATGCTGGTTTGTGGCACACCGACACCCCCAAATGTCTTCCGTTGGTGCTCAAACTTTCCTTGGCCGTTTTATCTGACCCGAGGATCTTTCAATGTGATTTCCGGAGAATATTGTTCCGGGACCCCGGAATCTTGAAAAATCGTGTATTTAGCCGTTCGAAAGGTCGTACCGGACCCTGTTTCTTTTTCTCCCTGGTTTTCTATCACGCGTCCGAGCTCATTTCAGGAATCAACCTGTTCGATTTCAGGAATCAACCTGTTCGATGTCAGCCTCAAATAACGAGCTTTAACACATTTTTCACGATAATCCGAGTTTCGGCGAATGCTAGTTTGTGGCACTCCTGCACCCCCAAATGTCTTCCGTTGTTGCTCAAACTTTGCGTGGCCACTTTTATCTGACCCGAGGAACTTTCTATGTGATTTCCGGAGAATTTTGTTCCGGGACCCCGGAATCCCAAAAAACCGTGTATTATACACTTCAATTTCAGCCGTTCGGAAGGTCGTACCGGACCCTGTTTCTTTTTCTTCCTGTTTTTCAATCCTTCGTCCGAGCTCATTTCAGGAATCAACCTGTTCGATTTCAGGAATCAACCTATTCGATTTCAGCCTCAAATAACAAGCTTTAACACATTTTTCACGATAATCCGTATTTCGGCGAATGCTGGTTTGTGGCACACCGGCACCCCCAAATGTCTTCCGTTGGTGCTCGAACTTTGCGTGGCCACTTTTTCTGACCCGAGGAATTTTCTATGTGATTTCCGGAGAATTTTATTCCGGGACTCCGGAATCCCGAAAAACCGTGTATTATACACTTCAATTTCAGCCGTTCGGAAGGTCGTACCGGGCCCTATTTCTTTTTCTCACTGTTTTTCAATCACGCGTCCGAGCTCATTTCAGGAATCAAGCTGTTCGATTTCAGGAATCAACCTGTTCGATTTCAGCCTCAAATAACGAGTTTTAACACATTTTTCACGATAATCCGAGTTTCGACGAATGCTGGTTTGTGGCATACCGGCACCCCCGAATATCTTCCGTTGGTGCTCAAACTTTGCGTGGCCGCTTTATCTGACCCGAGGAACTTTCTATGTGATTTCCGGAGAATTTTTTTCCAAGACCCCGAAATCCCGAAAAACCGTGTATACACTTCAATTTCAGCCGTTCGGAAGGTCGTACCGGACCCTGTTTCTTTTTCTCACTGTTTTTTAATCACACGTCCGAGCTCATTTCAGGAATCAACCTGTTCGATGTAACCCTCAAATAACGAGCTCTAACACATTTTCACGATAATCCGAGTTTCGGCGAATGCTGGTTTGTGGCATACCGGCACCCCCAAATGTCTTCCGTTGGTGCTCAAACTTTGCGTGGCCGCTTTATCTGACCCGAGGAACTATCTATGTGATTTCCGGTGAATTTTGTTCCGGGACCCCGAAATCCCGAAAAACCGTGTATTATACACTTCAATTTCAGCCGTTCGGAAGGTCGTAGCGGACCCTGTTTCTTTTTCTCCCTGTTTTTCAATCACGCGTCCGAGCTCATTTCAGGAATCAACCTGTTCGATTTCAGCCTCAAATAACGAGCTTTAACACATTTTTCACGATAATCCGAGTTTCGGCGAATGCTGGTTTGTGGCACACCGGCACCCCCAAATGTCTTCCGTTGGTGCTCAAACTTTCCGTGGCCGTTTTATCTGACCCGAGGAACTTTCAATGTGATTTCCGGAGAATATTGTTCCGGGACCCCGGAATCTTGAAAAATCGTGTATTCAGCCGTTCGGAAGGTCGTACCGGACCCTGTTTCTTTTTCTCCCTGGTTTCAATCACGCGTTCGAGCACATTTCAGGAATCAACCCGTTCGATTTCGTAAATCAACTGTTCGATGTCGCCTCAAATAACGAGCTTTAACACATTTTTCACGATAATCCGAGTTTCGGCGAATGCTGGTTTGTGGCACTCCTGCACCCCCAAATGTCTTCCGTTGTTGCTTAAACTTTGCGTGGCCGCTTTTATCTGACCCGATGAACTTTCTATGTGATTTTCGGAGAATTTTGTTCCGGGACCCCGGAATTCAATTTCAGCCGTTCGGAAGGTCGTACCGGACCCTGTTTCTTTTTCTTCCTGTTTTTCAATCCTGCGTCCGAGCTCATTTCAGGAATCAACCTTTTCGATTTCAGGAATCAACCTGTTTGATTTCAGCCTCAAATACCAAGCTTTAACACATTTTTCACGATAATCCGAATTTCGGCGAATGCTGGTTTGTGGCACACCGGCACCCCCAAATGTCTTCCATTGGTGCTCAAACTTTGCGTGGCCGCTTTATCTGACCCGAGGAACTTTCTAAGTGATTTCCGGAGAATTCTGTTCCGGGACTCCGGAATCCCGAAAAGACGTGTATTATACACACTTCAATTTCAGCCGTTCGGAAGGTCGTACCGGACCCTGTTTCTTTTTCTCCCTATTTTTTAATCACGCGTCCGAGCTCATTTCAGGAATCAACCTGTTCGATTTCAGTAATCAACCTGTTTGATTTCAGCCTCAAATAACGAGCTTTTACACATTTTTCACGATAATCCGAGTTTCGGCGAATGCTGGTTTGTGGCACACCGGCACCCCCAAATGTCTTCCGTTGGTACTCAAACTATGCGTGGCCGCTCTATCTGACCCAAGGAACTATCTTTGTGATTTCCGGAGAATTTTGTTCCGGGACCCCGAAAAATCGTGTATTCAGCCGTTCGGAAGGTCGTACCGGACCCTGTTTCTTTTTCTCCCTGTTTTTCAATCACGCGTCCGAGCTCATTTCAGGAATCAACCTGTTCGATTTCAGCCTCAAATAACGAGCTTTAACACATTTTTCACGATAATCCGGGTTTCGGCGAATGCTGGTTTGTGGCACACCGACACCCCCAAATGTCTTCCGTTGGTGCTCAAACTTTCCTTGGCCTTTTTATCTGACCCAAGGATCTTTCAATGTGATTTCCGGAGAATATTGTTCCGGGACCCCGGAATCTTGAAAAATCGTGTATTTAGCCGTTCGAAAGGTCGTACCGGACCCTGTTTCTTTTTCTCCCTGGTTTTCTATCACGCGTCCGAGCTCATTTCAGGAATCAACCTGTTCGATTTCAGGAATCAACCTGTTCGATGTCAGCCTCAAATAACGAGCTTTAACACATTTTTCACGATAATCCGAGTTTCGGCGAATGCTAGTTTGTGGCACTCATGCACCCCCAAATGTCTTCCGTTGTTGCTCAAACTTTGCGTGGCCACTTTTATCTGACCCGGGGAACTTTCTATGTGATTTCCGGAGAATTTTGTTCCGGGACCCCGGAATCCCAAAAAACCGTGTATTATACACTTCAATTTCAGCCGTTCGGAAGGTCGTACCGGACCCTGTTTCTTTTTCTTCCAGTTTTTCAATCCTTCGTCCGAGCTCATTTCAGGAATCAACCTGTTCGATTTCAGGAATCAACCTATTCGATTTCAGCCTCAAATAACAAGCTTTAACACATTTTTCACGATAATCCGTATTTTATTAACGAATCTGGTTTTGGCACACCGGCACCCCCAAATGTCTTCCGTTGGTGCTCGAACTTTGCGTGGCCACTTTTTCTGACCCGAGGAATTTTCTATGTAATTTCCGGAGAATTTTATTCCGGGACTCCGGAATCCCGAAAAACCGTGTATTATACACTTCAATTTCAGCCGTTCGGAAGGTCGTACCGGGCCCTATTTCTTTTTCTCACTGTTTTTCAATCACGCGTCCGAGCTCATTTCAGGAATCAAGCTGTTCGATTTCAGGAATCAACCTGTTCGATTTCAGCCTCAAATAACGAGTTTTAACACATTTTTCACGATAATCCGAGTTTCGACGAATGCTGGTTTGTGGCATACCGGCACCCCCGAATATCTTCCGTTGGTGCTCAAACTTTGCGTGGCCGCTTTATCTGACCCGAGGAACTTTCTATGTGATTTCCGGAGAATTTTTTTCCAAGACCCCGAAATCCCGAAAAACCGTGTATACACTTCAATTTGCCTGTTCGGAAGGTCGCACGGACCTGTTTCTTTTTCTCACTGTTTTTTAATCACACGTCCGAGCTCATTTCAGGAATCAACCTGTTCGATGTAACCCTCAAATAACGAGCTCTAACACATTTTTCACGATAATCCGAGTTTCGGCGAATGCTGGTTTGTGTCATACCGGCACCCCCAAATGTCTTCCGTTGGTGCTCAAACTTTGCGTGGCCGCTTTATCGACCCGAGGAACTTCTATGTGATTTCCGGTGAATTTTGTTCGGACCCCGAAATCCCGAAAAACCGTGTATTATACACTTCAATTTCAGCCGTTCGGAAGGTCGTAGCGGACCCTGTTTCTTTTTCTCCCTGCTTTTCAATCACGCGTCCGAGCTCATTTCAGGAATCAACCTGTTCGATTTCAGCCTCAAATAACAAGCTTTAACACATTTTTCACGATAATCCGAGTTTTGCGAATCTTTGGTTTTAGGCACACTAAGCACCCCCAAATGTCTTCCGTTGGTGCTCAAACTTTCAATGTGATTTCCGGAGAATATTGTTCCGGGACCCCGGAATCTTGAAAAATCGTGTATTCACTGCCGTTCGGAAGGTAAATCGGACCTGTTTCTTTTTTCTCCTGGTTTCAATCACGCGTTCGAGCACATTTCGGAATCAACCTGTTCGATTTTAAATCAACTGTTCGATGTCGCCTCAAATAACGAGCTTTAACACATTTTTCACGATAATCCGAGTTTCGGCGAATGCTGGTTTGTGGCACTCCTGCACCCCCAAATGTCTTCCGTTGTTGCTTAAACTTTGCGTGGCCGCTTTTATCTGACCCGATGAACTTTCTATGTGATTTTCGGAGAATTTTGTTCCGGGACCCCGGAATCCCAAAAAACCGTGTATTATACACTACAATTTCAGCCGTTCGGAAGGTCGTACCGGACCCTGTTTCTTTTTCTTCCATTTTTTCAATCCTGCGTCCGAGCTCATTTCAGGAATCAACCTTTTCGATTTCAGGAATCAACCTGTTTGATTTCAGCCTCAAATACCAAGCTTTAACACATTTTTCACGATAATCCGAATTTCGGCGAATGCTGGTTTGTGGCACACCGGCACCCCCAAATGTCTTCCATTGGTGCTCAAACTTTGCGTGGCCGCTTTATCTGACCCGAGGAACTTTCTAAGTGATTTCCGGAGAATTCTGTTCCGGGACTCCGGAATCCCGAAAAGACGTGTATTATACACTTCAATTTCAGCCGTTCGGAAGGTCGTACCGGACCCTGTTTCTTTTTCTCCCTATTTTTTAATCACGCGTCCGAGCTCATTTCAGGAATCAACCTGTTCGATTTCAGTAATCAACCTGTTTGATTTCAGCCTCAAATAACGAGCTTTAACACATTTTTCACGATAATCCGAGTTTTTGGCGAATCTTTGGTTTAGGGCACACCGGCACTCCCAAATGTCTTCCGTTGGTACTCAAACTATGCGTGGCCGCTTTATCTGACCCAAGGAACTATCTTTGTGATTTCCGGAGAATTTTGTTCCGGGACCCCGAAAAATCGTGTATTCAGCCGTTCGGAAGGTCGTAAATCTAGGACCCTGTTTCTTTTTCTCCTGTTTTTCAATCACGCGTCCGAGCTCATTTCAGGAATCAACCTGTTCGATTTCAGCCTCAAATAACGAGCTTTAACACATTTTTCACGATAATCCGGGTTTCGGCGAATGCTGGTTTGTGGCACACCGACACCCCCAAATGTCTTCCGTTGGTGCTCAAACTTTCCTTGGCCGTTTTATCTGACCCGAGGATCTTTCAATGTGATTTCCGGAGAATATTGTTCCGGGACCCCGGAATCTTGAAAAATCGTGTATTTAGCCGTTCGAAAGGTCGTACCGGACCCTGTTTCTTTTTCTCCCTGGTTTTCTATCACGCGTCCGAGCTCATTTCAGGAATCAACCTGTTCGATTTCAGGAATCAACCTGTTCGATGTCAGCCTCAAATAACGAGCTTTAACACATTTTTCACGATAATCCGAGTTTCGGCGAATGCTAGTTTGTGGCACTCCTGCACCCCCAAATGTCTTCCGTTGTTGCTCAAACTTTGCGTGGCCACTTTTATCTGACCCGAGGAACTTTCTATGTGATTTCCGGAGAATTTTGTTCCGGGACCCCGGAATCCCAAAAAACCGTGTATTATACACTTCAATTTCACCGTTCGGAAGGTAAACCGGACCCTGTTTCTTTTTCTTCCTGTTTTTCAATCCTTCGTCCGAGCTCATTTCAGGAATCAACCTGTTCGATTTCAGGAATCAACCTATTCGATTTCAGCCTCAAATAACAAGCTTTAACACATTTTTCACGATAATCCGTATTTCGGCGAATCTTTGGTTTTCAGGCACACCGGCACCCCCAAATGTCTTCCGTTGGTGCTCAAACTTTGCGTGGCCGCTTAATCTGACCCGAGGAACTTTCTATGTGATTTCCGGAGAATTTTGTTCCGGGACTTCGGAATCCCGAAAAGACGTGTATTATACACATCAATTTGGCTAGTTCGGAAGGTCGACTCAGGACCTTATTTCTTTTTCTCACTGTTTTTCAATCACGCGTCCGAGCTAATTTCAGGAATCAACCTGTTCGATTTCAGGAATCAATCTGTACGATTTCAGCCTCAAATAACGAGCTTTAACACATTTTTCACGATAATCCGAGTTTTGGCGAATGCTGGTTTGTGGCACATAGGCACCCCCAAATGTCTTCCGTTGGTGCTCAAACTTTGCGTGGCCGCTTTATTTGACCCGAGGAACTCGGACCCTATTTCTTTTTCTCCCTGTTTTTCAATCACGCGTCCGAGCTCATTTAAGGAATCAACCTATTCGATTTCAGCCTCAAATAACGAGCTTTAAAACATTTTTCACGATAATCCGAGTTTCGGCGAATGCTGGTTTGTGGCACACCGGCACCCCCAAATTTCTTCCGTTGGTGCTCAAACAGTGCGTGGCCGCTTTATCTGACCCGAGGAACTTTCTAAGTAATTTCTGGAGAATTTTGTTCCGGGACCCCGGAATCCCGAAAAACCGTGTATTATACACTTCAATTTCAGCCGTTCGGAAGGTCGTACCGGACCCTGTTTCTTTTTCTCCCTGTTTTTTAGTCACGCGTCCGAGCTCATTTTAGGAATCAACCTGTTCGATTTCAGCCTCAAATAACGAGCTTTAACACATTTTTCACGATAATCCGAGTTTCGGCGAATGATGGTTTGTGGCACACCGGCACCCCCAAATGTCTTGCGTTGGTGCTCGAAATTTGCGTGGCCGCTTTATCTGACCCGAGGAACTTTCTATGTGATTTCCGGAGAGTTTTGTTCCGGGACCCTGGAATCCCGAAAAACCGTGTATACACTTCAATTTCAGCCGTTCGGGAGGTCGTACCAAACCCTGTTTCTTTTTCTCCCTGTTTTTTAGTCACGCATCCGAGCTCATTTCAGGAATCAACCTGTTCGATTTCAGGAATCAACCTGTTCGAATTCAGACTCAAATAACGAGCTTTAACACATTTTTCACGATAATCCGAGTTTCGGCGAATGCTGGTTTGTGGCACACCGGCACCCCCAAATGTCTTCCGTTGGTGCTCAAAATTTGCGTGGCCGCTTTATCTGACCCGAAGAACTCGGACCCTGTTTCTTTTTCTCCCTGTTTTTCAATCACGCATCCGAGCTCATTTCAGGAATCAACCTGTTCGATTTCAGCCACAAATAACGAGCTTTAAGACATTTTTCACGATAATCCGAGTTTCGGCGAATGCTGGTTTGTGGCACACCGGCACACCCAAATGTCTTCCGTTGGTGCTCAAACAGTGCGTGGCCGCTTTATCTGACCCGAGGAACTTTCTATGTGATTTCCGGAGAATTTTGTTCCGGGACCCCGGAATCCCGAAAAACCGTGTATTATACATTTCAATTTCAGCCGTTCGGAAGGTCGTACCGGACCCTGTTTCTTTTTCTTCCTGTTTTTTAATCACGCGTCCGAGCTCATTTCAGGAATCAACTGTTCGATTTGAGAAATCAACTGTTCGATTTTGACCTCAAATAACGAGCTTTAACACATTTTTCACGATAATCCGAGTTTCGGCGAATGCTGGTTTCTGGCACATCGGCACTCCCAAATGTCTTTCGTTGGTGCTCGAACTTTGCGTGGCCGCTTTATCTGACCCGAGGAACTTTCTATGTGATTTCTGGAGAATTTTGTTCCGGGACCCCGGAATCCCGAAAAACCGTGTATTATACACTTCAATTTCAGCCGTTCGGGAGGTCGTACCGGACCCTGTTTCTTTATCTCCCTGTTTTTCTATCACGCGTCCGAGCTCATTTCAGGAATCAACCTGTTCGATTTCTGTCTCAAATAACGAGCTTTAACACATTTTTCACGATAATCCGAGTTTCGGCGAATCTTTGGTTTCAGGCACACCTAAGCACTTCGTATTTCAATCACGCGTCCGAGCTCATTTCAGGAATCAACCTGTTCGATTTCAGGAATCAACCTGTTCGATTTCAGGAATCAACCTGTTCGATTTCAGCCTCAAATAACGAGCTTTAACACATTTTTCACGATAATCCGAGTTTCGGCGAATGCTGGTTTGTGGGACACCGGCACCCCCAAATGTCTTCCGTTGGTTCTCAAACTTTGCGTGGCCGCTTTATCTGACCCGAGAAACTTTCTATGTAATTTCTGGAGAATTTTGTTCCGGGACCCCGGAATCCCGAAAAACCGTGTATTATACACTTCAATTTCAGCCGTTCGGGAGGTCGTACCGGACCCTGTTTCTTTTTCTCCCTGTTTTTTAGTCACGCGTCCGAGCTCATTTCAGGAATCAACCTGTTCGAATTCAGACTCAAATAACGAGCTTTAACACATTTTTCACGATAATCCGAGATTCGGCGAATGCTGGTTTGTGGCACATCGGCACCCCCAAATGTCTTTCGTTGGTGCTCGAACTTTGCGTGGCCGCTTTATCTGACCCGAGGAACTTTCTATGTGATTTCTGGAGAATTTTGTTTCGGGACCCCGGAATCCCGGAAAACCGTGTATTATACACTTCAATTTCAGCCGTTCGGGAGGTCGTACCGGACCCTGTTTCTTTATCTCCCTGTTTTTCAATCACGCGTCCAAGCTCATTTCAGGAATCAACCTGTTCGATTTCAGCCTCAAATAACGAGTTTTAACACATTTTTCACGATAATCCGAGTTTCGGCGAATGTTGGTTTGTGGCACACCGGCACCCCCAAATTTCTTCCTCTGGTACTCAAACTTTGCGTGTCCTCTTTATCTGACCCGAGGAACTTTCTATGTGATTTATGGAGAATTTTGTTCCGGGACACCGGAATCCCAAAAAACCGTGTATTATACACTTCAATTTCAGCCGTTCGGAAGGTCGTACTGGACCCTTTTTCTTTTTTTTCCTGTTTTTCATCACGCGTCCGAGGTCATTTCAGGAACCAACCTGTTCGATTTCAGGAATCAACCTGTTCGATTTCAGCCTCAAATAACAAGCTTTAACACATTTTTCACGATAATCCGAATTTCGGCGAATGCTGGTTTGTGGCACACTGGCACCCCCAAATGTCTTCCGTTGGTGCTCAAACTTTGCATGGCCGCTTTATCTGACCCGAGGAACTTTCTATGTGATTTACGGAGAATTTTGTTCCGGGACCCCAGAATCCCGAAAAACCGTGTAGATAATACACTTCAATTTCAGTAGTTCGGAAGGTTGACCGGACCCTGTTTCTTTTTCTCCCTGTTTTTTAATCACGCGTCCGAGCTCATTTCAGGAATCAACATGTTTGATTTCAGGAATCAACCTGTTCGATTTCAGCCTCAAATAACGAGCTTTAACACATTTTTCACGATAATCCGAGTTTTGGCGAATGCTGGTTTGTGGCACACCGGCACCCCCAATTCTCTTCCGTTGGTGCTCGAACTTTGCGTGGCCGCTTTATCTGACCCGAGGAACTTTCTATGTGATTTCCGGAGAATTTTGTTCCGGGACCCCGGAATCCCGAAGAACCGTGTATACACTTTAATTTCAGCCGTTCGGAAGGTCGTACCGGACCCTGTTTCTTTTTCTTCCTGTTTTTCAATCCCGCGTCCGAGCTCATTTCAGGAATCAACCTGTTCGATTTCAGCCTCAAATAACGAGCTTTAACACATTTTTCACGATAATCCGTATTTCGGCGAATGCTGGTTTGTGGCACACCGGCACCCCCAAATGTCTTCCGTTGGTGCTCAAACTTTGCGTGGCCGCTTTATCTCACCCGAGGAACTATCTATGTGATTTCCGGAGAATTTTGTTCCGGGACCCCGAAAAATCGTGTATTCAGCCGTTCGGAAGGTCGTACCGGACCTTGTTTCTTTTTCTCCCTGTTTTTCAATCACGCGTCCGAGCTCATTTCAGGAATCAACCTCTTCGATTTCAGCCTCAAATAACGAGCTCTAACACATTTTTCACGATAATCCGAGTTTCGTTGAATGCTGGTTTGTGGCATACCGGCACCCCCAAATGTCTTCCGTTGGTGCTCAAACTTTGCGTGGCCGCTTTATCTGACCCGAGGAACTATCCATGTGATTTCCGGTGAATTTTGTTCCGGGACCCCGAAATCCCGAAAAACCGTGTATTATACACTTCAATTTCAGCCGTTCAGAAGGTCGTAGCGGACCCTGTTTCTTTTTCTCCCTGTTTTTCAATCACGCGTCCGAGCTCATTTCAGGAATCAACCTGTTCGATTTCAGCCTCAAATAACGAGCTTTAACACATTTTTCACGATAATCCGAGTTTCGGCGAATGCTGGTTTGTGGCACACCGGCACCCCCAAATGTCTTCCGTTGGTGCTCAAACTTTCCGTGGCCGTTTTATCTGACCCGAGGAACTTTCAATGTGATTTCCGGAAAATATTGTTCCGGGACGCCGGAATCTTGAAAAATCGTGTATTCAGCCGTTCGGAAGGTCGTACCGGACCCTGTTTCTTTTTCTCCCTGGTTTTCAATCACGCGTTCGAGCACATTTCAGGAATCAACCTGTTCGATTTCAGAAATCAACCTGTTCGATGTCAGCCTCAAATAACGAGCTTTAACACATTTTTCACGATAATCCGAGTTTCGGCGAATGCTGGTTTGTGGCACTCCTGCACCCCCAAATGTCTTCCGTTGTTGCTCAAACTTTGCGTGGCCGCTTTTATCTGACCCGAGGAACTTTCTATGTGATTTTCAGAGAATTTTGTTCCGGGACCCCGGAATCCCAAAAAACCGTGTATTATACACTTCAATTTCAGTAGTTCGGAAGGTAAATCAGGACCTGTTTCTTTTTCTTCCTGTTTTTCAATCTGCGTCCGAGCTCATTTCAGGAATCAACTTTGTTCGATTCGGGAATCAACCTGTTTGATTTCACCTCAAATACCAAGCTTTAACACATTTTTCACGATAATCCGAATTTCGGCGAATCTTGGTTTGTGGCACACCGGCACCCCCAAATGTCTTCCGTTGGTGCTCAAACTTTGCGTGGCCGCTTTATCCGACCCGAGGAACTTTCTATTTGATTTCGGAGAATTCATTAGGGACTCGGAATCAGAAAAGACGTGTATACACTTCAATTTCGGCCGTTCGGAAGGTCGTCTTGGATCCTGTTTCTTTTTCTCCTGTTTTTTAATCACGCGTCCGAGCTCATTTCAGGAATCAACTGTTCGATTTCGTAATCAACCTGTTTGATTTCACCTCAAATAACGAGCTTTAACACATTTTTCACGATAATCCGAGTTTCGGCGAATGCTGGTTTGTGGCACACCGGCACCACCAAATGTCTTCCGTTGGTACTCAAACTATGCGTGGCCGCTTTATCTGACCCGAGGAACTATCTTTGTGATTTCCGGAGAATTTTGTTCCGGGACCCCGAAAAATTGTGTATTCACTGTTCGGAAGGTAAATCTAGGACCCTGTTTCTTTTTCTCCCTGTTTTTCAATCACGCGTCCGAGCTCATTTCAGGAATCAACCTGTTCGATTTCAGCCTCAAATAACGAGCTTTAACACATTTTCACGATAATCCGAGTTTCGGCGAATGCTGGTTTGTGGCACACGGGCACCCCCAAATGTCTTCCGTTGGTGTTCAAACTTTCCGTGGCCGTTTTATCTGACCCGAGGAACTTTCAATGTGATTTAGGAGAATATTGTTAGGGACCGGAATCTTGAAAAATCGTGTATTTAGCCGTTCGAAAGGTCGTAAATCAGGACCTGTTTCTTTTTCTCCTGGTTTTCTATCACGCGTCCGAGCTCATTTCAGGATTCAACCTGTTCGATTTCAGGAATCAACCTGTTCGATGTCAGCCTCAAATAACGAGCTTTAACACATTTTTCACGATAATCCGAGTTTCGGCGAATGCTAGTTTATGGCACTCCTGCACCCCCAAATGTCTTCCGTTGTTGCTCAAACTTTGCGTGGCCACTTTTATCTGACCCGAGGAACTTTCTATGTGATTTCCGGAGAATTTTGTTCCGGGACCCCGGAATCCCAAAAAACCGTGTATTATACACTTCAATTTCAGCCGTTCGGAAGGTCGTACCGGACCCTGTTTCTTTTTCTTCCTGTTTTTCAATCCTTCGTCCGAGCTCATTTCAGGAATCAACCTGTTCGATTTCAGGAATCAACCTGTTCGATTTCAGGAATCAACCTGTTCGATTTCAGCCTCAAATAACGAGCTTTAACACATTTTTCACGATAATCCGAGTTTCGGCGAATGCTGGTTTGTGGCACACCGGCATCCCCAAATGTCTTCCGTTGGTGCTCGAACTTTGCGTGGCCGCTTTATCTGACCCGAGGAACTTTCTATGTGATTTCCGGAGAATTTTGTTCCGGGACCCCGGAATCCCGAAGAACCGTGTATACACTTCAATTTCAGCCGTTCGGGAGGTCGTACCGAACCCTGTTTATTTTTCTCCCTGTTTTTTAGTCACGCGTCCGAGCTCATTTCAGGAATCAACCTGTTCGATTTCAGGAATCAACCTGTTCGAATTCAGACTCAAATAACGAGCTCTAACACATTTTTCACGATAATCCGAGTTTCGGCGAATGCTGGTTTGTGGCACACCGGCACCCCCAAATGTCTTCCGTTGGTGCTCAAAATTTGCGTGGCCGCTTTATCTGACCCGAAGAACTCGGACCCTGTTTCTTTTTCTCCCTGTTTTTCAATCACGCGTCCGAGCTCATTTCAGGAATCAACCTGTTCGATTTCAGCCACAAATAACGAGTTTTAAGACATTTTTCACGGTAATCCGAGTTTCGGCGAATGCTGGTTTGTGGCACACCGACACCCCCAAATGTCTTCCGTTGGTGCTCAAACAGTGCGTGGCCGCTTTATCTGACCCGAGGTACTTTCTATGTGATTTCCGGAGAATTTTGTTCCGGGACCCCGGAATCCCGAAAAACCGTGTATTATACATTTCAATTTCAGCCGTTCGGAAGGTCGTACCGGACCCTGTTTCTTTTTCTCCCTGTTTTTTAATCACGCGTCCGAGCTCATTTCAGGAATCAACCTGTTCGATTTCAGAAATCAACTTGTTCGATTTCAGCCTCAAATAACGAGCTTTAACACATTTTTCACGATAATCCGAGTTTCGGCGAATGCTGGTTTCTGGCACATCGGCACTCCCAAATGTCTTTCGTTGGTGCTCGAACTTTGCGTGGCCGCTTTATCTGACCCAAGAAACTTTATATGTGATTTCTGGAGAATTTTGTTCCGGGACCCCGGAATCCCGAAAAACCGTGTATTATACACTTCAATTTCAGCCGTTCGGGAGGTCGTACCGGACCCTGTTTCTTTTTCTCCCTGTTTTTCAATCACGCGTCCGAGATCATTTCAGGAATCAACATGTTCGATTTCAGCCTCAAATAACGAGCTTTAACACATTTTTCACGATAATCCGAGTCTCGGCAAATGCTGGTTTGTGGCACACGGCACCCCCAAATGTCTTCCGTTGGTGCTCGAACTTTGCGTGGCCGCTTTATCTGACCCGAGGAACTTTCTATGTGATTTCCGGAGAATTTTGTTCCGGGACCCCGGAATCCCGAAAAACCGTGTATACACTTTAATTTCAGCCGTTCGGAAGGTCGTACCGGACCCTATTTCTTTTTCTCCCTGTTTTTCAATCACGCGTCCGAGCTCATTTCAGGAATCAACCTGTTCGATTTCAGCCTCAAATAACGAGTTTAACACATTTTTCACGATAATCCGAGTTTCGGCGAATGCTAGTTTGTGGCACACCGGCACCCCCAAATGTCTTCCGTTGGTGCTCAAAATTTGCGTGGCCGCTTTATCTGACCCGAGGAACTCGGACCCTGTTTCTTTTTCTTCCTGTTTTTCAATCACGCGTCCGAGCTCATTTCAGGAATCAACCTGTTCTATTTCAGCCTCAAATAACGAGCTTTAACACATTTTTCACGATAATCCGAGTTTCGGCGAATGCTGGTTTGTGGCACACGGCACCCCCAAATGTCTTCCGTTGGTGCTCGAACTTTGCGTGACCGCTTTATCTGACACGAGGAACTTTCTATGTGATTTCCGGAAAATTTTGTTCTGGGACCCCGGAATCCAGAAAAACCGTCTATTATACATTTCAATTTCAGCCGTTCGGAAGGTCGTACCGGACCCTGTTTCTTTTTCTCCATGTTTTTTAATCACGCGTCCGATCTCATTTCAGGAATCAACCTGTTCGATTTCAGGAATCAACCTGTTCGATTTCAGCCTCAAATAACAAGCTTTAACACATTTTTCACGATAATCCGAGTTTCGGCGAATGCTGGTTTATGGCACACGACACCCCCAAATGTCTTCCGTTGGTGCTCGAACTTTGCGTGACCGCTTTATCTGACCCGAGGAACTTTCTATGTGATTTCCGGAGAATTTTGTTCCGGGACCCCGGAATCCTGAAAAACCGTGTATTATACATTTCAATTTCAGCCGTTCGGAAGGTCGTACCGGACCCTGTTTCTTTTTCTCCCTATTTTTTAATCACGCGTCCGATCTCATTTCAGGAATCAACCTGTTCGATTTCGGAAATCAACCTGTTCGATTTCAGCCTCAAATAATGAGTTTTAACACATTTTTCACGATAATCCGAGTTTCGGCGAATGCTGGTTTGTGGCACACCGGCACCCCTGTTTTTCAATCACGCGTCCGAGCTCATTTCAGGAATCAACCTATTCGATTTCAGGAATCAACCTGTTCGATTTCAGCCTCAAATAATGAGTTTTAACACATTTTTCACGATAATCCGAGTTTCGGCGAATGCTGGTTTGTGGGACACCGGCACCCCCAAATGTCTTCCGTTGGTGCTCAAACTTTGCGTGGCCGCTTTATCTGACCCGAGGACCTTTCTTTGTGATTTCCGGGGAATTTTGTTCCGGGACCCCAGAATCCCGAAAAACCGTGTATTATATACACTTCAATTTTAGCAGTTCGGAAGGATGACCGGACCCTGTTTCTTTTTCTCCCTGTTTTTTAATCACGCGTCCGAGCTCATTTCAGGAATCAACATGTTCGATTTCAGGAATCAACCTGTTCGATTTCAGCCTCAAATAACGAGCTTTCTCACATTTTTCACGATAATCCGAGTTTCGGCGAATGCTGGTTTGTGGCACACGGCACCCCCAAATGTCTTCCGTAGGTGTTCGAACTTTGCGTGACCGCTTTATCTGACCCGAGAAACTTTCTATGTGTTTTCCGGAGAATTTTGTTCCGGGACCCCGGAATCCCGAAAAACCGTGTATTATACATTTCAATTTCAGCCGTTCGGAAGGTCGTACCGGATCCTGTTTCTTTTTCTCCCTGTTTTTTAATCACGCGTCCGAGCTCATTTCAGGAATCAACCTGTTCGATTTCAGAAATCAACCGGCTCGATTTCAGCCTCAAATAACGAGCTTTAACACATTTTTCACGATAATCCGATTTTCGGCGAATGCTGGTTTCTGGCACATCGGCACTCCCAAATGTCTTCCGTTGGTGCTCGAACTTTGCGTGGCCGCTTTATCTGACCCGAGGAACTTTCTATGTGATTTCTGGAGAATTTTGTTCCGGGACCCCGGAATCCCGAAAAACCGTGTATTATACACTTCAATTTCAGCCGTTCGGGAGGTCGTACCGGACCCAGTTTCTTTTTCTCCCTGTTTTTCAATCACGCGTCCGAGCTCATTTCAGGAATCATCTGTTCGATTTCAGCCTCAAATAACGAGTTTTAACACATTTTTCACGATAATCCGAGTTTCGGCGAATGTTGGTTTGTGGCACACCGGCACCCCCAAATTTCTTCCGTTGATACTCAAACTTTGCGTGGCCGCTTTATCTGGCCCGAGGAACTTTCTATGTGATTTCCGGAGAATTTTTTTCCGGGACACCGGAATCCCGAAAAACCGTGTATTATACACTTCAATTTCAGCCGTTCGAGAGGTCGTACCGGACCTTGTTTCTTTTTCTCCCTGTTTTTCAATCACGCGTCCGAGCTCATTTCAGGAATCAACCTGTTCGATTTCTGTCTCAAATAACGAGCTTTAACACGTTTTTCACGATAATCCGAGTTTCGGCGAATGCTGGTTTGTGGCACACCGGCACCCCTTTTTTTCAATCACGCGTCCGAGCTCATTTCAGGAATCAACCTGTTCGATTTCAGCCTCAAATAACGAGCTTTAACACATTTTTCACGATAATCCGAGTTTCGGCGAATGCTGGTTTGTGGGACACCGGCACCCCCAAATGTCTTCCGTTGGTGCTCAAACTTTGCGTGGCCGCTTTATCTGACCCGGGCAACTTTCTATGTGATTTTCGGGGAATTTTGTTCCGGGACCCCAGAATCCCGAAAAACCGTGTATTATACACTTCAATTTTAGCAGTTCGGAAGGTTGACCGGACCCTGTTTCTTTTTCTCCCTGTTTTTTAATCACGCGTCCGAGCTCATTTCAGGAATCAACATGTTCGATTTCAGGAATCAACCTGTTCGATTTCAGCCTCAAATAACGAGCTTTAACACATTTTTCACGATAATCCGAGTTTCGGAGAATGCTGGTTTGTGGCACACGGCACCCCCAAATGTCTTCCGTTGGTGCTCGAACTTTGCGTGACCGCTTTATCTGACCCGAGGAACTTTCTATGTGATTTCCGGAGAATTTTGTTCCGGGACCCCGGAATTTCGAAAAACCGTGTACACTTCAATTTCAGCCGTTCGGAAGGTCGTACCGGACCCCATTTCTTTTTCTCCCTGTTTTTCAATCACGCGTCCGAACTCATTTCTGGAATCAACCTGTTCGATTTCAGGAATCAACCTGTTCGATTTCAACCTCAAATAACGAGCTTTAACACATTTTTCACGATAATCCGAGTTTCGGCGAATGCGGGATTGTGGCACACCGGCACCCCCAATGTCTTCCGTTGGTGCTCAAACTTTGTGTGGCCGCTTTATCTGACCCGAGGAACTTTCTATGTGATTTCCGGAGAATTTTGTTTCGGGACCCCGGAATCCCGAAAAACCGTCTATTATTTTATACGCTTCAATTTCAGCCGTTCGGGAGGTCGTACCGGACCCTGTTTCTTTTTCTCCCTGTTTTTCAATCACGCGTCCGAGCTCATTTCAGGAATCAACCTGTTCGATTTCAGGAATCAACCTGTTCGATTTCAGCCTCAAATAACGAGTTTTAACACATTTTTCACGATAATCCGAGTTTCGGCGAATGCTGGTTTGTGGCACACAGGCACCCCCAAATGTCTTCCGTTGGTGGTCAAACTTTGCGTGGCCGCTTTATCTTACCCGAGGAACTTTCTATGTGATTTCCGGAGAATTTTGTTCCGGGACCCCGCTACCTTATCAGTTCCTAATTTTCAGCTACCTTATCGGTTACCTTTTCAGGTTTCAGTTAGCTTTTCATTTTTCAGCTACCTTTTCAGTTAGTTTTATCAAACAAAGCTGTACACGTTACACCATTCTTCCCCACTCCCAGTTCATGTTGCGGGCGGCAAACCTAATACCTTATGCTCTTTTGTTTCCCCTTCCACCAGGCCTCACCCCAGCCTTGTCAACAAGAGTGGTACCTTTGCTACCTTACACCCACTATGATGACCGCACTCAACAAACCTAGCGGCTAATGCTAACTTTGCTCAGCCTTACACCCGACCTTCCCTCAATCTCCGTTGAGGCTAACAAACTTGTTTAGTCATCTCTTCTTTACTCGGATTTGAAAGATACTAAAAGTGGAGCTGTGGCTGCTCATCTGGGGCCTTCGATAAAAATAATATTGAAACTAGAAGAACAATTTCGGTGCGAGGTAGCAACAGAATATGAAGACGAACCATTGACAAAGGTCTCAACTCTCAAATTCAGGCTGACGGTAAATGAACGGTCTAAAAACCACAAAAGTTGACAACCCAAGGGGAAAAGGGCCAAGTTCGATACCACCCTACTCAAATTGAATTATCTGAATTCAATTATACTCGTACTAAAATATTTCAAGCGAGTATGATAATACTTTTCATGCATAACATCGATAGTATTGCATAAAGCTACAATCCCGCATCACCTTAAAAGCAAGTTTTCTTCACTCAAAGTTTGCAGAGAATCAATTTTCAGAATACAACTGTAAAAATCACAGTACAACCCGAAACAGGGCTAAGGAGTTCAAACCGTCTCATAACATGGCTTATTGCAAAACTTTCGCTATTGAAGCAGGTCCAAGATCAGGACACACTTGAAAATACGAGAACACGAAGATTAAGTGAGGCATGAGTACGCCAAAGTCTTCTCCTCAACAAGCTCTGCACCGGTTGCGTCCATTTTCTGCCTGGAGTGCTCATCAATGGGAAGCCCTGTAAAAGAAGTAAAAGAAATGTCATAATCAAATATCAACATTTGGTAAGCCGCATACTAATGCGGTGTGACCGCGTTGACGATGCAACAATCAAGATCAGACCGCGATGACCATCCCAAGATTAATACCATACCGGTATCTAACACACTCACCAACGTCCAAGTGTAAATTTTGAAAGAGTAAATCTGTCAACATTACCTTGGACAATTTTCCATTCTCCATCTTTGCAGGTGACGGGGAAGGAGTAGATGATTCCAGCAGGTACATTGTATGATCCATCAGAGTACACACCCATAGAGACAAAAGTGCCCTGCCATCAATAATTAACACGTTTAAACACAACACATGAAGGATAGAAACAGCTGAAATCTGAATAATTATAACTATCCAAAAGGCCAAACATGGAATTCCGGAGGTATAATTTAACACCGACCTCAGGAGTTCCAAGCACCCAATCACGAATGTGGTCGCATGCTGAGCTGGCAGCAGACAAAGCACTGGAGAGCTTCCTTGCCTTGATGATTGCAGCCCCACGTTGTTGCACGGTACTAATGAACTCTCCGTTCAACCTGTCAAAATAGACATTTCAACCAAATTAGGTTATTCCCTCTGTTCATATATGCGCTTTATTATTTTCATGTCGGGATGACCATGAACAGACCACTGCATTGAATATTTCACTTCTTTTATCTTTATATTTCCATCATTCCATCGACATATTCTCATGTTTCTTCATTTTTGTGCAAAGCATAATATGTTTATTCATGGATGGATAACTATAATTGAGTGTCCTAGTACAATAAAATTTCGGAATCTGTCTCACTTACCATGCATCATCAGCAACAAGCTCACGGACAGGCTTCTCACCACTAGGTGTGTTCACAGTTGCATGGTTGACATCAGGGTACTGTGAGGAGGAGTGGTTTCCCCAGATGATAACATTCTTAACATCAGATACCTGGACATTCAATCGCTCTGAGATTTGACCAAGAGCTCGGTTGTGGTCCAACCTTGTCAGGCAAGTGACGTTCTTTTCTGGGATTGATGGCGCAAACTCCTTCAGGATCAACGCATTGGTGTTGGCAGGGTTGGCAACAACCAAAACCTGATAATACATGTAGCAATAGCTTAAAAAGAAGCAAAATGCTTGGGAATTATTAAAAACCGAATGGGATCTGAAGCATTGCTCATTAAGTATCAAACAACATACTTTAGTTACATAACCCAAATTATTGGCAAAATACATTATAGTTTTCTTTCACTATACGTCTGTACCCAATGATAATACATATATATACTCATAATATTAATCTTATCCTTCATAAGTGATTATACAAACATGTTAGGACTTTGGTGCGTCCCTAAGACCGCCTTAAACAACAGTCTTAGACGTCACCCTTATATCTCAAAAGCTATTGACAGTACATGAGTACATAACGATTAATGGTGAGGCCATTTCCTATGTTTTTTCTACCATTTAACACACAAGATTAACAATCAAATGACCACACAATTGACATGTCTGAATTCAGTAAAAACATTAGTTGCATTGATGAACAAATCATTAAACAAATAAGGTGAATAACTGAAATGAACTGCCTAGAGATATTTTGAGCGGATTCAATAAGCTTATCTGTGGACATCACTAAGCTAATGTAATCATACTACTGCAAAGTCTTCCATCATGTTGCGAGTAGTTATGCATCAAAATTTCTCAGCATGTTACACATTGCACAGAGCATGCGCCAGTTTTCTCAGAAAGATATGAACAAGAGAACTACTAATCACAAACAATGAAAAACAATCAACCTTGCAATTGGGAGCAGCATGTTGCTCAAGGGCAGAGGCTTGGGACTTGTAGATGGAAACATTCTTTGACATAACATCCTTCCTCTCCATGCCTTCTTTCCTGGGGAAACCGCCAACCATGACAGCAACGTTTACACCTTTGCAGGCCTCGACAACATCAGTTGTAGCAACGACACCTGAACAACAAGAGCAAAACCTTGAATAATGTTTCCACTAAATCTCACTGTGTTTTAAAAGTAAGAAAACCACAATTCAACAACCTTTGAGGAGTGGGAATGCAGCGTCCACAAGTTCCATCTTCACTCCGTTCAAGGCCTCAGCAGCAGGTGGAATGTCAAGCATGTGTAAGATTACAGGCTGGTCAGCGCCCAGCATAATACCTCTGGCAATCATGGGAACAAGAGCATATCCGATTTGCCCTAAACATCAAAAACATCTCCTCATCAATTACATACCATCAGCAATTTGCTTACATAGTTACAAACAAACATATTCATCCAAATTCAATCAGAAAATAATGGTACACAAGTATATCATTGGTAAGACTTAAATGTTTCGTAAGACCTATATTCGGGACAATGCAAACAATGCCAAGTAACCACCGTAACGGCAAATGCTAGGAACAGACAACAGGTTCACTCATTCCAAAGGTTAAGTATATAATAAGAAAAAAAAATCTATGAAGTGAAATCTAGATTGAAGACGAAAATTTATAGACATAAAAGGCTCAGACACGCATAAATGCATTCTTCATGAAAGTATACATATGCCGAGGCACCGTATACTTGCAATTGGTCTTTACAAAAACATCAGCATCGAGAAATGTTTTGTCATCACAGCCTTCATACAAGTTCAAGATAGTATGGTTAACATTGAATAATCGCTATAAGAAATTTCAGTCATCAAACCAGTACATTGACAACACTTCCAACTAACCATAAAAAAGAACATGAACGAAAACAATTCCAATATGTATCCACCCCCACAACAAAAAATATTTCTACCGAAAACGGAAAAAGACTGACAAAAAAATATCTCTGCATTGCAAAAATAAAAACTGTCCACATTTAACTTTGTTGGTAAAAAACACTCATCGACTATGACTGATATTTTCCCACAATATACCACATTTCCAAACTTCCAAAAACTATATGAAAAATTTATTTTGATGAACTAAAACCAACAGGTTTTTGCATTGTATCTTTATCTTTTGGAGAAATTAACGGTCAAAACATAAATTAATTGACCACCAAACTCAAATGGCGACAATAAATTTGAAATAAACAGAAGATTAATTTGAAGTCTAGAGACAGGCTCAGACATGCATACATGCTGTCATCACAAAAGTATACAAATGCAGAAGCACTATAAACTTGCATATCATCTCACGCCTCATTCTTTTGGACTTCAACTCAACACAAATCAGTTCAGTTTAGATCCAATAAGTTTAGTTCAATTCAATTCAATTCAGCTCAATTCAATTCAATTAGTTTCAGTCCAAAAGAATGAGGCCACGACAATAATCTCAGTATCGAGAAACGTTTTCATCATCACAGCCTTTGACAAAACTTAATCATACTATCGTTTCCACCTCCCACCAACAAAATCTCAATTTTCTCTATTTTACTGAAAATTAAACTTCAGACTCAAATCTAAGCGACAAAATTAAGTTCAGACACGAAACTCCAATTGTGGTAATAAATTTGAAAAAGACAACGCTATTTAAGATCAAACGACAGGCTCAGACACGCATAAATGCTATCATCACAAAAGTATACAACTGCATAAGCACTATATACTTGCAAATTGTCTTCGGCCCCGTTCTTTTAGACTTAAGTTCAGTCAATAGTTCAGTTCAGATCCATAAGTTCAGCTTAATTCAATTCAATTCAATTCAACTCAATTCAAGTAGTTTCAGTCCAAAAGAACGAGGCCTCAGACAATAATATCAGCATCGAGAAACGTTTTCGTCATCACAGCCTTTGACAAAACCTAATCATACTATCGTTTCCACAATCCACCAATAAAATGACAAATTCTTCATTTCTCATGAAAATCAAAATTCAAACTCAAATCTAAAAGAACAATCAACACTAATCACATCAAATAAAATATCTATCTGCTCTACAAAATTAAGCGATTAAATTCACCAAATAAATCATCTGTTTTCTCCAATCAAACCTAATTCAACTGAAAACACGATTAAAATCGACGAACAACAATATCAATACGAAAACAAATCAGATCAAAACAACAAAAAAATTAACAATTGATAAAATCAGTAACTATGATCGACGAAACCCTAAGTTTGAGATTAATAAATTAAAAACAAATTGAGATTTAAAATAAATTAGATCTAGATAATATCTTAACAAATGAAATACTCCGTCCACATAAATCATTTGTTTACCTTTGATTAAAATACTCTCACATCTCACAGTGAATATAAAAGATAAACAAATGACGGAGACGGAACGAGTAATAAGATGAGTTTCGAGAGATTACCGGCAGCGCCGGTGACAAGTACGCGAAGAGGATCTCTGGCCATATTCTCCGGCGAAATCTGATGAGAGAAGAAGGGAGTCAAAGTGAATGAGAGTAGAGAGAAGAGTGAGTAGAGAGACGAGAGTTTTTGAGTGGTGTGGATGTAATGTGTGGGTATTTATCAGGGTTTTGGGCGGATTTTACTATAGTTCGTGTACGAGTGTATGGGTCGGTTCAGATCGGGTCGATTTTGGTTTGGGTTTCTGTTTCTGGTCGTTTTTTAGATTCATTTTACCAAGTTTATATGGATAATATCAGTTTGCAACAATAAACATCGAGTCGTGTTATATTAGCTCGAGTCAATTTGTGCTAACAATCATGTTGGGGTCCTCAGCTTGACTATCGGGTCGAATTTTGGAAGAATTATTCAGGTCGAGTCAATGACCTTTACACTTGTATTTGTTACCCTACTTCGGAGTTCGGACGGTAATATACGTTGTTTACCTAACGCAAAATAAATGAATTAGGTACGGTGTAGTTGATACACATAAAAATGAGACTAAGGATAGCTTAGTCATTTATTTCTTTTGTTTCTTACTTCCCAAGTCATTAGTTACCTGGTAATATAATCAATCAATGAATTTTATGAATGAATTTATGAGATTTATTATCTCGTTTGTCTTGATGGAATCAAGGTGAACACTTCTATTATTGGAATAGTCTATCAATTTTTGGTCTAGTTTAGATCACAAAATCTCATTGAAGACGGGCGATATCCGTCACAAGCTTGTGACGGATACCGTTTCCTCTCACAAAATGCCCATTGAGAGGTGAGTGGGAAGCACATGGGAAGTCTTCACTCTCTCTCTCCTTTTGTGAGAGGTCATGTTTGTGACGGGATTAACCCGTCACAAGCAAGACTAGTTGAGTTTAGATTGGTTGGAGTTTTATAGCATTTGACTCTTCGAGGTTTGTTTGTCAAATAGTGATCACAAATCTGATAAACTGTACCAAAACATGCACAAATTAGATGGTGACTTGCTGTATTAGTATGAGTCACAGTTTTGGGGCCAAAAATTGACCGTAAATCACACCTCTAATTATAAATGAAGCTAAGATGTGGACTCTATAAAATGTGCCTTTTCATGCCTTCCCATAGACATAGTTATTGCTCCATGGGGCAATATACCATTATACCCTCTAAGATCTTTTCTACAACTTATCGTATAAGACGGTTTTATTTGTACAATCGACCTTGTTACCTCTACTAAAGTTTACTCTAGTAAATGACATTATTAACATGTAAATATATTACGCATTTGTTCCGGGTGTAATTTCGGAGCAGTGTTATGACCACGTAAGCTTTGTTGAATGATGACTTTGCTTGACTCTTCCTTTCGGCCTCTCCTGAAACAATGAACAAACTGAGAGCTCGGCTTGGTACCGAGCGTACTCACTCCGACGCTCAAGTCAGTAAACTTAAAGGGATTAAGTTGTGTGTTACTTGACAAAGTATATTGTAGAGAGATAAGGAAGTTTATACCAGATTATGAGATGTTTAGGTTATATTTCGGATCCTTTTCTCAATGAGAGAAGTGGAGTATTTATAGACTTTCACCTTTTGTCACGTAGTGGCCAAGTGGCCAAGTGGAAAGGAAGCGGTGGAAAAGATCGTTCTACCCTCGCCGAGGGACCCATGGCAGCCTACCGTGGCTGGTTGACTCCATGCCGAGGGGTCTTGGATATGAATACGCGGATATGTCTCCCGGCTGGCTGGTTGCCTAGCCGAGACCCAAGTGACAGGCCGACAGGCTGCGTCGGTTAGGCTGTCTAAAACGTTGACTTGTTGTGGATGTCTTTGACCTTGCTCAATATGTTGACTCGATCAGCGGGTGCAGAATATGCCTCATCAGCATTTTTACGATAATTCCCCTTATACTAAAAGAATAAGAAATCTCCAAATTTTCCCTCCTAAATGAATTTGGCTATAATTAGACTTTCTTTATATCATATCTGTAATGTAATTGAGCTTTTATTATATCATATCTGTAGTTGAGATTTCATTATATTATATCTACAACTGGATTATACTTAACTTTTCCTTTTCCACCGATTAATACAAAACATTAATAATAATAAATTTTACAATTTGTTCCGGGTGTAATTTCAGAGCAAGTATTGTTATCACCCGTGGCTTTGTAGAATGACGTCTTTGCTTGAATCCTCCTTGCGTTCTCCTGAAACGATGAACAAACTGAGGGCTCGGCTTTGGCCGAGCGTACTCACTCCGACGCTCAAGTCAGTAAACTTAGAGAGGTAAGTTGTTGCTTGGCTAAGTATGTATTGTAGAGAGATAAGGAAGATATTACCAGATGAATAGTGATTCTTAGGTTAAATTGTGGATCCTTTCCTCAATGAAGGTTGAGGAGTATTTATAGACTTTCACCTTTTGTCACGTAGTGGCCAAGTGGCCAAGTGGCTAGCAGGTGGAAAGACCGTTTCACCCTCGGCCGATGGACCCATGGCAGGCCGACCGAGGGGTCTTGGATATGAGTACGCGGATATGTGTCCCGGCTGGCTAGTTGCATGGCCGAGACCAGTGTGACAGCCGATGGGTCGCATCGGCTAGGCTGTCTAAGTCGTTGACTTTGCTGTGGATATCTTTGACCTTGCTCAATATGTTGACTTGGTCAGCGGTGCAGAAAATGCCCCATCAATTTGCCCCCAGCGTAGTCTATGCCGTGGTATGCGCTCCGATGTATGTTGATCGTATATTCTGCGCAAGTAATTTGTAAAAAATTTTCTGTGTCGGCTTCTTCTACCTCGGCCTGGTTCTGCTTAGGCCGTACCATATTAGGCCGTACCATATCCCCCCTCCACATGGATGTGTAAATGGCATCCGATGTGGAAAAGAAAGTGACGCTGGCCGAGACCAGGGTTGAGAGCGCCGATTGTTTTTGATTGCTCCCGGCCGGTGCTACCTAGCTTGGTTGATCATGTGGCCAGCGGAGAGCAGATACTTGGGAAATCGTTGAGAAAGATGAATAGGCAAGGAGATATGAAGGGGCGTGTTGAAGACGCTTGGTCACTGTTGCATTGATTGACGTTCAACTGTTGTAACGATTGACATTCCGTGGTTGCATGTCCGACACGTGTCTGTTCGCTGATTGGCTGGCGCTTCATGGGCTGTGCCCTAATTGATCCTTCTTCATGGGCTTTTCCCTATAAATAGGGCAGTTGTTCCGTGAATTTGGCCACCAAATTCATTTTCTCAAATTTTTCTCCGAAATTCTCATCTCTAAACTTTCAAGGGTTTCTCTCTTCTAATCTTCAGAGTTGTTACTCCGGCGAGTGTTTTTCTTCAAGGTAAACAAACAAATTTTCTTTTATTTTGTTAAGTAATTGTTGTGAACATGTCTTCTGCTGATCCCGGACCTAGTAAACCTGCGTCGGGGGGCTCCCCGTTGCGTCTTGATAGGGAGGAGATACTAGACGCCATCCCGATAAGGTCTGGGGGCCCTAGGTCTCCTTCTCCTGAAGTTGATCCGAAAATTTTGGAGGAATGGGAGGACGATGATGATGATGATGATTTCGGTGATGATGCTGGAAGGGCTCATCCTAATGAGGGGAGGCAGTACGTCAAGGATCACGGTGACGCCTGTAAGGTCCGCCTTGACCGTGTTTGGACCCATAAGTTCGCCAGTTGTTCCGGCGAGACATTTTTCGAGGGCCATTTCCACTTTGGCAGGGGATACAAAATTGTTGTCCCTGAGGAGGGCAAGGCCGTTTGTTGCCCCCCACCGGGTTGCACCGGCGTATACATGCGGCACTTGGAGTACGGGCTCCGGTTTCCGCTGAATGAGTATGTTATGGCCATCATTAGGGCCATGAACGTCGCTGTGGCCAAACTGCACCCGTTGGCCATTAGGACCATAGTCGGCTTTGTCTGGCTCTGTCTCTTCAAGGGGGAGGCTCCAACGGTTAATTTATTCCGTCGGCTTCACCACCTTAAGCCGTCGTTTTCTGATCGCGTCGGATGGTACAGTGTGCAAATGGAGCCGGGTTACGTCTCCGTTGATAAACTTTCTTCCTGCAAAGACTGGAAAGGTCGGTGGTTGTATGTTGAGGTGCCAAATGACTATCCGCTGCCCCGGTATTTCCAGCACCAAGTTAATTTGCGGTGCGAGACTAAGGCGGAGCATGACAGATGGGTCTCCCGGAAAAAGCTTAAGATGGACGCCAGCAAGGTTCCTCTTAAGGCGGATGAGAAACTGGCGATGAGGCTTTTTGAGGCGGACAAGAGTGGGTTGCCGAAAAGATGGATTCCCCCAACGCAGATCATTCTTCAGGATGAGCCGCTTTGCCATGTCGGCCTCATACCGGCCCTAGCGCAGGGTGAGTGGGGTCGGTGTGAGGCCCATCTCTGCTCTCAACGTTTCTGTTTGAACTTCGATTTATTTCTTCTTCTTAACTCTTGCCTTGTTTCCTTTGCAGACCACTTTGGACCGGACCTGTCTGAGGATATCCTTCGGAGAATGGGGCTGAACAAGGATAAGACCGTTGCTGATTTGCACCCTAAGGCTTTGACCCGTGACCGCAGAACGTCGTCGAATGATCTCATGGATCAACAGCTGAAGGGCTTGAATATGGTGGAGGCCCAGGCGAAGGTCGTTAGCAGCATGGCGCGCCGGACGCGGAAAACAGAGTCTTTGGCGGCGACGGCGTCGACACCGGTTCCACCTCCCATCCCACCCCCCCTAAGAAGGAGACGGTGGAGATCGTTGATATTACCGATGAGGGGGACTCTGAGGCGGAGGAATCTCCCCTTGTCCGTAAGAGGAAGGAGCCTGCTCCGGCTACTGCTGAAACTGCTGTCGGCAAGGAAATCCGTTCTTCGGCCAAGAAGGCCAAGCACGGTACATATCTATCCCGTGGCCCAGATTTAACCGGTTTATTAGACGTTTCCGATGACAGGCTCTCCGGTATGTCCATGTATGTTGACATGGATGCTTTAATTGAATTTTGTGCAGATCACTCGTTGTCGGCCGTTGCTCTTAATGAGCAGCGAGTGGAGAAGAGCCCCGTGCAGGCTGGTGATCAAAACGTCACTATTGTCTCTTCATCCCAGAAGGCTTCCCAGCAAGTGCAGGCTGGTGATCAAAGCGTCACCATTGACTCTTCATCCCAGAAGGCTTCCGTCTCCCAGCTTATAGTGGAAGGCACGAAGCTGATCAAGGAGCTGGCGAGGTGGAACGAGCTGACCGGTGCTCGTATCATAGAGCAGGAGAAAGCCGTGGCTCAATCTGTTCTTGAGCGTAATGCCACTAAGAAGGTGGCCGTGTCGGCGAAAGCCGGATCTCCTCAATGAGCGAGAGGCTTAGGGGAGATGCCGAGAAGGCGCTCTTGGCTGAGAGAAAACTCAGGGAGGACGCTGAAAAGGAGGTCCTTGCTGAGAGAGCCAAGGCCGAGGCTGCGGCGGCCGAAGCTGCTAAGCTGCTGGAGAAGTGTAACCTTGTTCAGAGGCACGCCGACCTTTATTTTAAGCAGAGGGATGAATTCAGGGGCCTGTTTCAGGCCCAGGGGAAGGTGATTCGGAGCAAAGAGGCCATCATCAGGCAAAAGGAGGAGGACATTGAGATGCTCCAAACCGTCATGCTCCCTAACATGTGTGTCGAATACCGGGATCTGGCCGAAGAAGCTGCCAGGGAAGTGATTGGGAAGCTCTTTCCTCTTGATGGTTCCTTTCCGTGGGGCAAATTTGACGAGCTGTTTGACGACAAGCTCGAAGCTAAGGAGAAAGCCGTGGAGGAGAAGGCCAAGGAGGCGGTGAGGGTGAAGATAGAGAAAGAGGCGGCCGCGGAGAAGGCGGCCCTTGCTGAGAAGGCTAAGGCGGCCAAGCAGAAGCCGAGAGAATGAGGGGGCCCGAGGCCGCCGAGGCTAAGGCCGAGGCCGCTGAAGCCGAGGCCGCTAAGAACGCCTTTGGGTTGCCCATCGAAGAAGATCTTTACTACGCCGCGATGGCAAGCAGCAACAGGCATAGGGAGACGGGCGGTCGTCACCAGGCTCACCCGGCGTCTCGGATAGCTTCAGCTGTTCGGGAGCCAATTATTAAGCCCTTCATCCCTGCCATCTTTTGGCGCTTCAAATGACATATTTGTAACTTTTTGCTTTTCTTTCCCTGTATTTTGTACAACTTTGGTAGGTTGTGTTTTGGCTTATCCCTATGGGGACGACCGTCGTCTGTATTCTCCTTACTTGTAACTTGTTATCATTTTTAATAAGAGTTCGTTTCTTTTGCCTTCGGCTTGGCCGAGGTCTTTACCTCATTTTGAGTTTTCTTGCGCTAATAGTTGAGCGTCTCATCTGTACTTAGCGTTTTTACTTTGCCTCTGGCTTGGCCGAGGTCTTGTTGTCTTTTTGTGTCATTAATGGAGTGCCTCTTTGCTTCCGCCTTGGCGTGGCCGAGGCAGTCTAGAGTACGTATCTCAACTGTGTTTAACGCTCTTAAGGCATGTTGATCGCTTTTGCGAGTATCAACTGCGCTTGCCGTGACTGTCGCGGCGTCTGTTTCTTGACGATGACTGCCGCTCTTGTCGGTGTGACAGTGTGAGCCGGCGTCTGTTTCTTGATAGCGACTAACGTGGCGTCTACCACTTGGAGTGACTGCTGCGGCGTCTACCTCTTGGGGTGACTGCGACGGCGCTTGTTTCTTGATAATGACTGCCGCTCTTGTCGGTGTGACAGTGTGAGCCGGCGTCTGTTTCTTGATAGCAACTAACGTGGCGTCTACCACTTGGAGTGACTGCTGCGGCGTCTACCTCTTGGGGTGACTGCCGTAGCGTCTACTACTTGGGGTGACTGCGACGGCACTTGTTTCTTGATAATGACTGCCGCTCTTGTCGGTGTGACAGTGTGAGCCGGCGTCTGCCCCTTGATGGTGACTACCGCTCTTGTCGGTGTGACAGTGTGAGCCGGCGTCTGCCTCTTGATGGTGACTATGGAAAAATGAACACTTTGATGGAAAACTTGGATTATTCTACATTAGATATAAACATGCGTCGGGGTGTCCACAGCTGTCTTGGACACCTCCGCCGCTATACAGAGCTTTTCCTGAGGTCGCCAGTGTGCTAATGGCTCCTCAAAGGCACACCCTCCCTAGTCAGCCGTCGGTCGCATCCATGAAGTTGCCCTCCTGTTGTAAGGATGGGCTTTTTCCCTTCTCTGATTTCTTTGCCACTTTGAGGGATTGCATGTTGCATCCTCTGGCAGATATCTGGACATTGACCACTTCGTCCTTCCCGTCCTTGGAGACGAGCTTATGCGCTTCCCCCCGGTCCGAGACATACATCAATGTCAGGGCCCGGATGGACATTACTGTGTCGGCCTCGCTAAGAGTAACTCGACCTATGAGAACGTTGTAGGCGGACGAGCCGTCAATGACTACGAACTCGGCTAGGACATTCTTAGCCGCATTCCCCTCGCCGAGCATCACCGGCAATCTGATTGACCCCAGGGGTATCAGGCCGGCCCCGGAGAAGCTGTATAGTGGGTTGGTGCAGGGGCTCAAGTCCTTGACTTTCAGGCCGAGGTTGAGGAAGCACTCCCTGAACATGATGTTCGTGTAGGCGCCTGTGTCAATCAGACACCTCTTCACCAGGTGGTTGGATATGTCCAAGTTGACTACAAGTGGGTCGCTGTGAGGGGCGATGACTCCCTCGTAGTCCTTCCTTCCAATAGTCATATCGGGGATGTTGGAAGCGGGGATCGCTGTGTTGGGCACAAAATTGATGGCCCGATATGCTCGTTCAGTGCCGTTTGTGCCCATGAGCCGACCCACCGTTCTCGTTGCCCCGATGACAACATGGATCACTCCTATCCGTTCAAAGACGGATTTCTTATCCGAACCGCCGGCATCGTTTTTGGCCTTTGGCAACATACTTGCCGAGGCTCCCCTTCCGGATCAGCTCTTCAATGGCATTTTTCGAGATGCTAGTTGTCGATAAGGTGACCGGTGTGGCCGTGGTACTCACAGTACTGGCTCGTGTCACCGTCCCCCTTTGGCTTGGGGGGCCTTTCCCATTTCTGGCCCTCGTTTTTGCTCAGGGCAAAGACCTCGGCGGCCGATACGACCAGGGGGGTGCGATCTTTGTACCGCTGCTGGTAGTACGTTCCTGAACTCCCCCCGGCACCAGCCGAGTTCTGTTTCCTGGCGGACTTGTCAGACCGTGACCTATTATTGTCGCGGCGTCTTTCACCGGACCGTGACCGATTATCGTCACGGCGTCTTTCATCCGGGTTGTCCTCCCGGTGGCTCTTCTTTTCTGAGTACCCAGCCTCGCTGTGGCCTACCCAGGTTTTGTGGTAGTCTTCCACCTTGATGGTCTGGTCGGCCATCTTCCTAGCGGCATCTAGGCCCAAACCCCCGTACTTGATGAGCTCGTTCTTTAAGTCTCCCCTTGGGAGGCCTTTCATCAGTGCGAAAGCTGCCAATTCAGGATTAATCTCCCGAATCTGTTGAACCTTGGCGTCGAACCTCTTCACATAGCTTCGTAGAGACTCGCCCTCCTCCTGTCTGATAGTCAGGAGATCCGATGTCTCCACGGCCCTTCTCTTGTTGCAAGAGTACTGGGCTAGAAAGGCGTCCCTTAGGTCGGCGTAACAGTATACCGAGCCGTCGGGCAGCCCCTTGTACCAACTTTGAGCCATCCCATGCAAGGTTGTTGGGAAGACTCGGCACCAGACTTCATCGGGTTGTTCCCACACCGACATGTACGACTCAAAGGTCTCGGCATGGTCGGTGGGGTCGATGTCCCCTTTGTACGTGAACGCCGGCAACTTTAGCTTGGTTGGCACGGCGGTTTCAAGGACATAGGCACTGAGGGGCTGTCTGACCACATGTCGAATGACACGCGGCGATCGACTCCTCGCATTCCTAGTCCGGCTCCTCTCCTCGTAGCGGGAAGGACTCCTTCTCCGACTCGGGCTTCTTCTCCGACTCTGCTGAGTCGGACTTCTCTGGCTCCTCCGGGGTGTGCCTCGTTTGTGCCGCGGCGACGCTGTCCTCTCACGAGTGCGAGAAGGACTTAGGTCTACTACGACCACTTTGGGCTCCTCCGGCGTCTTGGCAGGGTCGGCTTCTCCTAGCGCTCCGTTCAAATTTCTCGGAGTCACATTTTGGGCCCTGGTCTCCTGGACGGTTTCCGCCGCTCTTGTCGGCGTGACAGTGTGAGCCGGCGTACTCCCAATTAGGTCCAGGAGCATCTTCAGTTTTGCTGCATCAACCACGTGTCCCATGATGGTGACATGGTCGGTGGCGTGGCGATTCGGTATATTTGGCATCCCGAATTCCGGTTGGATTACTCCGCCGGTGGAGGGCTGCACAACTCCAGAATGGTGGAAGGTATCATCTTGGTGTAGCTCGGTTTCGTCATTTACGAATACCTCTTGTTGTTTCGACATCTTCTTAGCTTTTGGGGTGGGTTTTTTTTTGTGCTTATTTTTTTGTTTGGGAATGAATGTGACTAGCTTCTAGTGCCTTCCCCACAGACGGCGCCAATTGTTCCGGGTGTAATTCCAGAGCAAGTATTGTTATCACCCGTGGCTTTGTAGAATGACGTCTTTGCTTGAATCCTCCTTGCGGTCTCCTGAAACGATGAACAAACTGAGGGCTCGGCTTTGGCCGAGCGTACTCACTCCGACGCTCAAGTCAGTAAACTTAGAGAGGTAAGTTGTTGCTTGGCTAAGTATGTATTGTAGAAGGAAGATATTACCAGATGAATAGTGATTCTTAGGTTAAATTGTGGATCCTTTCCTCAATGAAGGTTGAGGAGTATTTATAGACTTTCACCTTTTGTCACGTAGTGGCCAAGTGGCTAGCAGGTGGAAAGACCGTTTCACCCTCGGCCGATGGACCCATGGCAGGCCGACCGAGGGGTCTTGGATATGACTTTGCTGTGGATATCTTTGACCTTGCTCAATATGTTGACTTGGTCAGCGGTGCAGAATATGCCCCATCACAATTAAATAACCCGAAATTGTTGTAGTGTTTATTCATTGCTTACTCATCTTTGATACTTTCTTTTAGAAACGTTTTATTGACGGAGTAGCAACAAAATCAACCATGCATCGACGATGACAACCATGCAACTACGTAAACGACGATAATAATAAGAAAACATTTCGATGTTATTATTGAAGAGATTTACAATCTAAAACAACCAAAAACAACGAAGATAAACTAAAGCTTATTATTCCACATTATTAGCTTACTTATTCCCTCTTAGAAACCTTACTCTAAGCTAACTTGACTCAAAACAAAGGTTCTCCCTTAGTCTACATTCATGCCTTCATGGTCATGTTATACCACATCCAACATCCGGTGACCGGAAACTTACATAATGGCAAACATTCCCCTCCTAGACTCGGTAGCATTGGACGGGCTAAACAAGGTGAATTCGGACCTGCTATACTTGAGCTTATGCGCGTCTTCCCTAGATACGCTGAAAGAGTTCATCACCACCTCATCGGGCATGCCTCTAATGGCCGAGATGCGACCGGCTAGAGGACTTATTATTGCATCGTCGTTGGTGAGGAAGGAAACCCATTCTAAGCCCTCTCGTCCTGCTCGCTTCACTACTACGAAGTTTTGTGGGATTGTTAGGAGTTGTCCTTCGTTGACCGTGTCATCGAAGACTAGACGGCCTTGGTGGTCGACCACTTGGATTCGGCCTTCTCCTCTTGTGAAGTAGCATATTGTGTGGGCGTTTACCCTCCAGTGTGGTGCTAGTATGGCATTCTACATCACCAAAAAGTAGTGTTAGTATTAAATTGGCCATGCATGTTTAGTAAATGAAAAATTATTAAAACGATTAGTGATATTTTCTCCTGTACCCTGAACTTTTTCTAAGGTGTACCTCGTTTTTTACAAAAAGAAAATTGACCGACGTTAATTCTCTGTTACGAGTTCAGAAAACGGTAATTTTTTTTTCAAACTAATTATCTCATCAAGGCCTTGAATTTGAAAAAAAAAACACCGTTTTTTGAACTCGTAGCCGGTAGTTATGGTTGGTCAAAGCTTTTTTAACGAATAAACTTTGACCGACCATAATTCCCTACTACGAGTTGAGACGTCGGTGAATTCTTTTTCAAACTGAAAACCTAAGGGTCAATTTGAAAAAAAAAAATCATATTCTGAACGAGAGAATATCCTAAACGATTATGTATTGTTGTCTCGTTTATTTGGCTCCGTTGTTTAAAATACTGCTCATAAAGAATAAAAAAAGGTAAACAGATGCCTAAGACGAGTAAGAGTACCTTGTAAAGCTTAACTTTCTCAGCACTAAGTTGGAGGAAGTTAAGGATGCGGAGTTTATGGCTATTGACAGAGGTTAAGCGTCCACCATGTGGGTTAAACACATCGGCATTTTCCGGGTTGTCAATGTCTTCCGTGAGCCTTAGACTGCAAAGCGTCTCCTCGACACCATTCGAGCATCCTCTGCTTCCGCGTTGGCCTTCTCGACGTGGGCAACTTTGCCTCTCCTCTTCTCCCTGACGTTGGCCGCGTCCATGGTGTTGTCTTTCTCTCCTTTCATCTTCTTCGCCTCTCCACTCCTCTTCGCGGCCCTGGCTACCTCGACCTCCAGGGTGATATGGTCGTCTCTCCCTGCTCTGATCATATTCCTCCTCTTCCCGACTACCTTGTCCTCCACGTCCTTGTCGACCTTCATTATGAGTTCTTTCTCTCCACTCTTCTTCCTCTTCTTGTCGACCTTGACGGCCTCCACGACCTCCACGATGAGTTCTTTCTCTCCAATCCTGTTGTCCCTCCTGATCTCGGAGTTGGCGTTGCACTTGCTCTTCTCGATCGTCCCACTCTGGGCCCAAAACCCTAAGGTGTCTCTCAACGCGGATAATGGCACCCCTGTTGTCCCTCTGGCCCGGGAGACGGTTAATTAGTTCTCGATCAACACCAAAGGCTTCAGCCAAGAGTTCGTCATCAAAGCCGCTGAAGATGTTCTTGCCTAGCTTTTCTTGGCCTCCTTGGCCATGACGGCGAGTTTCGTGTCGCCTCTCACCACCTCCACCTCTCCCTTGTGGGTTTCCGGCTAAGAAGAATCCCTAGTGATCATTTCATAAATATCATACTTGTCAGTATCTCTGTCAATAGTTTATATTTACTTTATGGATTTTTCTAACGTGTACCTTTAGGGCACACATTAATAACCTAAATGTTCTAAGATTTGCAAGAGATTCTCATCAAATATTGAAGTATAAACTCATTTTTACCATAATTAATGAGAATCTCTTGCAAATCTTACCACATTTAGGTTATTAATGTGTGCACTTAGGACACACGTTAGAAAAACCATAATTTTTGCAATTTTCCCCAACAAAATAAAACAAACGTTAACTATTCACACCAGGCCAGAGCGGTTAATTAATACTCAAGGAGCGTAGTTAATTTACCTTCAAGTTTTCATCAAGCTGGTTTTGGAAGTTGTTAGTGTCATACAAAGAGACCAAAGTGAGACGCTCTTGTCCATCGTTGTAGATCCATTTCGAGACACCAGCCGGCAAGGCGATGATTTCTCCTTGTCGGATGCGTCTAACCTTCTGATGTCGGTCGATGGATTCTTCTCTTCCCTCACGTGAGAAGGATTGTTCAGAAGATGATCCTGACTCGTATGTCTCTGGGCAACCCGGGATTGTCACTCCGATCAATCCCCTACCTGCATGCATGCATGCATAATAAGCATTATTTTACGTAAATAAACATTGTCGATCAAAATATTCTCTAACATAATAAATTGAGAAATTTACAATATCTTGTACGTAGGATTATTTTGTACCTACACTCTACATGGTTAAAAAAAAAGGTAAAGTTGTCTCATATTTTAATTCATTGTAAGAAGTTTTTTTAATAAATTTAAATGTAAAAATAATTGGAATGACGAAGTAATAATAATGTTAAAACAAATACAACATTTGTTCTGATCATTTGTTTACCTTTTTTTAAATTCCTTAAAATAAGATTATTTAAATTAAAGATGAATAAATGATTGAGACGGAAGGAGTAAAGAAAAGTTATAAGTATACCATTAACAACATAGGTGATGATAGGTGCATTAGCATAATGAGGCAAGGCAAGTCCCTTATTCTCTATATGATGACGAATCACCGTAACACCGGCACACTTCAACTCTTGTTGTTGACGCGGTTCCCAAATCTCCGTCACTCCAGCCTCAGACTCAATTCGATTAGTTGGCTCAGCCGCGGTCAACTGGTTAATCTGACAGTCATTCTGAATCTGTTGGCCACGTGGAAGTCGACGCTGCTGCGTCGACTGGCCAAATGTGGATTGTTGACCTTGGAGACCCCAAATTTGCCCTAGAATTGTACTAGGGCAAAGTAGTAGAAGTGTTAATGCAAGAGGAAGACATGCAAGTTTCATTTTTGTAAGTTTTTAATTATTATTTGACTGATTTTATTTTGATGAAATTGTGAAAGACGTACGATGGTATTTATATTTGTGTTATAGGGGGTCCATTGTAGAAATGTTACGACACGTTAATGCATGGTGGTCATGGTGTAGTAAACACGTAATAAATTGTTTCAGGTTTATGTGGCGTTTTATATTTTCCGCATTTTGCATGCATGCATGCAAGTGTATGTATTTATGTATGGAGAATTTTGGAGTTCATTTGGTATGGTTTCTGGGTTTGATTCATTGCATGATATGGATTGGAGTATCATATTGTCATATTGATTCAAGATGATGTAATGCTATCGATATTTGATCTAATCGGATTAATATCGAGTATATATCAGTACTACTCTCTCACTGTCTCATATATGTAGAATTTATTAATTATTTTAATGATGTTTATATGATGAATGTGGAAGGGTGATATCGAGTTTTGGTATCATCCGATAATTGTATGAGCTTGTGATAATCTAAGAGGGAATTAATTGTGTAAGTTCGGATGTTTTAGATTTGAATTATGCAAATTTATTAATGATAGTACTATTTAAATTGTGAGATTATAAAATTCTACTTATTTTACTTAGGTTTTTTAATTGCCATTAAATTATAATAAAAGTTTTACAGCACACCAATAGTATGCAGACCTGTCTCGTAACATCTCTATTTGATCTCATCACATGCATGTCTTTTTGCAGGTCCATTATTATAATGAACCTTGCATGAGAGGATGATACCGATACTCGAAAATAACAATTGCCCTATCGTCTTCTTTAGATAATATATAATCATCCAATTCAATTGAAATTAGTAATCTACTCCGTCATTAGTAATTCAATCTCAATTAAGTTGAGTTCAATTTTGTTCCATTTGTATGTAAGTTCAAATAAAGATGAACAAAATGCCAATTTGATAGATAGACATGCAAAAACCTGCCGCGGTGCGCATGTTATGGCGAATAATGACATGCAGGTAACGAATGGTATATTAGGCGAGTAAAACAAAGCGTACCTACGAATATCCATTGGAATATTACGTACGTTAGATTAAGCTCACTAGAGTCCCACACTACTTAATCATAGCTACTAATTATAATTGGTAGTCCGTATTAAGCTGCCTATGTGCTATTGTATTGTTTAACAGTAAGGATTAAGGATATTATAGAGAATTCCCTGCATCGCTAAGTACAATTCTTGTGTAAAGCCGTCTTATACCAGCTTAGAAAATGTATTGTGAAAAACAAGGTTTATGTAACCGATTTTTAAGAGTTAGTTTTTTTTTTAAATCAATGTTGTGTATAACCGCCTCATAAGGGACTATTTGATCACTAAAATGGCAATTTCTTCATCATACAAATTGCACAAATTGATATAACTAGTTTTGATTTAACCTCAATATTCACAAAAAAAAAATCTTGTATATGAAAAAATTTGAACTACAAGCTAATCTTGGTTGAGTTAATTAATTAGCTAAGCTATAACCTTAATTATTCTCGGAAATTAGAACTTTTAACTTTGTTTTTTACTTAATGCAAAAATGACCATAAGATGAGAATATGAATGGTCTCAGATTCGAATCTTTCCAGGAGCGATTTTGTGAGTTGTTTATTTATTTATGATCTGAGATAATAATGTCTTGCTTCCAGACATCGTGTTTGTCATCCTGTTAGAAAAGAATGATTGATCTCATATGCATAATTTGCGAACTATCATATATGATCGGGGTTTTACTCAACACACACGCCACACCTAATTAAAAGGTAGCGGCCGTAGCCTATGGGCTATGGGTTCCTCGTTAGTAAAAAAATAAACTAATTAAGAGCATTATGATCTGTTTATCATTTTATCGTATGGGTTGTCTGGCGAAAGAAGGATTTTGTATGAATGAATCTCCTCGCGTGAAGCTTGTTTATTTTATTGAATTCTTATGATAAATATCACTCCCGTTGCCAATTCAAGTGATTGACAAATTGATCGAGAGGATTTTTTTACATCGAAAATGAGATAATACCTCCGGTGGTACTCAATTTCAGTACTACTGGTGGCATTTTTGTAAATTATCGACTTATAAAAAAATCCTATGTTATGTTTAAGCTAGGTTTGTTATTTCATATGATTGAAACGGAGATCATACAGAAGTCGGATTCTTACGTTAAAAATGATCAAGGGACTATCATATACGGCGTATATATGCTAGATAAAAGGTCGTCTTTTACACAACAAATTAAACTCGATACCATACCATAATTGTACATTTCAAGTTATCTCTCGCCTTTGTGGACTTACATTGTACACACGAAAGGATTGTAACGGGCTGAGTAACCATAGTCACGCCCTATTACTTTCCTTTTTATTCGATAATCCTACTTATTTCCGCCTTATTAATCTACCTTAACATTCGAATTCTAACCAAATTAAACTAAAAAGACAAACAAACGGCCGTCCGAGACTAACTAATCCATGTTAGGAGGGAAGACGCTTAACTCTTCCCTTCCATACTTAAGCCTCATAGCGTCCTCCTTTGACAACCCATAGGAAAGCATGATCACATCCCTCGGCATGCCACGGATGGCCGATATCCTCCCGGCCAAGGGGCTTATCATCGCGTTGTCATTGGTCTTGAATGACACCCACTCTAACCCGTCTTGTTCAGCCTTCTTTACCACTACAAAATCTTGTGGGATTACCAAGAGTTGTCCTTCTTGTACCCTTCCGTCGAATACCAACCGTCCGTTTTCTCGTGCCACTTGGATTCGACCCGTTCCCCTCGTGACATACATTATGCTATGAGCGTTTATGTTCCAGTGTGGTGTCATCATCGCGTTCTGTAAACAAGCAAATATGACTCGATTAGTACAATTCTCAAAACCATGCTCGATTCTTTTGGACTAAAACTACCTGAAATCAATCCTAAAACACGTGTCATTAGTCATCTTATAGTATGGAGAAAAACCTCAAATAAAGCGGTCATTTTTTTTTTCTGGTAATGACCATTTTATCGTTAAGAGTTTACATTTGTTTTATTTTTCCATCACAAAATAAAGCAAACATAAACTATTCACCGGAACAGATGAAGTATAAAACAAATATGACTCGATTAGTACAATTCTAAAAGTTAAACCCTATTCTTTTGGACTAAAACAACCTTAAATGAACCGACTCACTTGAATTGATCAACTGAAATTAATCCTAAAACACGTGTCATAACTCATAAGTCATCTTATAGAACGGAGAAAAACCTCAAATAAAACGGTCATTTCATTTTTTTTTTTTTTTTTTTATGACGAGGGGGTTGAATCCCCCCGGGCCCATGCATTCCCGCACCACCACATGGACCATGTAAGCCACCCCTTCGGGGGCTGCAGTGGCCAAGTGATCATCGCCCCAGCTGGTAGTCGAACCCGAGACCTCTCAACTCCTGCACTTCTGCAAGCTTCAAGGTTTAACCCGGCTACCACTGGACTAACACCACTTGGTTAATAGTTTACATTTGTTTTATTTTTTCCCCTCAAATAAGGTCGTCATTTTAATTTGTTGTTAATAGTTCAGATTATTTTTCACTTATAAAATAAAGTAAACGTAAACTATTCACTGGACCAGATGAAGTATACCTCGTTGAGTACACCTCGTTCAGCACTAAGCTGGAGATGCTGAAGAAGCGGAAATTTGTTACCATTCAAGGTGGTAATACGGCCACCGAGGCGGGTAAAAACATCAACATCACTTGGTTCATCAATATTATGCTTAAACCTTAATGAGCAAAAGGTTTCTTCAAAACAATTAGGTATCTTTCTCATTTTTCGTAGTTCCATTTCCTCGGTTTCAGGGGTTAAAAACTCGAGATCATGCTCAACTCTAATAATGCTTCCCCTTTGATCATTTTCACCCTTCAAGCTGTTAATTGTCTCGGCGTCTACTTTGAAGATGTCGGAAAGCAGTTCGTCGTCGAAGCCACTGAAGATGTTTTTTCCGGCAATTTCTCTTGGCCCTCTCTGTTTTCCTTCTCTGCTTTCTTGTGGGTTTCCAGCTAGATAAAAGCTCTGAATCCATGAACATGTATAATCATAAAATAATTAAGTTCTTGCAATAATACTCATCTATTTCAGTCAATAGTTTACACTTGTTTTATTTCCCCATCACAAAATAAAACAAATGTAACCTATTTACTGAATCCATGAACATGTATAATTAGTAGATGTTTTAATTTGAGAAAGTCATATCAATCAGAAGCTTAAACTGTTGGTTGAGTCGGTCAAGGACAATAATATGAGGATTACCTAAATATTTGATTTTTTTTTATACATAAAGGGAGACACAATGACGATTTTGATGTTGAAAGAGTTTGAACACAGGTCATGAATATTACCGCTCATGACTTTAACTAAGCTAGTTGAAATTCGCTAAATATTTGATTGGACACATATGAGAGATTGTTATTAAGGTATTATACTATGATCTACTTAGTATTACCCCTTCTGTCCCGATTAATTGTTATTTATTCGATCTATTTTATTTTATTTTGAAGGAAAAGACCAATTCATTTATTCGATCTATTTTAGATAAAGAAAAATGAAAGAAAAACAAACAATAATAAGGCAAGTGATATTTGGGGATTACCCTAAAATTGAGGTCAAGCTGGTTGTGAGGATTGCTAAGGTCAAGCAATGTGACACTAACAAGAGGAGTATCTCCATCATTGTAAGTCCATTGGACCATACCCGCCGGAGATCCAATAACATCACCGTCCCGAACACGGAAAACTCGTTGGTGTTGATCTTGTTGATCCTCTTGTCGTCTTGACCCGACTTGGCCTGACTCGAATGTTTCAGGGCACCCTGGCACTATTACTCCTTGTACTCCCCTCCCTACATAGAACCATTACACACTTCAATCACATTAAGATATTGAGAAATTGTTGGGTATATCAGATGTACCATGTCATCGTAAAATTGACTAAATTCACCATAAATAAAAATTAATTAAAATAAAAGTTTAGGCATCTAGGATATTCTTATAGGAAAATGAGATGGCGACACCGGGTGTTACTCAAATTGAGCGACACCCGGGGTAAAATTGTAAATTACCTGCATATTTTGCTTTCCCTCCACCGAATTTCGAATTTCAAAGTAGTTAATTTTAAAGGGTAATCTAGGAAATCAACATTAATTATTAATTGTAACAACAATTGATAATAACAAATTAAAAAAAAATTGATATTGAAAGATACTGCGTTTTTGGTGGAGCAAATTTGGTACATCACCAAACTTTTGTTTAATCTTCAACCAAAAGCATATTTATATTTGAATGATTCCAAATTAATGAAATTAGCACCTAATCACCTTAGTGTCATGAGTTTGTGTATTATGAGATAAATTTGGAGAAAATTATCCGAGGCTAATCGTCATGTGATAATTGAATCTCTCTCTTTTATTTTTTTTTGTTAAATTGGTAAGACATATGAATGTATGATTTGATGAAGATAAATAAGTGTTTGTTATGATTTGATGAAGATGAAGTATGAATGATTTGATAAATTTAAACAAATGTTTGTTATGATATGATGAAGATAAATGTATGAATGTATGATTAGGCCAGGTATAGTTTAGTTTTAATTAGTATATTTTTATTTTTTTTAATATAAGAGATTGTAAATTACGGTTTTATCCCTATAATATTGGCGCAAAAATGAAAACTAATTTTTTATTTTTTTATTTTTTTTATTAGGGTGTTACCGAACTCGGTAACACCCGATGTCGCCCTAGCACTTCCCTTTCTTATACACTCGGTGGACCTTAGAATTTTTCTAAGATATTACTCATAAAGACTATATTTAGTCTCTGAAACGGATTTGCAGTTAGGAGACAAAATTATACAGTATAAGGGTAATAAAAGGAACTAGAAAAAAAAACTCGAAAATTTCACCAAAATATTCAATTTTTTAGTCCATACCTTTCAAATAATCTTTTCATTTGACTTTGAAAAGTCAAAATTTAAAAACTTGACCATAAAAAAGTCAAACTAGGAAGATTATTTTGGGATGGAGAGAGTATCATATACTGCGTAGGGGGTTGGCCCCTAGTTTTGCGACGACTAACTACACTAATTACGAGTAATTCTTATTTCTTATAGGAGACAATAGATAATAAATAATGAGAATATTTCCGGTTAAATAAGAGACAGTCTCTTAACAGACTTGTACGTAGTAAGGAAAAGTTAACTTGCCTTGAACAACATAAGTAACATAAGGAGCATTAGTAAAAGAAGGCAAAAGAAGTCCCTTAGGCTCAATAACATGTCGTACAGCCGCAACACCGGTACATCGAAATTGTTCCTCATTAGGTTCCCAAACCTCAACCACCCCAGCCTCAGCCCTAAGCCGTCTAGTCGGCTCGGCCGCGCTTAACTGCTCAATGTTGCACTCATGTTGCCATTGTTGGCCTCTAAGCTTTGAATGTTGCTCAGTTAATTGAGCTAAGGAGAAAGGAGAATACAATACAACAAGGCATAGAGATAAAGTGAGTAATGTAATATTATTTGATGCCATTTTTATTTATTTTAATTAAATTAGGGTTAGATTAATTGAAATTATTGTACGTAAGAAGGTGAATAAATAAGAAGATGGAGAATATATGCATGGAGATGAAGATTGACACGTTAATGGTGAGCATGTAAGGAGTTATATGCCTCTTTGCATGGTTGCCAAGCTCTTGTGTTTTGATATACACATGGACATGGATGTGTGTTTAATTTAGTTTTGAGGGTTAGGTAAATCATTGTTTTTTAGTTGTAAAAGTTGTTGCATGAATATATCATTGCATGATCAAAAGATTAGTACTCCCTCCTATTCACCATTTTCTTCCTTATTTCCATATTCGGATTATTCGAGTTTTCTTCCTTATTTCATTTTTTGAGTCGATTTGTGTGGTCCAAATTAAATTATATGTGGGGTAATGTGTTTTGTGTGGTCCAAAACCACTTTCTTATTTCTTATGCAAAAAAGAAAGGGGAAGAATATAGTGAATAAGAGGGAGTATAATATTTGGGCGGTGCTTATTAACGGGCTGGTTTTTCTCATTTATGGATAAAAATGACTATTTTACCCGGCTCTTTTATTTCAGTTAATAGATCCTACAACCAGTTGTACCCAGTTGTATGTTTTAAAACCCGAGTTATATAATAAAGTTTTCGAGTTTTGTTTTAAAGAAGTCGAGCTATACCATAAAATTTCTGAACTCACTCACTTAAACATAAAAAAAATAACTATAAGAAACCTCAAAAAAATTACACATAAGCTCGATAAGATATATTTTAAAACCACACAAAGACAATCGCTTTCCACAATAGTGTTTCAATTCGCATCCCCGTCCTCTTTGCTTCCTTTAATCCAAGATAGATAGCCTTCCGCTTCCGCCATAGCCACCTCCAAACTACCATCCTCCTGAATCGACACCGCCCATGCGATCCTCCCATCTCTATGCATCACGACACACAACACCGAGTCCAACACCTACATTATTATTCTCCATAACTCCCGCGTCAACATTTATTTTCCATAGCCCACCACTCGACCTAATCCGCCTTCCACCACTCCATGTTCTCTCCAACGTCCTTCCAACTCCCACATCCCTTCTGGCTGTAAAGCTTCCACTTCCCATACAAGGTCCTTGACCTCCTCGTTGCACTCTCTTCTGTCCACCGGACATCATCAAACAACAACTTATTCCGCTTTTTCCAAATTACCCAACAAGTCGTCATAAACACCTCCCTCTCTCATACTCCCAATACTCTTAACAAACTTTCCAACCACTCCCTCACCTGAACACCCCCTTCGTTTCCAACCACCACTATACCCACTTCCTCCCATATTCCTTCCCCCCAACCACATTCTCTAACAACGTGGAGACAAGTCTCCACATTGATATGACAACGAGGACAAGAATTATTAAAATTCCCAATCCGAGTTGCAGTATTAGCATTAGTTGGTAAAGCATTGTTACACGGTTGCCACATAAAGACTTTAATACGAGGTAAAACTGGGACACTCCAAATTGACTTCTAAAGCCAACTTTTCAAAGAGAAGTCAGACTATTCACCCACACTGCTGTCACCTTCGGCCAACAACCAATACCCCGCCCTCACCGTGTATACTCAACCCTTTTCTTTATCCCAACACCGCTCATCTGCCCTCGAATTTTCGTTTAAGCAAATTTTCAGAACCCAATCCGCTTCAAAAGGTAGAAACATCGCTTCCACTTTATTTGTCAAGTCTAGACTGTCACGAGTCAAAAACACGGGTTGTGTTAAGGTCCTTATTTGATAAAAAAAAATCGATACCTAGTTAGTACTTCGTAATTTACAATACAAACCGTCCTAAATAAGACCAACTAGTAAAATTGAGAACTCAACCAAGTGGTGTTAGTCCAGTGGTAGCCGGGTTAAACCTTGAAGCTTGTAGAAGTGCAGGAGTTGAGAGGTCCCGGGTTTGACTACCAGCTGGGGCGATGATCACTTGGCCACTGCAGCCCCTAAAGGGGTGACTTACATGGTCCATGTGGTGGTGCGAGAATGCATGGGCCCGGAGGGATTCAACCCTTCGTCATCCAAAAAAAAAAATTTGAGCAACCCAATTCAACTACCAAACCACCCAATGAGTCCCTGAGACACTCCCTTAGTCCTTTGATTCTTCTTTGAATTCTCAACCAAAAATGGAGGTAAAACTAACATGATTGCAACAAAAACCATTTCCCGACTCCCAATTTTCCCCCCTTTCAATCAACAAAAACAAATAAAAATCGCTAATAATTTCTGGGTTTTGTGCAATATAATTCAAATATGCGAACTTTTTTGAAAATTAAGATATTCTGCCAATATTTTTCTCAAAGAGTTTCCTTTGCATCTCTTCTTACCTTACAGGTTTCTATTTTTTTAGATTATTTTTATTATTTTAAGGGTTTTGTTGATGGGTTTTTAATTTATGATGTTATTTTGATAATTTGCTTGTTGTTTGTGTTAAGTTTGGTGTATTTGATTGGAGTGATGATTTCTAGGTTTTACAAAACCCTAGAATTTTTAATTGAATTGTGAAATTGTGAATGAATTGATGATTTTGATTGTAGTGTAGTGTGTTATTGCTGTGTTTCGAAAAATGGGGGAAATTGAGTAAGAAAGGAACAATCTTTGAATAGAGAAAGAAATGTAGTTGACACATTATAATGTATGTATGAAATAAATGTATTGATAGGTAGTTACTAGTCACTAGGAGTAGTTAATAGGTAGATGAAGCGGTTTTACACAAAGTATTGTGTGAGACGGTCTCTCTTGAGAATTTGTGACGTACCTTAAATGAGGCGAAAATTGCCTAAACAAAGGTAATGAATGATTTTAGGCTTTTAGCTATTGTCAGTGCAGTTTCACCTCAACCCGGACATAGCATTAGGCTCGTAATCTTGTAGCTCTTTAACTCGAAAAACTGCTTTAAATGTGTAACCTTGTGGTTGTGATCATGTGGACAGTCCTGTTACCGGTGTTATTGCTTCCTATGTACCTTGTGAATACACTAACTGTTCTTGTTCTTGTTCCTGTTCCTGTACCCGAGTCTTGTTTCCCACGCAATGCAGTTGGGAATTCATGTGTTCAAAGCTTCCTAATAAATCTAAAGATCGGATTAGGCTTTTAGTATTGTAGCTCTATCATTCTGAGTGAAAACATTGGTTTAAAGATGCAATCTTGCGGTTGTTATCATGTGGACGGTCCTGTTACCTGTGTAATTACGTCCTATGTAGCTTCTGTTACGCAAGTTGTTCCTGTTCCTGTTCTTGTGTTCAAAGCTTCCTAATACGCTTTTGTTACACTAATTGTTGTTGTTACGGGTCCTGTTCTTGTTGCCTATGCAATGCAGTTAGGAGTTCCTTGTGTTGAAAGCTTCCTAATAAAACATTTCTGATCGAGCTTCAATATTGCTCATATTTGCACTGATTTGCATTGTGTTGCCTTTGTTTCTTCATGATGCAGAAACACCAAGCGGGTCAAATAGCCTCTAAAGATGTCTGGAGTACTGTATATAACAATATGTTTACAAAAGAAATGCTTTATTTATATCGCAGCAAAGATTTAGAAATGGCGCCGACTATTACTCCTGAAGATACCCTTGTTATCCGGAGATTCCCTACCGTCAATTCAAGGTGCGTGTCCCTCTTAGTCATGGTCTAGGCAGAGAAAAGTTTGTGGGTCGGAGTCGTGCAGCCTACTTTGGCATATCCGAGAGGCTGTTGTCAATAACCTCCTTCAGTCCTTCTGATTCATCATAAATCTTAAGCTCGATATTTTTATGACCTATTTTTATCTATTCTCTACTTGTGAATTGTGATGTTTGTATGACGAAATGATGTCAACCTAAGGGCTTGCTTTGGATGCGGGTAACTGTTACCGGGTTAATAAACTTAAAAGATAGTGAAATTGTGTCCACAATGTGAATTTACATGGAATTACTAAAGAAAAGTGAAACGTTCATAGAATAGTCTAATGTTTGGTATTATGCATTTGCTGGTGTGGTTTCTGAATCTGTTCTTCAGGTCAACGGCCGTATTTGTTTTTTTCCATCCCTTTGTTATTGAATTTTTGCTATGTCTTGGAGACAGAAGAGAAGAAAATGTAGATATTTTTGTCGAAAAGTTTCATATTGAGAATCACTGATTGGAGCTATTTATTGCATGCATTCAACTTGCAGTTCCCATCCTTTGGTAAAGGAACATCTTCCGCAGATTAATGTTGGTGACGTAGTTGTTTTGCAAGACCCTTCTAATTCAAAAAATTACATAATAAGGAGGCTGGCTGCTGTTGAGGGACATGAAATGGTATCCACTAATGAAGATGACGAGCCTTTTGTTATAGAAGAGGGTCAAGGCTGGGTCCTTGCCGACAAGAAAAGTCTTAGCCCAAAGGTAAAATCGCATCTCCCTATGTTTATGATATCCCTTGAATTTCTGTTATGTCACTATGTTTTTATTCGTATCATTTGTGAGACGCTCACGTTTAAAATGGAGGAATTGTGAACAACTCCCTTAACTTCTTTTTCTTGCAAGTTCATCCCTTTTAGTAATACAAGTATCTTTTTTGGGGCACTACTCAAAGTGAATTCTCCAGCCAAAAAAACCAACTTTTCGACAGTTTACCTATATTGACACATGAGAACTTTATCCCTCTCACAGTCTCACCCATTACCCGACAACCATCCCATCCCCAACCATGACTACCAAGTACCACCACTATCACTGAAACCTAGCCCTAACCACCACCAATCCAATAGAAAACGCCACAAAAAGCAGAAAACTACCACCAACAACACGAGTACCACCTCCCATCGTCAACCTTTGTTATCCAACTAAACTTAAATGTGGATTGGAGAAGGGGTTGCTTGGTTGGATCAGAGGAGGGGAGGGTGAGAAGTATTGGTAGAAATGCATTGTCATCACCGTGGTGCGAGGAAGTGTGCCGTCGTCATTCTCACCATTTATGTTCTAGGATTGTGCGTGAGAACGGCGGTGGTAGGTAGGTGTCTACAATGGTGGTAGGTTGGTTGTGGACTCGTGGGTGGTTTGAGCTGTGGATGGAGGACAGAATAGTGAGTGTATTATGCTAGTGCTTTGCAAAACTACAAACCCGTTGAAACTTTACACGTGCAAATATAAGTCAACTGCTGGAAATTTGACTTTTTTGGCTGGAGACCCCAATTTGGGTAGTGCCCTCAAAACAAAAATTTTAAACTGGTGATTTTGCAAGAAAAAAAAAAGGAAGTAGTTCATAATTCGCCCCTTTTAAAAAGTAGTGACTCGCAATTGATCCTTTTTTATTTAACATTCCGTGCTTAGGAAGTAGTACTGAGTATGATTTTACGATTCTATCTAGAGACTATAATTATTTATTCGACTCTCTTTTATTACATTTTTTTACCAACCACTTTCTTATAGATTTTACCTGGTTTATTCCGGATCCTTAACTCTATTTCGGTTTTTAAAAATCGTTTTAATCTTTTCTCTCGATTTAAATTTTAAGTTTTTCTAAAAGAAAGACGGAATTCGATTTTAAAACCCCTAAGTTTACCTTGACTTTCCATTACATTTTCGTTCTTCCTTTTTGTTTTTCATCTTCCCTTTTTTTATTCGCATTTTGAGGCGTGCGTTCACCCATGGACGGTTCGAAAGGATGATTCATGTCAGCCGACCCCAAATCATTTTGGGATTAAGGCTCTGATGTTGTTGTTGTTGTTGTTGTTGTTGAAGGTGTTGCTGACCCCCATTGTTGTGCATAATGACATCTATTGATAGAAAACTATAGGAAGCCGCTAATTGTGTAATTAGAGGGTAGATTATAAAGAATTAAGGAAGAATGAATTACAGAATGATCCTGCAGATACGATTAACGATGTCTTAATGAATGTGTTACCTTCTCCTTGATGAATAATGTAGAATACCTGTGAAGTCTCCACTATGTGTTACCTTCTCCTTGATGAATAATGTTGAATACCTATGAAGTCTCCACTATCAAAACAGGATGAATGTTCTTCTCTGTTTTTGGCTTTAGTGCTCTCTTTTTTTCGGCCAATAATTTGTTTGTGTATTGAAAATATGCTAAGACTAATTGTTAAGCTAGATTCATGGTTTTAAATCTCGGCCGAGACGTATCGTATCGCCCGAGATGTATCGGTATCGAAGGCCTTCGATACGAGATATCCCGAGATGTATCGGGCAAATTGAAAACAAGAAAGTATCGGCCGAGACGACCGATTTATAACGTGTATCGGCCAACTCGGCCCGTTACAGCCCGCGATGAGCCCGATATGAACGAGTTATAACTTGTACCGACCAAGTATTTTTAATGAAAAGCTCTTAGAAATTGTATAGCATTGGTCAAATTAATTATCCTAAATAGAATTAATCTTAACTTTATATGAAATAGTCAATAGATGATGAAATATCTACAAAAGCTTGTAAAATAAATATCACCGCGATTCAGAGCACGACGGCCGAGTCGAGGACGATTCCGCGACTCCGTTACCGCGATCGCGACCGATACCGCTATTTTAAACCCTGGCTAGATTACAACGCCGCACCAGTTCATCTACTACTAAAGGGTATTAATTCGTACATTATGAGTGTATAATATTAGCCTATTAGCTTTGTGCTGCGGAAACTGGTAAGAACTGACCTATTTTCTCCCGGCTACCATAATCTTTGCAGGAGAGCAAGGATAGTCGTACATATGGCCCAATTTCGATGTCGGACATAGTGGGTAGGATCGTCTACAGGTTTCGGACACTTGATGATCATGGATTCATGAGGAACAAGTAAGCTTCTCAAGTTAATAACACGGTTTTCTTTCTATCGCTTTAGAGGTTGACTATGAGAAACGATGATTGCCTCATTTCGTTTTCATTTCTTCCCCTTGCAGTAAACTCAGTAGGACTTATGACATGCCGATTCTTTATATGGAACTGGACAGCGAAGTAATGCTTCGTTTTGCTGATGAAGGAAAACAAACCAAGAGTTCTAAAGACTAAAAGACGTAAACTGACTCTCCTAATTGCAGCGTTGCAGGTAGACTAAAAGACGTAAACCTAGAGTTTTAAGTTTTTTTTTTGGTCATTTTTAGTTACTACTACTTGGTAGGATTTGTTGGTTAAGTAGATTAGTCTCGCCTAAAATAGTACGAGATCGTTTCTTAAGATCTATTGTCAGACGACTTCCCACGCCTTGTACACAGTGATGCATATGGGATTATGGGGCATTCGGAATTCTGCTTTGAGTGTCTTACATTGTGTTATATTGGTGGCCATTGTTAGGTTGCGAGCTGCAACGCTTCTTTTCCGACTGATGTGTCATTCTACATTGTGCCATTTTGGTGCCTATGCGGTTCAAGGAGTTTGTGTCGATTTGTAAACTGATGAGATTGTCTCATTATAAAAAGTGACGATTAATAGCGACTTACCTTAACATGTAAGTACTCCCTAGTCTCCCTTGCATCCAAACCAGTTTTAACCATAATTTAAAATCGGTTAATTGGGTTGGGCCATGGCATTTTGGGCCGTGTTATCCCATCAGGTCCTTCAAGTTTTATCATAAGTGTTGTTGTCGAGTCATTTCTAATACGTGTAAGTTCGATCAGGGCATCGAATTTTGGTAGTTAAATACGTAAATAATAATGATTTAACTCGAAAAAATGCGTGGCATACTGACTGGTGACTGTAGATCAGGTACGACACTTAAAATTAATCATTTCGATTATTAGGGTCACTTCAAATTATAATGAATTGGGTAAATTACCGGTCTAGTTATCTAGTAGTTCGTCGTCTTTTAGAGTTTAATAAAGTTCAAATCAAATTAATTCAATTTAAGACATTCGGATTATACTCTCTCCTATTCTCTAACATCTTCCACATTTTTTAAAATGACAAATTCACTAAAATCTTCTATTTTCCTTATTAGTCTATAATTTGTGATTCTTAGGATTTGTGACCCTACATTTTCTCTCTTACTTTCCAATTCCTCCATTTTCCACCACAAATTGCATTTTTATTAAAAACTACCCAAAAACAATGTAGAAGATCATAGTGAATAGAAGGGAGTACAATTTTACATCTCGAATCGGATCAGGGCAAAGAACCCAAGCTCATACTAATACGGCATTCATATCTTTCGAGAAGGGACAGTCCTATCATGTGGAAGATTTCTCTTAGTTCACAAGCTAGCACATCCTAGGGAAAGAGGAACCAGTACTTCAATTCATTCTGGTAGTTCCAGTTTTCGCCCGATTTACCAAGGAATCTTTTGGCTTAATCAAAACAGGCTCGTGAGTCTGTTCTTATGCTTTGGACTAAGGAAAGGGAAGGAAGGAAGAAAACGAACCCTTGAATATGTCCGCACACGAATACGTTTACATCACTTCCCCCCGAAATTACCATGCAACTCACAAATCAACGCGGTTGAGTAATTGAGAAGGACCAAATTTCTCAACCTTATTTCTTAGCTACCAAGAAAGAGGACCAAACAATTATTTTATTCAATTAATAATATCAATTATTCAACCATAATCCACCATTTTTCATATATTAAATTCCCAATTCCCAACTATATAATCAATTCATACACTCAATCAATTAATTAAAATTATAAAATATTAAAACCCATTTACAATTTTCAACCACATAAACAATTAAGCACCAAGATCATCAAAATTATCCTATCAATTTACCCTTTTAATTATTTTATTTAATTGTTGATTAATTTATTTTAATTTTAATATAATTAATGGGGCAACAACAATCAAAGGATGAATTGTTGTATCAACATGTTTGTTCTGGAAATGTTGATGGGATTAAATCTCTTTATTCAGAAGGTGCTAAACTTGAGGTAGTTTTCTTAATTATAGGGTTAATTTTCATTAAAGTTTTAATTTTGTATTGTTTTTATGTTTAATGTTTAATTTTATGTGATTGATTGTAATTTGAGATAAAGTTTGTATCTTTGGAGGTAATTTTTGTATGAAATTGGGTTTTTGAGGTTTAATTTTGATTAAAGTTTTAATCTTTTGTGTTTCTGATGTTTTATTTTGTGTAATTGATTGTAATTTGGGGTAAAGTTTGTATCTTGGGAGGTTGTTGTGTGTGAAATTGAGCCTTTGAGCTTTAATTTTGTTAATTTGGTTATAAAATTTTGTGGGTTTTATTGTGTTCATGTGCATTTGTTAATAATTACTCTGTCTCAATCATTTGTTTACTTTCTTTAGTCTTTGTGTGGATTGAGGCGTGTTTTAATCAAAGGTAAATAAATGATTGAGACGGACTGAGTATATAATAAGAATATGTTGAATTGTTATCTTGTGGCTTTGTTATATGTTTGTGGGATGTCAGCATGTCATTGTGAATTTTAAAGGGGAGAAAGTTGATGAACAAATTAGCTCAAATCATTTTGGGATTAAGGCTCTGATGTTGTTGTTGTTGTTGTTGTTGATGATGCTTAATTCGATTCCATTTGATTGTATACGTTTTTCAAAATATGTTGGGAAATGGGGTATGTTATTTTGCTTGTTGGTTGAAGCTACTGAAGAATTGGAGATTGATTTTTCTATGTATGGTGTTTGTGATGCAGTATGTGGATAGAGAAGGGAAAACTCCGTTAATGGCAGCGTGCCTGAATCCAGCACTACATCATGTAGTTAAATTACTTATAGAGTTGGGTGCCAATGTTAATGCTTATCGTCGTGGTACAGCTACTCCCTTATTGCTCGATTTTGCTGTTATCAAATTTGTTAAGCTTCCCTGACATTTCTATGTGATTGCAGGTCGTAATGGAGGTACAGCATTACATCATGCTGCAAAACGAGGCTTAGAATATCACGTTAATCTACTTCTTGCCCATGGAGGTAACATCTATTAGGAATTAGGAATCGACTTTCTTCTCTTTTTTAATGTCGTGTACTAATTCTGAAGCTCGTAGAATCTAACTGGTTTTGCCCCCTTTTTTCAGCTAATGCTTTATTGGTGAATGATGATTGTCAAACCGCACTGGACATCGCGAGAGCCAAAGGATTCACCAATATTGTTCGTGCAATTGAGGTAGGTTGTCCTCAGTTATTCTGTATGTCACCGTCTAAAATGTTTGGCGTTCTGCTATACACGACAATGATTCTGTTTTATTATCTTTGGAATTTATAGAATCACATATGCTTATACGCTGGTTGGCTGAGAGAACCCATGATGCCAGGGTTTCTGGAATTACTTGCTCCGCAATTTCTTTCAAGAAAAGTGTAAGTATCAATTGCTGGTTTATTATCGTTGCGTCCTGATAGCCTGGCAATATTTTTTTTTTGTTTTGATGACGAGGGGTTTAATCCCCCCGGGCACATGCAATACCCTCCAAACCACGTGTGTCAGGTAAGACATCCCTTAGGATGACAGGTAACCGCAGCACTCCCGTGTAGGGAGTCGAACCCGGGACCTCTCAATTCGTTGCCAATTTGCAATGCTTTGAGGCACTCCCGCGCTCCACTACACTCAAGCCACTTTGGTTGTCTAGCAATATTTACCCTGCATTATATATTGGTTTTTTCACATGCTTATCACTTTCCAATTCCTCAGGTGGGCGGTGGTTCTTCCCAGTGGTTCTCGTAATTTACGGAAGCCTTTTAAATTGGAGCTTGCCATATATACAAGTATTCTGGTATTTCCGTAGCATTCTTCATCAATTATTCATTTATATTGTCCTCAGTTATCTTGAGATTAATGTGGTTTGCTATGCTTTGTAAAGTTTGGTTTCAACTTCTAATACCCTTTGCTTAACAAACAGGATGCTCAGCCTCGTTCGAAACTTGCTTTATGGAAAGCCAGTATGGAGGAACCAGCTTTCAACCAGCCTGATCCCGCAGTTGTACTTTGTGAAACATCGACCAGTAAGTTTCCCGTCAGAATTCTGCTTCTCAGTTTATTTATTTAATGTTGTTTGCATCTCTTGATTGATTTCTATCTTTGATGTTAGTTTCAAGACATGGTAGGCGGAGAAGGTGTAAGCCTCGACGTAAGACTTGTAATGGTAAGTTCCTTTTAGGAATACTTTTCAACTTTACAGCCGTAACTAGTCCTTGTTACTGTAAAAACCTGTTTTTTCACTTTTTCGAGATGTCTAGTGATGCGATTAAGCAAAATGGTTCACTAAATCGTTTACACTTCTTATATTGTGATTAAGCAACCGAATGATGCAATTCTCGATGCTTTGCAAGAAAGCTGCTGTACATTTAACCTCCCTTGCGCCTCCATAGGCACGACCTATTGAGGCTTTGAAACAATGATGTTGTTTTTAGAAATTGAGATGTTTAAACCGACCTTAGTTAGCTAGTTGTAAAGACTAAAGAGTCTTTATTCATTAGAGTATACATTTTAACCATGTATATGTGTACTTATATCTACAGAAACACGCATTAAACTCTCCCCGGTAAATGAAAATGAGAAGCAGCAGCTTCAACAGTTCTGTAATGCATGTAAAGGAATTCCACAGGTATAATCTCTTAATCATGTTTCTTATTTACGCTAGCTCCGAATTTCCACCTTGTGAAAACAGTATTGCTTATAATCGACAATGACTCGTAATTTCCCAGCTCCAGATTTCCACCTTTCAGAAATCAGAAGGTGTTTTTGGGGATATTATGCTTATCGAAACTGAAAGCGAGAAAAACTACAGGACTGTTTCCCCCTCTCCCAAATATAATGTCAAGATGTAAACAATGGAACGTTTAGATTGCCTTTCTATTAACCAAAATATATTTACCAACCAAGCTAGTTGACATTTGCTACGATTTTGAGAGTGACGGGATTCGAAGAGAGGTCATGAGACCACCTCTCGTGACTTTACCAACTACGATAGTTGACATCTGCTACGATTTTGATAGTGACGGTGTTCGAAGAGAGGTCATGAGACCACCTCTCGTGACTTTACCAACTAAGATAGTTGACATCTGCTACGATTTTGATAGTGACGGGGTTCGAAGAGAGGTCATGAGACCACCTCTCGTGACTTTACCAACTAAGATAGTTGACATCTGCTACGATTTTGATAATGACGGGGTTTGAAGAGAGGTCATAAGACCACCTCTCATGACTTTACCAACTAAGATAGTTCACCTATGCTACGATTTTGATAGTGACCGGGTTTGAAGAGAGGTCATGAGACCACCTCTCGTGACTTTACCAACTAAGATAGTTGACGTCTGCTACGATATTGTAATTATGAGTCAATAGGAACAATGTTCTCGTGTTGTCAATACATTGGGAACGTTGAACATATGGAAACTCCTTTTATCCCGCCATTTGCGAGAGTTCCAAAGCACTAAGATAATAATGTTTTCTTTTAATCATAGGTGGCACATTCGAACTTCCCCTTCAACGCTCCTACTCCAATTGTTCCGAGCGTTCCATCAACAGCGCAGCCAACTAAACCACCAACTGACGACGAAGATTTGGAATTAGCGATGGCTATCAACGCCTCGATTCAATCTGCAATCGAACACGGTCATCCTGTGGACCATTTCCAAACTTCCAATGGAGCAAGTTCGTCAATCAATCGTGAAAGTGAACCATTTCTCGGTAAAGTAAACACTCCAGTGGAGGAAGTTGCAACCATAACAGAAGACGGAACCCGCACACCAGTGCCTACTACACCTTCAGCTCCAGTCATCACAGATGAAGACCAGGATGTCCCGATACATTACCCAACCATAGACTCCGATGCCATCCTTGTATCTGGTCTAATGGGTCCCGAAATCAATATCACTGAAGATGAAAGAAAGAAAGGAAAATCATCGTCATGTGCAATATGCTTTGACGCTGAGGTGGAGGCCGCTTGCGTCCCTTGCGGACATATGGCTGGTTGCATGTCGTGTTTGAACGAGATTAAAGCTAAAAAGTGGGGGTGCCCAGTTTGTCGCGCCAAGATTGACCAGGTGATTAAGGTCTACTCCGTCTAACTAAAACTTCAACTCTTATCTTATGGCCCGTAAATGCAGTTTGAAGCTTGTATACAACTCGAGGTTGTGACATGTATATATGGTGTCTATGAAAGACTCGTGTTATCGTGTAGCTTGTATTTACGACAATTTATCATCTGAAGCATAAAACATGACCTGTATGATTTAGTATCGTCTATGGATTTTGGTGTAAATATTCGAGTATGTATGATTCGCTAACTCCAGTTGTTTTGTGCATCGAAATTTAATGTAATAATCGAACATGGTCATTTGATCTTGTGAAAGACCGTTAATACATAGAGAATAGTTATTTAAAATCGTCTCACTAAAAGAAAAGGTTCATTATTCGTTGAGACAGAGCTTATTACTATCATTAAATGTGATCTATAAAATAATATAGGGATAATTTTTGCATTTTTTTCCCCAAATGCCCCTACTTTTCTCGAAAATTACTTTAAATGCTTGTATCTCTTAGTCACGATTTCAGATAGCCGCGAATTTTTTTCTAAACATGGAGATCTCGGAAAGACCATCATTTTGGCAAAAAAAAGTTTAATTTTTGTATATGTGATCGAAAATAAAAGCCGCTCAAAGTTTCCCGAACAGATAAACTTTGACAAGTCGTAACTCCGTTCTAAGGTAACATAAAAACACGATTTTTTTTTTTTCAAATCGAACATCTCGTAAAAACGATCAACTTAGGAAAAAAATCGCGCCTACGATCAACTTAGGAAAAAATCGCGCCTTTTCAATCTCGTAACTAAGAGATATGACCGGTCAAACGTTTTTTTGACAAAAGTAGGGGTATTTGGGGAAAAAGTGCAAACTTGAGGGGTACCATGGGAATAATCCCAATAATATAAGATCGATCATTGTCTACCAACTATACAACAATCTTATTTGATTATTTGCGCAATTTTAAACTCAAATTATTGTACATTTGTACATATATATATATACGTGATTTCTTCGCACCCAAAAAAAAAAATATACGTGATTTCTTGATGCTAGGTTAAAGCAAGACCAAAAAAAATTGAAAGGACATTTGCAAGATTTATATTTTGCTTTTGATTATGTCTTTTTCTTTATTAGTCTTACAAAATGTTTGAAGAAAGGTATAGAATACAAGTTACAACGTACTTCATGAGCTAACGTTAAGCCAGAAGCATGCAGGACCCTTGTCCCTCCACCATTTAAATACGAGATGGTATTGTGAAAAACGGTTTTATATTAAATTAAAATTCGTCAATTAAAAGTATATGTATCCCTTGCTATAATATGAGTAATTAACAAAAGAAGTATTCCGTAACACATATATATATCGCCTTTTCTCTCCATGTAAGAACTAAGGAGGGATTTTTTGTAGCTGAAATTTTTCGAGAAAAATGAACATACATTGGATGTACTACCTCCAACTTTTTTGTTTTTTAAGTTGTTCCGGGTATAATTTCCGGAGCAGTTATTAGTTACCACCCTTGACTTGTAGAATAATGTCTTGAGCTGAATCCTTCTTGCTCCTATCGTCCCACTCGGCCTCTCCTGCAACAATGAACGAACTGAGGGCTTGGCTGTGTGCCAAGCGTACTCACTCCGACGCTCAAGTCGTAAACTTAAAGGATTAAATTTGTGTTACTTGGCTAGATGCGTATTGTAGAGAGATAAGGGAGATATTACAGGATGAATAGTGTATTTAGGTTATAATTGTGAGATGCTTTCCTCAATGAAGGTTGAGGAGTATTTATAGACTTTCACCTTTTGTCACGTAGTGGCCAAGTGGCCAAGTGGCTAGCGAGGTGGAAAGATCGATCTACCCCTCGGCCGAGGGACCTATGGCGGCCGGCGGACAATGTTGACTCGCCGCCGAGGGGTCTTGGATATGAGTACGCGGATGTGTGTCCCATTTGGCGGTTGTCACGCCGAGACCAGTGTGGAGCCGATGGGATGCATCGGCTAGGCTATCTAAGTCGTTGACTTGCTGTGGATATCTTTGACCTTGCTCAGTGTGTTGACTTGGTCAGCGGTGCAGAATATGCCCCATCATAAGTATATATGTATTTTTTTTAGCTTATTACCTCAAACTTTATTTATTTTTAAGCATATATGTATTTTTTTAAGCATAATAAAATTTATAAGTTAGATTTTAATATTTTTTCCGTCAAAACTCAAATTTAACTAAACTTATATGTAATATTTTTGAGTTTTATTGTAATTTTTTAGAGTTTAATATTTAAGTGAATAAACTCAAAAATTTCATGGTTAAACTCATAAACTTTAAAACAAAACTCAAAAACTTTATTATAATGCTCAAAAACTATAGAATTGGAGGTAGTACATTAGATGTAATGAAATTTTTCGCCCACACTTTAATATTATAGCAGTAATAATATGGATGTATGATGGATGACAAGTTTTCTATGTGACCATGACAAATTATATAACACGACAAACTATATATTACTCCCTCCGTACTAGACCAAAGGTAACACTTACTATAAACGGACGTACCACACCAAAGGTAACATTCCTTATTTGGCCCACAACATTACCAACTTATCCTTATACTCATTTGATATTTACACAAAATGCCATTACATACCCCACCTACCAACCCACAATTAAAACCACAATTACATACCCCACCTATTTTTTCCCTCTTTACCCTTACTTTTTCCACTTTTTCTTAAATACTCCATTTTTCCTTACGTTACCTTTGGTGTGGTACGGAGGGAGTATGTATTTATTCGTAATTTATGCTCCCTCTGTGTCAGACTCCCAGCGAATAGTTTACATTTGTTTTATTTTATGAGGGGAAAATAAATGCAAATGTAAACTATTTGACTGAGACAGAGGGAATACAGATATACAAGTGGTATTGTGCATCAATACAAAAGTGTGACAGATGATATAAACCACTTTCCTAACGAATTATTGAATTGCGTTAATCCGTGGCGGATTTAAAGAGCTAGCAGGGGCAGTCGCCCCGCTAGATATTGGAAATTTCGAATTTCTTAGTTAAAATTTTCAAAGATTACTTTATGCCATTACCAATTCACTCCCGTTGAAATTTTTTATCCCCCTAATGAAAAATTCTAGCTCTGCCACTGCGTTAATCAATCAAGAATAATCTTTTTAGAATTATTCAAGTTAAGGACAAAAAAAGGTTGAGATTCTAAATTCTAATTTTGGTAGGTATTGCCTAAAATTAAAGCTTTTAAACATCGTTGGATTTGTTTACATGCCTATTTGGTGCTTTGATTATATTATTCCATGCATCTTCGATTTGCTTGTCGGGTTGAAATTGATTTATACATGCATGGCCTATTACACTAAAATTCTAAGTTGAATTTTCTTATCAATAGGTGTTGGTATAGATGGGTGGGGCGAACAGACGGATAAAGACCTCTAATAAAATGGGTAGGGGGAACAAGGTGGGCACCCCCATGTGCTTCCCACTTTATGGTAAATGAGTATTTTGTGAGGGGAAATGGTATCCGTCTATACGTATAGACGGATAGTGTCCGTCTATAATGAGAATTTGTGTTTTCTTATACTTCTACATAAGGTGATAACATTTTTTGATAAAATTAAATCCTAGGACATCTTGATGTCTTAACCTTGTTCTGATTTCGATTTTTTTTTTTTTTTTTGCAAAATAGGCCGCTTTTATTATTGACTAATACAAAAAGTAGTTATGAGTTTTTTTACATTTAGTAGTAAATAATTTGAGTTTTTAGGTGGGTGCGGTCTAGAGAGCAAAAAATCACTAAAAATCCTACATTATATTATTCTTAGTTATTATAAACAAATCAATACAAGTTGTAAAATTAAATAGTCATTCTTAATAATTTGATATAGATTGGTTTGAGATAATCAATGGTTACTACTTTGAAGAGTAATTATGAGTTTTATGAAGATTAAAATAATACGGGGTATTAAAAATTGATTAGTTTCTAAGTAAATGTATTTTTATATTCACTTTGATTCTCCAAAATGTTCTAAAAAAAAGTCGGTGTTATTTTATGTATAAAAACATACTCCGTGATAGAAATGAGAGAATTCTATCTATATGGGTCAATTCAAATAAAGCAGATTTCTTTCACAGTGTAATTTCACTCAAAATTACGCGGTATCACTCGTTTTTATACATGAGTTAGATGAACAAATAAAACGACATTATTTACCCTTCGACATTATCATTCCCGTTAAGCTAAGGTCAGTTTGGTCATTTCACAAAGGAAACATCAATCAACCAAAAAGAATTATTATTTTATATAAAAACATAAACCAAAAAAGTCTAATTTTATAAAATCATTTACACAGCTTTTTTCCATTAACTAACCTCCAATCAATCACTAATCAGTCGATTATCCTCATTCTCCAAATAAAACCCTAAAAAAACCCATTTTTCTTGATACACTTTTATTATTACTTCGTACATAACTTATTATCCCATCTTATTATTTAATTCTTTTTTAACCAAAGAATTATTAAAAAAAAATTCGTAGATGACCAGGTAAATCGCAGCTGCTAATTTGTTATCGTCTATTCATACTAGGTAAACACTCAAATATACTCCGCACATGATAGTCTATAAACCCCGAATATCAGACTTCTTCACCAATAATTTTGTCTTCCTTAACACGGATATATCTGTCTTAAGCTTAAAACGGGTCAAATATCAAATCTATTGTTTTTTCTCCATGCATTCTGTTTTTATCTTATTCTTACTATTTGACTCGTTTTAAGTGTAAGACGTATACATCGGTCTACCAAAAATATGTACTTCTTCCTCATTTTTAGCCTGAAAACACGTTTATATGTACTAGCTAGGTATATATGCCTTCAAGGAAAAACCCTATATATCAAACATAAAAAAAAGTCACAATTTCCCAACATAATCATAACCTATTAATCATCATCATTTCTTTTACCAAAGTTTGCTCACTATTTTTTTGTCAGACCAAAAAAAAAGCACCTTATACTCTTATAGTATCCTTAATCTTCCCAAATCTTCCTTTAAATTTTAAGCATAATATAAAGACAATATAGTTATATACTTCTATATTCAATTAACTTTTCTAATAATAAAAAATATGGATCTCATTTCAACGACTAGTAGTAATGTTGATCAGCTTGAAGTGAACTCGTCATCGTCGTCGAGTAATCCAACGTTGATGAAGGCATCAACAGGCAGCGGGGGTGGAGGCGGAAGCGGTCAGGGTCAGCAGTTGAGTAGGTACGAGAACCAGAAGAGAAGAGACTGGATCACGTTTGGTCAGTACCTGAGGAACCACCGGCCTCCGCTTACACTCCCGAGGTGTAGCGGAGCTAATGTGCTGGAGTTCCTCAGGTACTTAGACCAATTCGGGAAGACTAAGGTTCATAATGAACCTTGTCCGTTTTTTGGGCACCCCAATCCACCTGCCCCATGCGCTTGTCCGCTGAGGCAGGCTTGGGGGTCCCTTGATGCCCTCATAGGCCGCCTTCGTGCGGCCTATGAGGAAAATGGTGGGAGTACTGAGTCTAACCCTTTTGGAGCTAGAGCTGTTAGGCTCTATCTCCGAGAGGTTAGGGACTCCCAGTCTAAGGCTAGAGGGATTAGTTATGAGAAGAAGAAGCGGAAGCGTTGTCCTCCGCTTCCTCAATCTCAAGGTTCTCTGGTATTTGACCACCATCACCGTGACTTTCACGGTGAATCTACTGGTGTCACGGGTGGTGGTTGTAATGACCAGTAGAATAAATTATTGATTGAGCCTCAATCATCTACCGTAGAACAGTTCAATAGGTATGTAATTTAATGACTATGATGTTATTGCTAAATTAATGTACTGTTTGTAACCTAATTAATTAGCTTTAAAAATGTGGACAATAATTATATGTATGTCACTCCAATCTTGTACAATTATTAATGACTACTCCGTAGTAAGTAGTTACTAGATGCAGTAATATTCATTTGTCTTTTATTTATTTTGTATATGTATTACTTTCTCCGTTCCATTTGATTTCATGCGTTTTATATTTCGAGATGTTCATTCTAATTCCATATGTTTCTATAATTTTATTCATAAATTTTTATTTCAGACGGATATTTTTGGTCTTATTTTTCAGACAGGTATATGTGATCATTTTATAGTTAAATGTAATTACAATGGTACATGCAGTGTTACAGCTTATGGTAACCGATTTTTCAATATTAGTCACATATAAGTGTAAAACAATTACAAAATTCCGTCTTATTATTTCTGACCAAAAAGACTCGTGAATTTTATTTTAGGCAACTTTTATTCACTTGTTAAAATTGAAATTACCTACATACCCTCATCTCATTTATATAAAAGTGGACTTATGAAATATACATTAAAAAGGTGAATAAATGAATGAAATAACCTAAAATGAAATAGGTAAATAATTAACTGTCAAAGTGAGTAAATATGGTATGTAGGGAAATAATTTGGATTACTTGAATGGGGGGTTTGGAAAGTTAATGGCTTGTCAAGTCAAATAGAGACGTGTTTGGAAAATAGGGGAAATTGAGAGAGCTTTTGTTTAGATTTTGTGTCAGAATTGTCGAGCATTTAAAGTGGATAGTTTAATCGGAAAATTCACGTGGTATCCTCGAACTTTGCCATTTTTCACGTGGTACCCCACTTTTTAAGTTTGTGCACATGATATCCTTGAAATTTGATTTTCAAGCACAACATGTCCTTTTTATCGTTTTTAAAATTTTCAATTGAGCATAAATTATAGACCAGAAATCGGAATTGACTATTTTTTTTTTCCAAATTGATTAACTCTTCGAGATCTATAAATTGATAAAACGAAATTGGTCATTCGGAAATTTATGATCGAAGATATGTTTGATTTGAGGTTTTCGTTAAAAAAAAACCCTATAAAATGTCAGTCTGCAATTTTTTTTCTCAAATCGTAGATTATGACGAGATAATCATTTAACGAAAAAAAATTGGCCGATTCTGAATTCCGATCTAGGAGTTATGCGCAATTGAGTTTTTTTACAGCGACAAAAAGGATATGTTGTGCATGAAAATCAAACATGGAGGGTATAATGTACACAAACTTAAAAAGTTGGGTACCATGTGCAAAATGGCAAAGTTCAAGGGTACCACGTGAATTTTCCGTAGTTTAATTGTGAATTTTTGTTCTTATTTGGTTGCTTCAAAATAAATACGGAGTACAATCTTATTTGTGACGGTCGTAACTCAGAAGCTTGTGACTTTTTATAACCTTCCCCCCACTTGCTCTTTATAAGAGGTCATAAGCTTGTGACAAATAGTGCCGTCGCAAATGAAAATTTGCCTCAAAATAATGTGTGGTTCCTTCATTTCTCCATGGTTAATAAACCGAGTTCAATGAGATGTCCAAAATTCAAGTATGAAGAGCAATCGTCTCTCGTAATTCCTACATTAGTCAATAGGTGGTACTGAATCTCAATAACACCTTCTCACATACATACATACATACCCTTATATAAAAACGATTCATCATTTTAGACTTTTAGTAGACATATATGTTGTACTACCGAGATTCGGTACCACATTGCCCTCTCACATACCCTTGTAGGAAGTACATACATTATTTTCGGTCTGAATTCTCTCCATTACCTAAAAAAAAATGAACTTTTATTATTTTTAAACGGTCCAGATTAAATATTGGGACGATCTAGTGGTGGTAATTATTTCATAAAGTAATGGTTAAATGAATGGATAGAGAAAATATATTAAAATAAGAGTGTATTAGAAAGATAATAGAGAGAAAATAATGGAGAGAATTCAAATTCCGTTATTTTAATGGGTCTACGTATCTACATATTCTATGTAAGAAAATAATACCGGGTTCTAAAACTAATAGTTTATTGAATTTGTGAGTGCGTAGGCAAATACTCCTTCCGTCCTAATTATTTATTTACCAATTTTATTCTTTGAGTTATTTCAGTCAATTATTGCTTTTGATGAACAATTTGGTACTCTTCAGTCTCTACTCAATTTGGTCCACTCGGTACTCCTTATTCCTCGGTCTTTGACACTTTGTACTAAAATCAAACGTAAACAAATGACCGGAGTTAATAATAGACAAGGACTGAGATGATTTAGTGAAGTTGACTAGAGGTACTTAGTTTGAGTGAAGTAATCGGCATATCTCACATCCCTACATATATGATATATGTGCCCCCCATGCAGTCGTCATTTTCAGTAACCTTTAACCTTGAATAGTTGAATAGTAACATGGGTAAAATTGAAATCTAATACTCGTACGTAAATGTACAATCTTGATATCTTCCAAGTCTTGCAAGTTGCAAATCGTCTAAGTATTTCTTTGAACAGTAGGTCTCCCTTCTGACGGGTCGGATCTTGCGACGTGTATTTTGTGAGTGGAAATGGGTAGAGGGGACAAGGTGGACACTCACCCCATGTGCTCCTTCTCTCACCCCCTATGGGTTTTTTGTGAGATAATATGGTACCCGTCTCTTGTTTGTGACGGATACCCTCCGTCACAAATATCCGTCACAAATAAGAATTTGTGTTCTTTGAATTTCATTTATCGTTCATATTCGCAAGGATGTTAAAGGTTGATCAAATAAACCTAATTTCCTTACCTTACTAAAAGAAAAATTATGGCTCCATTTCAAATAATTAACCTCGTGTTATATCGAGGAAAATAATCGTAGGAAAATATCTGAACCTTTTGAAAACCACCGATATATAATAGTACCCTTCATACAATCATACATCCGTGGTGACTAGACCTGTCAAAACTCGACCCGACCCGAAAACCCGATCCGACCCGACCCGTTTCTTAGGATTACAAACCCGGTTTTTTCGACCCGTGACCCGTTTGACCCGAACCCGAAATGACCCGATATTTTAGGGTCGAGACCCGACCCGAACGGGTCGACCCGTTGGGTCAAGGGAAAATCATGAATTTTATTAAAAGTATTATTATTTATATATTATATTTGAAAATATAGTTAAAAAATTATTTTTTTATTACTTAAAATTAAAAATTTAACTAAAAAGTCAATTTTATATAACTTTTATAATATTTAATAATAAAATAATTATTAAAAAAACTTTATTTTAATAATTATATCAATATAATTATTGTATATGATGAATATGACAAAAACAATAATTTTAAACATATTTTAATTTTTAAAAATATATTTTTAAAATTAAAAAAATCGTTTAAAAAAGGCGTTAAAAATTATTTCTTGACCCGTATTCTGACCCTAACCCGACCCGTGACCCGTATGACCCGACATGTATCTGACCCGACCCGTATTCTGACCCGACCCGTATGACCCGACCCGGGACCCGACCCGCCCGACTCGTTTGACAGGTCTAGTGGTGACGGTCTCGAGCGCATGCAAGCGCGGGTGATATGTCCACATGTGAACTTTTTATACGAAATGAATATAAGATAAAAGTATAATACATGGGAAAACAAATTCTATATGTCCATGTGAAATTATATTTGATCCCTTTTATTAAGACGGATACTTTCGTCTTATGAAAAACTAGTTGATACTCCCTCAATTCAACTCCACACTACACATATTTCATTTTCATCAATTCAACTCCACACTACACCTTTCTAAAAAAAGAATTAGTAAATGACCATTTTATCCTAATTAAAACAACTTATTTACATAAATTGCCACTCATTCATCAATATAATTTACATATTGGGGGTAATACACCACTTTTTCTTACCAATAACTAGAGTTGGCAAACCATGACACGACACGAAAACACGAACGAACCCGACACGAAATTAATGGGTTTGGGTTGAGGCTCAATGACCCATTTATTTAAGTGGGTCGATACGAACACGACACGATATTTAATTGGGTTGGGTTTGGGTTGAGCTCTCTAAACACGAACCCGACACGAATGACCTGTTTATTCAATTAATCCTAATTTTTCTTGATCCTCCATCACATAAATATACTTAAACTTTCCAAATATGGACATGACACGAAAACATGACACGAACCCGACACAAAATTAACGGGTTAGGGTTGAGGCTTGATGACCCAATTATTTAAGTGGGTCGACACAAACACGACACGATATTTAATTGGGTTGGGTTTGGGTTAGAGGGTTTGTGACCCGTTTACATACAACACGAACACGAATCCGACACGACCCGATCTGTTTGTCAGGTCTACCAATAACGCAATTTTATTTACCACAACTTGTACCTTTAATGTTTTTCTAATTCTTTCTTCAAATTTGTGCAAAAAACATATATGTAATGTGGAGTTAAATGGGGGGAGTTGTAATTACTCATTTCGTCTTGATCATTTATTCAGCTATTTCATTTTGGGGTGTCTTGATTAATTGTTTATTTTTTTATTTTAGAAATGTTTTGAAGAACAACTTGATCTGCACACTTAATTTTGTTCATTTATCATTCTATAATTGGTCCTCTTATCCCTTTTTTCTTGATCGTTATGTTAAAACTAAAGATAAATAAATAATAAAAACGGATGAAGTACTAATTAAGAATTTCATCATTAAAGTGAGGTGTGTGAGCCTTTACATAATACGTAGTACTACAAATTTTTAATCTTTGTTGAACAATATTCATGGAAGATTGCGATTTGCGAGACTTTTCGTACAAGGGTCCCGACTTTCGGGCTTTGATATGACATAAAGTTCTATAATTGGGCCCATATCTCATGTTGTTTAATATTCACAAATTTGGGTTGGCCCATTGTACTCTTCCTTATTCTTTGCAATATTGAAAACACAAATTCTCATTCGTGACGGGTAATATCCGTCACAAGCTTGTGACGGGTCAAATAAAACTCAATTAAGTAGATAAAGACAAACTATTTGTGGTTCCCTAAGCATTTTTACTTTTGTTTTATCTATCCAAATGGGTGATACTTGACCCGTCACAAGCTTGTGACGGATATACCCGTCACAAGGGTGGAAAGAAAAATGAGATAATATCACCGACCATATCGAGTTTTAGAATCAGCCTCTCGTATATACATTGTCAGTGGCGGAGCCAAGATTTTAAATCAGTGGAGACGAAAAGATAATATTATAAGTGGGACTCGAAAAAATTCAAAAATTTTAAATAAAAATTTTGAAATTTTCAAACGCTAGTAAAGCAAAAATATTATTGATATTCACTTCATGCAATTTGATTGGCATGATTTGAACCCGACTTAGTTTCTAAAAACAAAAATACATTGAAGAGAGCAGTAATTATTATATAAGACTGTTTTATATTATGAGACTGTTTATCTATTTTTAAAACCGTTTTATTTTGTAATTAGCCCATTTTATTCTGTAATTTAGCTAAAAGAGGGTAAATAGTTTATTTCAAGGCAATAATAATGCAGAATTACGAAATTTGAGTAAAAAAGTAATGATTGGATGAAAGATCGCTTTAAATCTAAACGCAAATTTTTAAGAGAGACGGACTCTTATAAATGTTAGTAACTTAATGAGAGACCTCTCTCATAATAAATAGTTATCATTTTTATTTTATTTTTATCTTTTTTTTAATTAGTTTTTATTGTATTTAGTACTTGTCTCTTATTAATGTTCTGAAAGATGGTCTCTCGGAAAATTTATTGAAATCTGAAAGTGTTGTAAAGGGAGAAATGACCTGAAATTGCCAAATGCCAACTCGCTTTGGACACCGACAATGCCCCACTTGCGTTTTCTCCTCTTAACTCTTTTCACAACTTGACTTCTTGACCCGTCGGCAACATTTATTTTTTTCTTTACTACAAACAAAATACTCGCCGTTTCTGTCAATTATTATCTATTTTCTTTTTGAGTAGGTTATTCAAATGTTATTTATTTTTAATTTTGGTTAGCTTACACAAGTGTGCAAATGGATGATTTATTATTTTTTTGGCTCCAATGGCAAGCTACGAGATCTTGTAGCTTGCTTTGCCACATCAGTTTTTTAAGCAACAAAGCTTTTAAACTACAACGTCCTCAAATGGTAAACGGACAATAAATTTAGCTTAAAAGGGCCCACATAACAAATAAATATCATAATTTAATTTATTTTATTGTTTTTAATTAATATTTTATTTCAAGCATGTAGCTTGACAAAGCTACACCTGCTTACGAGCATGGACGTATTTCGATACTCCAATGGTGAACATACCGCTTGAATATTTACAATAATTGTAAACAGGTCCCTAAATGCAACCATTAGAGTTGCTCTAAATGACCGAAAAGAAAGAAGTACGAAGTAAAAGGTAAACAAACGACTTTGACAACTAATTCTACGAGTACTTGACTATTTGAGATGAACTTGTCCCTTTTTTCATTAAAACAAATCAAGCCACTATCAATAATCGGGATAAAATTTTATTAGTCCCTAACAAATTGGCCCTACAAAATAATTTATTTGACTTATTTTGTTTAATACAAATACGTTCGTTTTAAATAGTTGTTTGCAAAGAGATTATCGCTTTCTTATTGTTTGTCTATTTTATTTTTAGATATATTATTCATTTACCTACATTTCTATATCAAGCCTCTCCCAATATGTAATTTAATCTTTCACAATCGTTATTATCTCACTTGTCATTCAATACAATAACCATAAATGTTCTCTTCCATATTCTCTATCTTTATGTCAAAAATAATGGTAAACAAATAAATAAACAAGACAAAAGAGAGTATAAGATTATATTGTAACCTTGAGACAATCTTAAATTAAACCGATTTAATTAAAAGGCACAAATTCTCATTTATGACATGTAAGCTTGTGACGGAGATGTGGCCATTTTATGATATAATGTAACCATTATTTGATACTCTATAAATAATAATTTGTAAATGGTTACTTTTTTATTATAAATTATTAAATTGATCATATGTCTTCTATAACAATTTAAAATCTGTCATAAAGGAGACTGACTAATTAAACCATCGGAAACATTGATATGTATTTAGAGGTGGCAATTGGGTCAGTCGGGTCGATTTAGGGTCAGGTTAAATCGGGTCGGGCCATATCGGGTTCGGTACCCTTTCGGGTCGAGTCAAGTTCGGTTTGGGTCGCTATCGGGTCGGTCATTTCGGTCAAATGATGTATCGGATCGGGTCGGGTTTGGGTAGGGTCATTATCGGACCTAGTTACTTTATTGCATTACTTCAATGTTTGACCATTAAATTTAGTTTTTAACCATTATTTGGTTTAGTTACATCATTATTAAGTCAAACATATCAATCTAAACACTAAATCACATTCATTTTGATCAATATTAAACTTAATAATTGTCGGGTCATCAATTTAATCGGGTCAATATCGGGATGGGTCGGGGTCGGGTTCGGTTCACTGATTATCGCAACGTGTCGGGTTATAGGTCGTCATCGGGTCTGGTCAATTTCGAGTTGCAAAATTCTCAGATTTTATTAGATCAAGTTTGTTCGGGTTCAGGTCAGATCAGACCAGACTTACTGGTTCTAGAAATGTTTAGCTCATGTGCAATGGTTGAGTGGAGATCCAACACCCATAATAATTAAGATCTTAAATTCTTAATCAATCAAATTAAATTCCAAGATTAAAGTAGATCTAATAACACACAACCCCATCCTTTCTCCATCCTTCACACTCACACACACCTCACTCCCAATTCCCACTCACTACACACACAAACATCACACTCTTCCTTCCTTTTCCCTCCTTTTACACACTGTCATTCTTTTCTTTCATCAATCTAGGTTTTTTCGCATTTAGATTTGAGTCGGTTTTATTACCTCTTCTCATCTCATTTAAATTTGAGTCGATCTTCTTACGTATTTTTTATCGCATTTAGATTTGAGTCGCTTTTATTACCTCTTTACTACAAGTACACTCCACACACTATTTTACTTACTTATATATATAAATACCTGTATCACACTTTCAACAATTTCTTCAATCGAATCTTCAATTCAATTCAATCAAATTCAATTCAATTCAATTCAGATCTATAAGGTAATTACTTACGCAATCTCTATTTGATTTGTTTACTCATAAGATCTGAATTTAGTTACTTTATTTCTTGAATTATCGATTTTCTGTACTTTGTTTGTTGTAATTCTTCATTGAATTCGTTATTTTTTGCTTTAATTTGTCTTCAGATCACTTGTTTGATTAGTTCGTTTGTTAATTGATGATTTGTATTGATTAAGCGAGTTCTGATTTGTTTTTTAGGGTTTGATTAGTTTGTTAATTGATTAATTGATTGGATTGATGATTTAATCGGCGATGATTTGCTTAATTTTAGTTCAATCAATCGGATCTTGTGCCATTTACTTTTTAGAACTGTCGGTCACATGTAAAAATTGCGAATTTATATGTTTTTATTTAATTTTTTGATAAAATATCGATTATTTATTTCGTTAGCCTCGAGGCACTGGAGTAATGTTGTTGTGTCGATTATTTATTGAGTGGTTCGCGGAGCGAGACTCATTAATATAATGGGAGATTTGAAGAGAAAGGATGGATATATAAAAAGGTGTGATTTTTAGTTTGCAAGGATTTAAGCTTTGTTCTTTTAAACCGAAACTTTCTGCTATGGAAATGCAACTACACTGAATTGAATTGAACTAAATTTAAGTACGAAAGATTAGGGCTTTAGTTTATCGTTGTTATCATAGGAATAGCTTTGCTAGTGTACACTCGTGGTAGTACATGAGGAAAATTTGGTTTTAAATTACACAAATTCTCACTTGTGACGGACACTATCCGTCACAAGTGAGTGACTGGTCACTTCCCTCTCACACAAATGCAAGTGGGAGGGCAAGTGGGGCGAAAATGGAGCGCCCCACTTGCCTCCCAAGTGGGGCGCTCCACTTGTGACGGATAGTGTCCGTCACAAGTGAGACTAGCTGATGTGATTGCAAGCTTTACCTTTCGAAGGGATAGTTCGATGCACATATTAGGTACTAGGTTGAGTTTGCTTAGATGAATTTGACTGATATAATGCGGAACTCAGATTTGTTAGTAGTACACTGAAGTATGTAAACTGAGGGATGATACAGTACTGTTAAGTGCTAAGCTAGGATTGAACTGTTGAAGCTCGACTTTGTGTTCAAAAGTGTATTTGAACTTTGAAGTTCATTGTTGTAAAGCTCTTTGTATTGTCTGTTTGATGAAATTGAACCCTTCAATGTTTTGGAAAACATTGAGTTTTGACTTTTGAGTGAATTTTGTTTTGTAGTATGTACCTTATTTACTAAGAGCATCTTATCAGATAGTAATGGTTAAACTTTACGTTTCTGAATTCTGGATTTTGCGTGCAGGTACATTTAGAAACAGGGTTTATTATCATGAGCTTTTGATTTTGTATTTACAACCTAGAATTTAAGAGAGATATTGTTGTCTTGAGTTGGTGATAAAATGAGGGGTAGATCAGAAGACGTACAAAAAAAGCGTCTGGTCACTGGTTTAGTAGTTGCAGCTTTTTTCTTTGGCTTTCTCTACGTATACCAAGGACCCATTTTTGGATCAGAAAGTAGTAGCTCATCGGCTTTGGAGTATGGCAGTAAATCTTTGAGAAAATTTGGTTGGGGTGCGGACGATGAGGCAGATGAAACCCCCAATTTTACTCAAGAAGATAGCAAGGATGGTCTTGTACTTAAAAGCTTTCCGGTAAGTTTGTCTTGGTGGTGTGTTGTTAAATTCGAAGGATCATTGAGTCTTAATCATGCTGTCTAGACTCTAATTGTTGTTTATAATCCTCAAGGTCTGCGATGATCGACATTCTGAATTGATTCCTTGCTTGGATAGACATCTTATATATCAACTGAGATTGAAGTTGGACTTGTCTTTGATGGAACACTATGAAAGACATTGCCCTCCTCAGGAAAGGCGCTACAATTGTTTGATCCCACCTCCACATGGATATAAGGTGAGATATGCCTATTTGACAACTTATGAAACAATATAAGGCGTAACATTTTACTTAGATGCAGTCATTTTAGTCTTCTTCAGCTTTTGGAAACTTCATCCTAGTTCGTTTAATACTGTAGGTTCCAATTAAGTGGCCTAGAAGTCGAGATGAGGTCTGGAAAGCGAATATACCCCATACTCACCTCGCACACGAGAAGTCTGATCAGAATTGGATGGTTGTCAAAGGTGAAAAGATCGTGTTTCCTGGAGGAGGAACTCACTTTCACTATGGAGCTGACAAGTATATTGCTGCTATGGCTAATGTAAGTCTCCATATATTTGAAGGGATGGATACTGCTGGTGTTTGCTTCACTGATTCTAAGGGATGATAACTTTTTAAGCAAAGCATACTTGCTATCACTTTCTGACTTCCGAGTCGTGTTTATTAACAAATCTCACATACCAGAATTTCACATGTGATTCTGCGCTGTTTTATGACTAGATTTGTGAAGCATTTGCATTTGTACTGTTTACCTACCTTTGAATGTATAAAACCTTTTTTTTTTAAATTGGGGTTAGTTATATATGATCCTGGTCCTAAAGGGCATTAGAAAATGATCGGCCCTTGGCTTGATTTATGCATCGAGAAAATGTTTGGTTGTATAAGCCGATTCATTGGATGGCATTTCTGATTGATGGTTTTTGGATTAACAGATGCTCAAGTTTCCAAAAAACATGATCAACAACAAAGGCAAGCTAAGGACTGTTCTTGATGTCGGCTGTGGTGTTGCGAGTTTTGGGGGGTATCTTCTATCATCTGATGTCATTACTATGTCGTTGGCACCAAATGATGTGCACCAGAACCAGATCCAGTTTGCTTTAGAGAGAGGTATCCCTGCATATCTGGGTGTTTTAGGTACAAAGAGGCTCCCATATCCTAGCAGATCGTTTGAGCTCGCTCACTGCTCTCGTTGTAGAATTGATTGGCTTCAAAGAGATGGTATCCTTCTTCTTGAATTAGATAGGCTGTTGAGGCCGGGTGGCTATTTCGCCTACTCATCTCCTGAAGCATACGCTCAAGATGAAGAGGACCTCAGGATATGGAAAGAGATGAGTACTCTTGTAGAAAGAATGTGCTGGAAAATAGCTTCGAAAAGGAATCAAACTGTCATTTGGGTCAAGCCTTTGAACAATGATTGTTATATGCAAAGGGCTCCTGGTACCCAGCCTCCTCTTTGCCGATCAGATGATAACCCAGATGCTGTTACCGGTGTGAACATGGAAGCTTGCATCACACCGTATTCTGACCGTGAGTCCTTTTCTTCTTCATTGTACTCTTATTGATCTCTCTGCTTTTAGTTGGTTGTTACTTTATTGATGTTTTCGCTCGAGAAAATATGTTGCTGATTGAAATTAAAACCAGAAATAATGATTTGAATCTGAATAATTTTCACCCTGTTACTTCTGTGATTTACACTCTTCAAGTACACATCTCACACAGTTGCATTATTAATTGGATTATTGGAATAGTTGCTATGTAACATCATGTTCTACTGGCTGCAGCTTAGGGTGTGTTTGGATTGAAGGATTTGGAAGGAAAGGGAGGGGAGTGATTTGAAGGGATGGGAAATCCATTGTTTGGTTAGCAAAATGGAGGTGGAGGGATTTGGAGGGAAGGGAAAATGGAACCCTCCATTTCCCTCCTCCAAGCCAATTTATTTTCTCTCCAACAAAGGCAAGATTTGGAAGGAAAATCACCTCCTCCATTCTCCCTCCCCTCCCCTTCTCTCCCTTTCCTTTCCCTCCTTCCCCCTCCCCTCCTTTTCCCTCCTTTTTTGCTATCCAAACACGATTTTGATTAGGCTTGGAGGAGGGAAATTGGATCCCTCCAAATCTCCCCCCCCCCCCCCTCCATTTCCTTTCACCCATTTTAAATCCCCTACTCTCCCTCCCTTTCTTTTCCCTCCAAATCTCTCCCCCTCCATTTCCTTTCACCCTAATTTTCTATCCAAACAAGGAATTTTAAATCCCCTACTCTCTCTCCCTTTCTTTTCCCTCCAAATCGCTCAATCCAAACACACCCTAAAGTAATTTATGTTGTAACTAATGTTTTCATGGACGGACGTTTACAGATGACCACAAGGCTGGAGGAAGTGAATTGGCTCCATGGCCTGCTAGGCTGACTTCTCCGCCTCCTCGACTTGCTGATTTTGGATATTCAAGCTCTATGTTTGAAAAAGACAATGTATGTTTATGAATCTAATTTGCCATCGTTTCATATACGCCTCTTAGTAATGTAAGATGTTCATGGGATGTGTGTGGTGTATTACAGGAACTATGGAGGCAGAGAGTGGACAACTACTGGACCCTTTTAGGCTCCAAGATTAAATCCGATTCCGTGAGAAATGTGATGGATATGAAGGCCAATTTGGGTTCATTTGCGGCTGCTCTGAAAGATAAGGATGTGTGGGTAATGAATGTTGCTTCAGATGACGGATCAAACACACTTAAGGTGATTTATGACCGAGGCCTTATTGGAGCTGTTCACAACTGGTAACCATACTAAGCTTTTATCATCGATATCTCAAGTCGTTTTGTAGTTGTACTCGAGTCGTGACCTCGAACGCTTTTCTCCGGCAATTGGTTCAACTGCTTAATTTGCATAAAATTGTTCCTTTTAAAGCACCACACCTGCAAATCACTGATTTTCTTCGTTTAAAATGAAACGTTAGGTGTGAAGCATTCTCTACCTATCCACGGACTTACGATCTACTCCACGCCTGGAACATCATCTCTGAGATCGAGAAGAAAGGCTGCAGCCCAGCGGATCTTCTACTCGAGATGGATCGAATACTCAGGCCAACTGGATTTGCCATTTTCCGGGACAAGCAGTCTGTCGTCGATTTCATCAAGAAGCATTTATCAGCCTTGCACTGGGAGGCAATAGCAACCTCAGATGCAAACACAGATTCCGAGGAGGATGGTGAGGAAATCGTGTTTATCGTTCGCAAGAAGTTGTGGCTCCCGAATCAAAGCTCCAGGGACACAGAATAAGTTTAAAACTAAGCCAGCTTCCTAGCATTTATATTCGATTACGCCACGCCTGCTTCATTAACATATTTTAAGATATCTTATTTTGTAATTTTTTTTTCCTTTTTTTAATTATTTTTTTATATTATAAATTTGTTATTTCCACATAGGTTTAGTGAGAGCAGCCATAGATGAAAAAAACATCTAGATGCTATTTTTATTGGTTTACGACTTTACTGTGTATCCAAAATGTATGATTTGGGTGACTTATAGATACTTCAGCAATTCATTAAATTAAATTATTTAATAATTGCATCAAGAAGACGTTAATACTATTTTTAGTATGTTTTGTTTAAGACCATCTCAAGTTGAGGACTCTTACAAACCTTCTTTTATTTGTGCCTAATTGAAATTGGTTGTGCCACATGAGCGTAGGACAGTCTTAGCCAAGAATATGTGATATTGTTTTAGTACATCATAATTGAACTCCTGTGTCTTTAACCCTGTTTCAGAGACGGGTATTTTCCCTTGAGTTTTATTTGACGGGCGAAAATTTCGACTTCAATACCTAAATGAATAAGCTCTTTACACTTTGGTATTTGAACTTTAATTGGTTTGAGTTCTACTTCCATTACCTAAGACCTTAATCACTAATCTAATTACACTTAAAATATTGTAAACTTTTACTGTAATTATTGGCCTTGTTCTTTTAGACTTTTTCAACTCATTTCAGTTAAGTTTAACTCTATTTAGGTCATGTTCTTTCTGGTTTTTTAGAGCTGAGCTGAGCTGAACTGAATGGAGCTGAGTTGAACTGAACTGAATAGAGCTGAATTGAACTGAAATAATATTAATAACTGAAATAATATTAATATTAATACTAAATATAAATATAATAATAATAATAATAATTATTATTATTATTATTATTATTGTTATTGTTATTGTTATTGTTATTATTATTGTTATTAGAAGAAGAAGAACATTAGTAATTGATGGGGCATATTCTGCACTTGCTGACCGAGTCAACATATTGAGCAAGGTCAAAGATATCCAAAGCAAGTCAACACCTTGGACAGCCTAGCCGACTCAGCTACGTCGGCCTGTCACTTGGGTCTCGGCCAGACAACTAGCCAGCCGGGGCACATATCCGCGTACTCATATCCAAGACCCCTCGGCCGACCTGTCATGGGTCCATCGGCCGAGGACAGAACGGTCTTTCCACCTGCTAGCCACTTGGCCACTTGGCCACTACGTGACAAAAGGTGAAAGTCTATAAATACTCCTCAACCATATCATTGAGGAAAGGATCCGAAATATAACCTAAATACCTCATAATCTGGTAATATCTTCCTTATCTCTCTACAATATATACTTCGCCAAGTAACACGCAACTTATCTCTTTAAGTTCACTGACTTGAGCGTCGGAGTGAGTACGCTCGGCCAAAGCCGAGCCCTCAGTTTGTTCATCGTTTCAGGAGAGGCCAAAAGGAGGATTCGATCAAAGACGTCATTCTACGAGCCACGAGTGGTAACAAATAACTGCTTCAGAATTATACCCCGCGTCCTGTGGTCCCTTCGGACCACGGAGAAAGAAGCAACGGGGTACAGTCCATTCCATTTAGTCTACGGGTCTGAAGCAGTCCTGACAATTGAAGCAGCGGTGCCGACATTCAGAACGGCCACCTTTAACCCGGTTGAAAATGAGGAAGGTCAGAGGATCTCCCTAGACCTGGTCGAAGAAAGCCGAGATACAGCACGCCTCAACTTGGCAGTATACCAAAACCGAATGAGAAGAGCCTACAACCGAAGAGTCCACAAAAGGGACTTAAAAGTAGGGGATCTAGTCCTAAGAAAGTCGGCCGCCACCAACAAAGGAAACATTCATGGTAAATTGACGGCCAACTGGGAGGGTCCCTACAAAGTGGTTGAAGAAATGAGGCCGGGTACATACCGGCTGACAGACATGGAGGGTGTGCCTTTGATAAGCCATTGGAACACTGACAACCTCAGGAAATACTTTGTATAGCGGCGGAGGTGTCCAAAACTATTGTTGGCACCCCAACGCGTGTTTACATCTAATAAAGAACCATCCAAGTTTTCCATCAAAGTGTTTATCGCCTCCGTAGTCATATCGAGGTAGACGCCACGGCCCAAGCCGGGCAGTCACCCCAAGAAGTAGACGCCACGACAGTCACTACCTGCGCAGTTGATACTCGCGAAAGCGACCAACATGCCTTAGGAACGTATAAGTACAGTTGAGACGCAATTCTAGCCGCCTCGGCCAACCGAAGGCCTGGCAGAGGAAGCGATCAATATGTCTACAGATACGAACGCTGTCGAGCCGTAACCTCTAGCCGCCTCGGCCAACCGAAGGCCTGGCAGGGGACACAACGGTCGATACGCTAACATGTTCACAGCGGCGGTTGGGAAGCGCAAATCGGACGCCTCGGCTTGACCGAGAGTGAAAGAGGAAGCGACCAACATGCCAACATGTTTAGAAAACGTTAAGCACAGTTGAGATACGCATTCTAACTGCCTCGGCCAGGCCGAAGGTAAAAACGAAAAAGCGCTCAATTAATAACGTAAGAAGACAAGTGAAGAATCGTGATCAAAGCCCCGGCAAAGCCGAGGGCCAATAAACAAGCTTTATTGAAAATGATTACAAGTAAGGAGAATGCAGACGACGGCCGTCCCCATAGGGATAAGCCAAAACACAACCTACCAAAGTTTTACAAAAAACAAGGAAAACGAGAACAAAAGGTTACAGACATATCATTTGAAGCGCCAAAAGATGGCAGGGAGGATAGGCTTAATAATTGGCCCCCGAACAGCTGAAGCTATCCGAGATGCCGGGGGAACCTGGTGACGACCGCCCGTCTCCCTATGCCTGTTGCTGCTCGCCACCGGCGACATCAGCAGCATCATTTTTGGTGGGCGACCCAGAAGGTGACTTGGCAGCTTCAGCTTCAGCTGCCTTTAGCCTCGCAGCCTCCTCCTGGGCCGCCTTCACCTTTTCAGCGTGGGCCGCCTTCTCCTCAGCCTCCTCTTTCTCCTTCTTCACCTTTGCCTCCTCCGCAGCCTTATCCTCCGCGGCCTTCGCCTTAGCATCGAGCTTATCATCAAACAGCTCATCAAATTTCTCCCACGGGAAGGAGCCTTCAGGAAAGAGCTCCCCGATCACTTCTCTAGCGGCTTCTTCGGCCAAGTCCCGGTATTGGGCGCACATGTTAGGGAGGACGACGGTTTGGAGCGTCTCGATGTCCAACTCCCTCTGGGCAATGATAGCCTTCATATTCCGAAGCACCTTCCCCTGGGCCTGGAACATGGATTTCCATTCGTCCCTCTTCTTGGCATTGAAGTCAGCAACAGCCTGAAGCTGGTCACGCTCCTCCAGCAACTTAGCGGCACCAGCATCCGCAGCCTCGACCTTGGCTCTCTCGGCAAGGACCGCCTTTTCAGCGTCCTCCCTAAGTTTTTGCTCAGCAAGGACCGCCTTTTCAGCCTCAGCCTTGGCCCCCTCAGCTTCCTTATTCGCAGCAGCGAGCTCAAGCCTGAGCTGCTCAAGCTGTGGGGCAACTTCAGCCATGACTTTTTCCTGCTCCATCATATGAGCACCGGCCACTTCAGCCCACTTCGCCACCATCCTGGACAAACTTAGGCCCTCCGACCTAATCTGGGCGGGGGTAGGCTTCGGGAAGGAGGAAATGACGGTGGCATATTTGCCACCCGTCTGCTCAGGTCGCTTCTCAAAGACGCCGTTCAGGGACCGGTAGACGGCGGCGGTTGATCTACAAAAATTTAAACAGAGCATCCATGTCAACAGTCATTGACATGCCGGAGAGTCTGTCATCAGGAACGTCTAATGAACCGGCTAAATCTGAACCACAGGTTAGATCCGTACCAGTCCTGGGTTTCTTAGGCAGAGGGCCAGCTGGCCCCATTTCCTTGCCGGCCCCGGTAGCAGTAGCAGCGGCAGCTAGGGGTGAGCAAAACCGTGTACCCGATACGGTTTTGAAAACCGTATCGGGTACACGGTTTTAAAAATCACAAAAATCACTATACGGATCCGATACGGTTTAATCGTATATACGGTTTTCGGGTACCCGGAAAAACCGTGTATACGGAATCCGTATATACGGATACGGTTTGGTGACAAATGCCCAATTAAACATTGTAATTATTTAAGAGTTAATAATTACCTCTAACATGACCACCTCTTATAAAGGGCTAATATTTGTTTATTGAGATAAGTTCGTAAAAAAAGTCGTAAAAACATTAAAAGAGTAGAGTTGAAAGAGGAACTTTGCATTTTTTAATATTTTTTTATACAAAAACTTCAAACCGTATCAGAAACCGTATATACGGTTTCGTTTTTGCCCGACCCGGATACGGTACGGTTTTATAAAAACCGTATCGTATATACGGATTTTCGTATCGTATATACGGAAATTCGTATAACTCAAACCGTATACCGTATCGTATTCGTATTATAAAACCGTATCGTATATTTTTGCTCACCCCTAGGCCGGCAGCAGCGGCAGAAGCAGCCCTTTTCCTCTTGCGAAAAAGAGGAGATTCCTCTGCCACAGTGACCTCCTCCTCGGAAATATCGACGACCACCACCGTCTCCTTTTGGACTGAAGGGATGGGAGGCTGAATTGAAGTTGACGTCGTCGCCGCCGAAGACTTCGCTTTTCGCGTTCGGCCCGGTATTTTACTGGCAACCTTCGCCTGAGCCGCCGCTACATCCATTGCCTTCAGCTGCTGATCCATGAGATCGGTTGGCGCCGGTCTGCGATCACGGGTCTGGGCCTTAGGATGCAAATTAACAACGTTCTTGTCCTTATCAAGCCCTATCCTCTCGAGGATATCCTCAGACAGATCCGGGCCAAAACGGTCTGCAAAGGAAACGAAGCAAGAGTTAAGTAGAAGAAATAAATCAAAGTTCAAAAAGACAAATTCATTAAAAGCAGAGATGGGCCTCACACCGACCCCACTCACCCCGTTCCAGGGCCGGTATGAGGCCGACGTGGCAGAGCAGCTCGTCCTGAAGAATGATCTGCGTCGGGGGCATCCATCCCTTCGGCGTCCCATCCTTCTCAGCCTCAAACAGCGTCATCGCCCGTTTCTCATCCGCATTAAGATAGACCTTGGCGGCGTCCATTTTAAGGTGTTTCCGGGAGACCCATTTCTCACGCTCCCCCTTGCTCTCGCACCGTAAATTGACACGGTGTTGGAAAGACCGGGGCAGCGGATAATCCGCCGGCACCTCGACATACACCCACCGCGCCTTCCAGTCCTTACAAGATGTATGTTTGGATACGGAGACGTAACCCGGCTCCGTCTGCACGCTGTACCACCCCACTCGACCGGCGGCTGACGGTCAAAGGTGATGAAGCCGGCGGAATAAGTTAACCGTTGGGGCCTCCCCCTTGAAAAGACAGAGCCACACAAACCCAACTATGGTCCTAATGGCCAACGGATGTAGTTGGGCCACGACGACGTTCATGGCTTTAATTATAGCCATGACGTATTCATCCAGAGGAAACCGGAGCCCATACTCCAAGTGTCTGATGTATACGCCTATATGGCCCTTGGGAGGGCAACAGACCGCCTGACCTTCCTGAGGAATGACAATCCTATACTCCCTGCCGAAGGAGAAGTAATTTTCGAAAAAATCAGAACCAGAACAACTGGCGAACTTGTTGGTCCAAGCACGATCAGGTCCGATCTTACAGGCGTTGCCGTGATCCAAGACATGCGGCCTCCCCTCATTAGGATGAGTCCTTTCGAAATCATCACCGCCATCATCAAAATCATCATCATCATCCGAGAAACTGTCCATGTATTGATCGTCAACCTCAGGAGAAAGAGACCTGGGGCCCCCGGATCTTATCGGGACGGCAGCCAACGCCTCCTCTTCATCAAGACGCGACGGAGAGCCCCCCGGCGCAGGGTTACTAGGTCCAGCGTCAGCAGAAGACATAACAACAAATACTTAGCAAATAAGAGTTGAAAAACTTGTTTGTTTACCTTGAAGAAAAAGTGCTACGTCGAAGTAACGATTCTGAAGATTAGAAGAGAAAGAAACCCTTGAAAATCTAAGAAAGAGGAAAATTTTTGAGAGGATGAACTTTGTGCGGAAAATTAAGGGGCATACTGCTCTATTTATAGAGCAAAGCCCACGAAGACAGACCAATCAGGGCAAAGCCCATGAAGCGTCAACCAATCAACGCCGAGACACGTGTCAAGCATGCAGCCATGGAATGTCAATCGACAAACAGTTATAAAACTTCTTCAACACGCTCCTTGGCAGAATGCCAATCGACGTATCTTCTTCAACACGATCCTTGGTATCTACTTGCCAAAACGGCCCGCTGATCAACCGAGCTAGACAGCACCGGCTGGGGGCAATCAAAAGCACACGGCACTCACAACCTCGGTCTCGGCCAGCGTCACTTACTTTTCCACATTTGATGCCCTTTACACATCCATGTGGAGGGGGGATACGGTACGGCCTAAGCAGAACCAAGCCGAGGTAGAAGAAGCCGGGGCAGAAAATTTTTACTTGCGCAGAATACGCTCAACACTCATCGAAGGTCCATACCACGGCATAGATTACGCTGGGGGCAAATTGATGGGGCATATTCTGCACCCGCTGACCGAGTCAACATATTGAGCAAGGTCAAAGATATCCAAAGCAAGTCAACACCTTGGACAGCCTAGCCGACTCAGCTACGTCGGCCTGTCACTTGGGTCTCGGCCAGGCAACTAGCCAGCCGGGGCACATATCCGCGTACTCATATCCAAGACCCCTCGGCCGGCCTGCCATGGGTCCATCGGCCGAGGGCAGAACGGTCTTTCCACCTGCTAGCCACTTGGCCACTACGTGACAAAAGGTGAAAGTCTATAAATACTCCTCAACCCTCATTGAGGAAAGGATCCGAAATATAACCTAAATACCTCGTAATCTGGTAATATCTTCCTTATCTCTCTACAATATATACTTCGCCAAGTAACACGCAACTTATCTCTTTAAGTTCACTGACTTGAGCGTCGGAGTGAGTACGCTCGGCCAAAGCCGAGCCCTCAGTTTGTTCATCGTTTCAGGAGAGGCCAAAAGGAGGATTCGATCAAAGACGACATTCTACGAGCCACGAGTGGTAACAAATAACTGCTTCGGAATTATACCCGGAACAGTAATAATAATATTAATATTAATACTAGTAATTATACTAATTTGAGTCTTACATTATTTTCCTTTAAGGCACCACTTAACCTAAATGTTACTCATACCATGTTGAACACCACTACTAATACCTACACAAAGATATCTTTCATTCCTATAACAATTGATAATTGACAACTCGATATAGCCTATTTATTTATCCAAATCCTTAATCATTTCCTCCCATGCACCTCCCCGCCCCATTTATTTATTAGGGATATTCTACTGTGTACCCCCGTGTTTTTCGGTTTTCTATGTTGTACCCCTATATTTTTGAAATTCTATGGTGTACCCCTAAACTTATTACTTATTTCTCCATCATGACCTCCATTAACTTTATCACTATCAAATAACCGACTTTGACCTTTATTTTGACTCATTAAATGTTGTATAATCATCCTATATGTGAAGCATCACAAATCACTTTTAATACGCACATACTACTATTAAAAACCTCCGTTATGAAGCATAAAATGATAATAGAGATTGATGAATTTTAGTTAAATAGACGATTAAATAGATCAACTAAGAAACTAAGTTAATAAATCCAATAATAAGGTCATGGTATAGACTAATATATAGAGTTTAGGGGTACACCGTAGAATTTCAAAAATGTAGGGGTATAATATAGAAAATTGGAAAACTCAGGGGTACACCAATTAAAGTGTTTAACCGGAAAACTTGATCGAAATCAAACTGACTGAAACTAAAGTCAACCCAAATAAATCCGAACGATTTAACAAGATCCGAAACAGAATCGCTTGACCTGTTTGTTCGGTCTAACTAATTTGTACACCAAAAATAGCATCTGCTGGGCATCAAATGTGGAATCATCTCATAAAAGACTAATATTTATAGGGCCAAATAAAATTGCACGGATAAAATGAAATATACGCCTATAATCACAGTATCACACTCTCAATACATAATCCATGTTGTCTTAAGCTTAGTTCTGGATAAATATGAAACATTCAAGAAAGGATATCATCTAAAGAACTTCAGCACATTGCTACGACGAATTTGTAAGAACCCACTATCCTCTAACGGCATCACCTTGAAGACCGTTGTTGCTTACCATATCAGCCACACCGGACTCCATTAACTGCCAATGACTATCCTCTAACGGTAACCTCCAGAATTTCTCGTCGTTTGCTTCGACTACAACCATTACTTCTTTTGCAAATGAATCGTAGAGAGTAAAGATACCTGATAATAAAAACATTAGGTGAGGATAATAAAAACACTAGCCATCTAGGAATTGAAAAACTAAAAAATCCCGCTTTTGTCGATCTCAATCTTCCGGATTTAAAAAAAATTGAGAGAAACCAGGTATTTCTAAAAACAGTAACAAAAAGAAAAAGATTACAATTAATGGTTATAAGTAACCAGATTATAATTTGCATTAGAATGCAAATTACCTGCAATTGAAGGTCCCAAAGCAGCAACTACGCAAGGCCCGGTTAGTGTTGCCAAATCGATTATCTGCAGAGAAGGATCAACATCATTAGTAGAAAAACATACAAAAGAGCAACTGAGTTGTCCCTTCTGATATTGTTCTACAAAAATTTACCTTATCCACGCCTTGGTTGCAGGCGTATACTAAAGCATCAACTATAGTAAGTCTTCCTTCTGCATCTACGCAAGTAACCTGAACAAAAAAATGACAATAGGACAGGCAGGTACAACTATAAGAATTGTACATATGAAATTGGTGTTTTCAGTAATCGAGAACATATGAATGATACGGTATTAGTGTGAAAAGACTGACCAAATATCAACATTTAAGGAGTGTTTAGTATATCAAAGGTACATGGGCAAATAGGAGACAATAAATGTATTAACCTAACTTTCTTGTTTGGTTACTCAACAATGAGAATACAAAAGCCACCCATTTTCACTACACCACCACGCCACCATCAACCACCACCAAGTTCACACCTACCTTTCATTCTAATTCTAAGTTTGAAATTTAACCGTTATCGTATAGCTTAGACGATTGCGTGATTTTCACGGGTAATAAAATTAGTTAAACAATCATTAAACATCAAACAAATACTCCAAACCACCATTTATTTTTTAGCATTTATAGTTCTTGTTCCGGGTATAATTTCCAGAGCAGTGATTAGTTACCACCCTTGACTCGTAGAATAATGTCTTGAGCTGAATCCTTCTTGCTCCTATCGTCCCACTCGGCCTCTCCTGCAACAATGAACGAACTGAGGGCTTGGCTGTGTGCCAAGCGTACTCACTCCGACGCTCAAGTCAGTAAACTTAAAGGATTAAGCTGTGTTACTTGGCTAGATGCGTATTGTAGAGAGATAAGGAGATATTACAGGATGAATAGTGTATTTAGGTTATAATCGTGAGATGCTTTCCTCAATGAAGGTTGAGGAGTATTTATAGACTTTCACCTTTTGTCACGTAGTGGCCAAGTGGCCAAGTGGCTAGCGGTGGAAAGATCGATCTACCCCTCGGCCGAGGGACCTATGGCAGGCCGGCGGACAATGTTGACTCGCCGCCGAGGGGTCTTGGATATGAGTACGCGGATGTGTGTCCCGGTGGCGGGTTGTCACGCCGAGACCGGTGTGGCGGGCCGATGGGATGCATCGGCTAGGCTATCTAAGTCGTTGACTTGCTGTGGATATCTTTGACCTTGCTCGGTGTGTTGACTTGGTCGGCGGTGCGAGAATATGCCCCATCAATTTGCCCCCAGCCGTAGTACATGCCGTGGTATGGGCTCCGATGTACGTTGAGCATGTATTCTCAGATCGGCTTCTTCTTGTGCATCGGCGTGGCTCTTGCTAGGCCGTGCCGTATACCATATCCTAGGCCGTGCCGTATACCATATCCCCCCTCCACATGGATGCGTAAAGGGCACTCGATGTGGAAAAGAATATGACGCTGGCCGTGACCAAGGCTGAGAGTGCCGGTTGATTTTGATTGCCCCCGGCCGGTGCTTCCTAGCTTGGTTGATCGGTGGCGGCGGAGACCGGATACCTAGGAATTTGTTGAGGAAAATGAATAGTTGAAGGGATGTGAACGGGCGTGTTGAAGACGCTTGGTCACTGTTGCATTGATTGACGTTTAACTGTTGCGACGATTGACATTCCGTGGTTGCATGCTCGACACGTGTTTGCTCGTTGATTGGCTGTTGCTTCATGGGTCGTGCTCGATTGGCCCTTCATTGTGGGCTTTTTTCCTATAAATAGGGCAGTTTTTCCGTGATTTTGGTCACTAATTTCATTTTCTCAAATTTTCTTCAAAATTTTCGTCTTGCTAAACTGAAGGGCTTCTTTTTTCTTCCAATCTTCGGAGTTTTTGATCCGGCTAGCACTTTTTCCTTTGAAGGTAAACAAACGAATTTTTCTTTTCTTTGCTAGTAATTTGTTGTGAACATGTCTGCTGCTGATGCCGGGGCTAGCACTTCCGCGCCGGGGGGTTCCCCGTCGCGTCTTGACGAGGAGGAGATTTTAGAGGCCATCCCGCTAAGGTTAGGGGGTCCTAGGCCTCCTTCTCCCGTAGATGACCTGCCCCTCCTGGGGGAGTTGGAGGATGAGGATGATGTTGATCACGGTGATGGGGCTCCCGTCGATGGTGGGAGGATGACTGTTCCGAGTCATGGCGAGGCCTGCACGACTGGCCTCGACCGTGTTTGGACGAATAAATTCGCTAGTAGTTCCGGAGGGACCCTGTTCGGAGATCATTTCTCCTTCGGTGAGGGGTATAAAATTGTTGTCCCGGAGGAGGGTCGAGTGGTCTGTTGCCCTCCCCCGGGCCATATCGGCGTGTACCTTAAGCATTTGGAGTACGGGCTCCGGTTTCCTTTAAACGAGCATGTTGTGGCCATCATCAGAGCTATGAACCTTGCCGTGGCCCAACTACATCCGTTGGCCATGAGGACGATAATCGGCTTTGTGTGGCTCTGCCTTTTTAAAGGGGAGGTCCCTACGGTCAACCTATTCCGCCGACTTCATAGTCTTCGGCCGTCGATCTCCCGAAAGGTGGGGTGGTACGGGCGTCCGGACGGAGCCTGGATATGTCTCCGTAAACAAGCTTACTTCCGCAAAGATTGGCGGGGGCGATGGGTGTACGTCCAGTGGGAGGACTACCCGTTGCCGAGGTCTTTCCAGGGCCCCGTTCATTTGCGGTGTGAGACCCGGGAAGAGTATGAGAAGTACGTCTCCCGGGGTAGCAAGGTTAAGATGGACGCTTCTTTTGTCCCCCTTACGGCGGATGAGAAGCGGGCAATGCAGCTATTTGATGCTGAGGAGGGATGGCTGCCCCCGACCCAGATTATTCTTCAGGACGAGATGCTCTGCCGCGTCGGCCTCATACCGGCCCTCAGCCGTGGTGAGTAGGGTCGGTGTGAGGCCCACCTTTACTTGTTATGTTCCTGTTTGGAGCTTTCTTACTTCTTTCATATAACTCTTGTTTGATTCCTTGCAGATCGATTTGGTCAGGATCTGTCAGAGAAGGACTTGGAGAGGCTTGGGCTTGATAAGGACGGAAAGGTTCTCACCCGCCATCCTACGGCTGAAGCACGTGATCGCCGACTGTCTCCTAACGAAGTCATGGAAAGACAGACAAAGGCGTTGGATCGAGAGAGGCACAAGCACGGGTTCTTGGCAACATGCTGAGAAGACCAAAGAAGGCGGCGTCCAAGTCGGCGGCTGCATCAATGGCAACTCCCTCTTCGACCCCGGTGATCGAAAAGGATCATGTGGAGGTGATCAACATTTCTGAGGGGGAGGTGACCGTTGCTAAGGTCCCTTCTCCGAAGAAGAGGAAAGACCCACCGTCTGCTTCCACCGTTGCCGTGGAGGAGCACCTTCCGCTTGACCCTTGACTAAGAGGGTTCGAACTGTACGGATTTAACTTGTGGTTCGGATTTAGCCGGCTCGTTGGGCATTCCTGGTGACAGAGCTTTCGACGTGTCAATGCACGGTGACATGGATGCTCTACGTAACTTTTTGCAGTTCCATCGTCGGAGACCGCCGTCCTCGCTGAACGGCAAGCAGGGAAGCAGCCTGAGAAGGCGGTTGAGAAAACGGGTGACCAAAGTGTCACCGTGGACTCCTCACCCCAGAAGCTTAACCCTACCGAACTCGTGGCGGAGGGTGAGAAAATATACAAGAAGTTGGGGAGATGGAACCGTCAAGCCGCTTCCCTCATCATGGAGCAAGAAAAGGCCACGGCCCAATCTGGGCCGCTGATTGCAAAGCTCAAGTTTGATCTTCTTGCTGCGAGGGGGGAAGCCGGGAAGGCTAAGCTGGATCTCCGTGCTGCTGAGGGGCGTGCGGAGGAAGCTGAGAAGCTGCTGAGGGCCGAGAGGGCCAAAGTTGAGGATGCTGATGGCGCCACGGCCAAGATGATGGAGGAACGGGACAGGTACAAGGGCGCCTACGACTCTGTGGTTGCCAAGAGGGACGAGTGGGAGGATCGGTTTCAGAAGCAAGCAGAGGTGCTCAGGGGCACGCAGGCTATCCTTGCTCAGAAAGAGAAGGATATTGAAATGCTTCAGGATGAGCTCCTTCCTAAAATGTGCGTCCGATTCGGGACCAGGCCGAGAAGGCGACCAGGGAGGCGATAAGAAGACTCGTCCCCGAGGGCTCCTTTCCATGGGATAAATTTGATACTCTTTTGGATGAAATGACTGATGCTGAGGAGGCCGCGGCTACGGAGAAGGCTGAGGCGGCGAAGGCGGCTCAGATAGCTGAGGCCAAGGCGGCTGATGATGCGAAAGTGAAGGAGGATGAGAGGCTGAAGTTGCTTGAAGGTGCTCGGCCTTCAACAAAGCCGCCACCGATGATCTTTGTGGCTACGACGCAGGGGAGCATCGAGCATAGGGAGACGGGCGGTCGTCACCGGACTCACCCGGCATCTCGGATAGCTTTAGCTGTTCGGGGGCCAATTATTGAGCCTTCTCTCCCTGCCATCCTTTTGGCGCTTTAATTTCCAAGTCTGTACCTTTTTGCTTTTCTGTTTCCTTGCTTTTTGTAAAGCTCTGGTAGGTAGAGTTTAGGCAATCCTTATGGGGACGGCCGTCGTTTGTACTCTTCTTGCAGTCATTTTAACAAGGTTTTATCTTTTTGGTCCTCGGCTTGGCCGGGACTCTGATTACGATCCTTTATTTGTCTTCTTGTGTCACTGACTGAGGCGATTTGAATGTATGTCTTAACCGTGTAGACATATTGACCGCTAGATTGGCGTCTTAATTGCACTGTATATGTTTCTTAGCGTATCGGCCGACGTGTTCCCCGTCGCTCTCGGTTTTGGTCGAGGTAATCGGGGTTGCGGTTTTGATAGCAATCGCAACTGTGTAGGCACATTGACCGCTAGATTGGCGTCTCAATTGCACTGAGTATACGTTTCTTTTTAGCGTATCGGCCGACGTGTTCCCCGTCGCTCTCGGTTTTGGCCGAGGTAATCGGGGTTGCGGCTTCGATAGCGATTCTTCCCTTCGAGTTTCTGTCTAGTGGCAAATTGTGGAGGGGACAGATACTGATGGGGAACTTTGGGCGATTCACTTGCTTGTTATCATCGTGCGTTGGGGTGTCCACAATGTGTTCGGACACCTCCGCCGCTATACAAAGTATTTTCTCAAGTTATCGGTGTTCCAATGGCTCATCAGAGGCACACCTCCCATGTCTGTCAGCCGGTATGTACCCGGCCTTATTTCTTCGATCACTTTGTAGGGACCTTCCCAGTTGGCCGTCAGTTTGCCATGAATATTTCCTTTGTTGGTGGCGGCCGACTTCCTTAGGACTAGGTCTCCTACTTTTAAGTCCCTTTTGTGGACTCTTCGGTTGTAGGCTCTCTTCATCCGGCTCTGATATACGGCCAAGTTGAGGCGTGCCGTGTCTCGGCTTTCTTCGACCAGGTCAAGGGAAGCTCTAAGGCCTTCCTCGTTTTCAGCTGGGTCAAAAGTGGCCGTTCGAATGTCGGCACCGTCGCTTCGATCGGCAAAACCGCTTCGGATCCGTAGACCAGGTGGAAAGGGGTGTATCCCGTGGCTTCTTTCTCCGTGGTTCGAAGGGACACAGACGCCGGGTAGTTCATCGGCCCATCTTCCTTGAGGTCTTCAACCGTCTTTTTCAAACCGTTGAGGATGGTTTTGTTGGTCGCCTCCGCCGCCGCCGTTGCTCTGTGGGTGGCAGACGGAGGAATACGCAAACTTGATGCCGAGCTCCTCTAACCAGTTCATTATTAGGTCGCTCCAAAACTCTCGGCCGTGGTCAAATACCATAACTTGGGGCAATCCGAAGCGGGTTATAACGTCAACCACATGCCCCATGATGGTGACCTGGTTGGTTGGCACCGGCGCGTCGGGTATTATTGGCATCCCGAACTCCGGTTGGATTACTCCGCCGGTGGAGGGCTGCATGACTCCGGAGTTGTTGAAAGCGTCATCTTGGTAGAACGCGGTTTCGTCGGTAACGACTGCGTCTTGCTGTTTCGACATTTTCTCGGCTTTTTGGGTGGGTTTTTGTTTTGAGTTTTGTTTTTGTTTGGGAATGAATGTGACTAGCTTCTAGTGTCTTCCCCACAGACGGCGCCAATTGTTCCGGGTATAATTTCCAGAGCAGTGATTAGTTACCACCCTTGACTCGTAGAATAATGTCTTGAGCTGAATCCTTCTTGCTCCTATCGTCCCACTCGGCCTCTCCTGCAACAATGAACGAACTGAGGGCTTGGCTGTGTGCCAAGCGTACTCACTCCGACGCTCAAGTCAGTAAACTTAAAGGATTAAGCTGTGTTACTTGGCTAGATGCGTATTGTAGAGAGATAAGGGAGATATTACCAGATGAATAGTGTATTTAGGTTATAATCGTGAGATGCTTTCCTCAATGAAGGTTGAGGAGTATTTATAGACTTTCACCTTTTGTCACGTAGTGGCCAAGTGGCCAAGTGGCTAGCAGGTGGAAAGACTGATCTATCCCTCGGCCGAGGGACCTATGGCAGGCCGGCGGACAATGTTGACTCGCCGCCGAGGGGTCTTGGATATGAGTACGCGGATGTGTGTCCCGGCTGGCAGGTTGTCACGCCGAGACCCAGGTGGCGGGCCGATGGGATGCATCGGCTAGGCTATCTAAGTCGTTGACTTGCTGTGGATATCTTTGACCTTGCTCAGTGTGTTGACTTGGTCAGCGGTGCAGAATATGCCCCATCAGTTCTAATTATATTATTTCAAAACAATGTTAACCATCAAATTTACCTTAAATTATAGTTCACAAATAAAAATATTGAAATTTTTGGATTAAACAATCATTAAACATCAAATACTCCAAAACCATCATTTATTTTTTGATTTAATTGTTAAACAAAATTTTACGGACAAAATCATCGTTTATTTTTCAGCGTCTATAGTTCTCACTAAATTCCTCCAAAACAATGTTAACAATCCAATTTACCCTTGAATTATTGTTGGCAAATAAAAATATAGAAATTTCTATTTTGAAAAAACTTCTTTTAGGTTGAATTAATTATGTATTCCAGCTATTTTTAATGAAAGAACAATAAAAGGTAAACAATAAAACAAATTACCGCGGCAAATATAGTATAATAATTAAAAAAATCGAAAACAACAACAACAATAATAATAACAATAATCGTGACAAAAAACTAATAAACATAGCAATATCTGTAGCAAAATACTAATAATCTGTGGCAACGTTTGGTAAATTTCACGGGTAATAAAATTAGTTATGCTTTAATTAGTACTATTCTCATTAAGCTACATGATAATCTTGAAAAGTCAGTTCGTGATGTTAGCCCTCGTCATTTGTACTATGTAGTCAAAAGTCAATTGTCTGCGAATACAAAGATAAAGAATGTGATCAAAATCATTGATGATCTATGTTGTTTCGGGAGTTGCACCCGGAAGTCATTAGGAATGAGCTATTCCCCTTTGTAGCTATTCGTTTTGTGCTTATATTTCACTTAAAGAAACCGATATGGAGGGTAATGAGATAATCACTAAGTGTACAAACATGGTAAGACATTACCCAATTGACATGAACTCGACCTTCAAGATAGAGAAATCTACAACACGTCCCGCAAAATTAATATTAGTCCCGGATCTTGTTCTCTGTCTTTGCGTTGCTCAGCTCTACAAACTCGGACACATTGCAGTAAGCCATTAAGCCTATTTAGCTGTAGCTATCAATCCAATTCTTTACAATAACCGTGTATTGAATCATGCAGAAGGCCAGACTCGAAATACTCGTACATGACAAATTTGGGGCGCTCTCTATGAGAGGCAAGCTATTAAATGTGAGGGTAGCTAATGTTAAGCGAATCTCGGAAAATTACGCAATCAATAGTATAATAAAGAGTCTGGGTCTGAAGCGGGAAGAACGTTACGCTTCAGACGACAGTGTCAATGATAAGTCCAATTTATATACATTTTATCCCTTATTTTAGCTCCAATTTACATGTCATTATGCACTAACCTTAGTGATATTGAGCTAATATTTGCTTTCTAGTTCTATTTGTATGTTTTGTCATATTTTGTAGGTATTTGAGCTTTTAGAAGCTTAATCCTACTCATTTGCAAGTCACTAGAAGCAAGCTAAGTTGAAGACTAAGTATGGACTAGCATGAAGATAATGTTTGGACTTACATAAGCAAAAGTGATGGATTAAATGAAAAAATGCACAACAAAGTCAAATGGAAGTCAAGCCCAAATGCAAAGTCCACAAAATGCAAACATAAGATGCTAAATATTGGATGCTACTTTGGATGCTTTGAGGAGCTTGGGATGTCAAATTGTGATTAATCGAGTGATTAAACAAGCATTAAATCATAAGAATTGGATACCATTTGATAATTAATCACAATTGAAGACAAATAAGCGAGAAACACACGACCCCGATCGGGGTTGAACAGTCCACGGGTGTGTTCAATGCTCCGTCAAATGCATACGTTTCCCTTATGATCTCCTATAAATAGAAGCCTCTAGGGACGACTTGGGGACAACTCTTACACATATTTTTCCATCTAAATTCTCTCTAAATTTTAGTAGTTAGTTTAGGTTAGCTTAGTTTAGTTTGTTTACATTTCCTTTAAGCAATTACATTACAATTCAATTTCAAGTTTAATTACAAGTTACATTTCAAGTTTGTTCTAGTTTCATTGTTCTTCTATTTCCATTTCCATTTCCATTCAAGGTAATTCTTATTCTATTTTCATTATGTTATTTATCATTTCATTTAGCATTAGTTTAATTTACATTTCCACCATGTTAGAGTAGTTGCATTTGTCTAAGGAGTAAAGGAAGCCATGCATGATTAAGTAATATATAAATGTCAAAATGAGGTTAAGTTAATATTGTCTAAATGTTTCTATCATATGTTTGCACCTTAATGTTTAATCTATGTTTAAAAGGCTTTATTCATTTATTAAGTTTGTTCATTCGTTCTAAAAGTCGAGAGGCATGGAATTGAATTAGACTAGGCATGTGTAGTAGGACGAACTAGTCATGGACGAGAGTTTCTCTAGGACTCGGTCTATGGTTGACACTAATATCGTAAGGTGGGTGTCTCTAAACCTAAACATTTACCATAAAATCAACTTCCTAACTTCACATAAGCATTTACGTAATTAGCATGTGTGACCCGACCTCCCTAGACATTTTATTTATTATTGTTTTATCACTTCAACCCAATCAATCAATCGATAATCTATCAAAGTAAAATTCAATCCATAACAATTAATTAATAACTTCCGTCTCCTTTGGGTTCGACCCCTAAGTACTACATTCATTTGTTTTGCTAGAGTATAAATATTATCTTTGCATAGGTGTGCGATAGCCTATCAAATTTTGGCGCCGTTGTCGGGGAGACGGTTTTGTTTGCTAATTAGTTGTTGAATTTTACCTTATTTTATTTTGTCTCGAGGAATATTTGTTCCTTGGGATCATCTCACAATTTCTTTGTAGTTTTAGTGCCTATTTTGTAGGTAATAAAGCTTGGCCTTTTATAATGAGTTACGAATTCATCCCACAACTCAAAGATGAGCCTTTTCCTGACTATCTTGACCGATTCTACTATTTTTGCAATAGTCTCATGTCCCTTGGACATGTCCTTGATGGGGATTACTTGGGTCATTTTGGGCTTGGTGGCATGGATTCTGAGACCTGTGGATTGGCTCTAAAATTGAGTAATGGGAGTCTCTAGTCTCTACAACATGATTGGGCCGGAACTTTGGAATTTCTTAGATTTCATGGCTTCCGAATGTCGGGAATTAGCAAGCCAATTCCATTATTGGCGCATTGAAGAGGAGCTTAAAGTGTTACAGGCTCGTTTGGGAAAAAATTCTCAAGAGAAACCGAGACGACGTGAGCCTATCTTCTCTCATTTTGCTTTTCTACCTCCCCATTGTGAGTCTTTTGCTACTAACGATTTTGACCTATTGGATGATGATGATGATGGTCCGATTTTATCTTTTAAAATCCCCCTAGTGTCATTCAAATAGAAAATATAGAGACTCATGTTGATGACATTAACCCCATAGTAGATGAGTCACCTTCTATAAATGAATTTGTCGAGATTCCTTGTAATTCTAATGAGGTTTCTCCCGAGTCTTTTGACCCCATTGACAATTTATTTGTAGAAGATATTGTTGATCTATTTGAGGAGGATAGAGGTCTAAGCACTTTCGACTTAGAAATTAAGTGGGATAAACCTCCAATTTTTGATGATCCTCTCCTCTTTCATTCTACTTACCACCCATTTGAGACCATTTATGATTATAATTTGTGCTCTAACGATTTATTTTGTGGTCTTAAGAATGATACTCCATTTCTTGCTGACGAGTGGAGTGATATGGTGGTATTATTTGAAGTCTCTCATGCGCCAATTGATAAGATATCCTATTTCTTACCTTTGATCATTCATGCTAATATCTTATCAATTGCGTATATATGCTTCCATGTTTCCCATGCGCAGGTTTATGATAGACTTCTAAGGGCTTTGGCGAGCTTTTTAAGCAACAAAGTCCTTTGTTCTCAAGCCCCTTCTCAAGCTAGCTTGGGGGAAGCTTCTAAAAGTTGGTATGCATTCATTTTCTTTATTTCCCGCATGTGTCATTTCCATTTCCTCTTGTTGGCTTTACTTGTCTTACTTTGTTTTTTTTTTTGCGGTTAACCCCGTTTTACACATTGAGGACAATGTGATATTCTAGCTTGGGGGAGGGATTTAGTGTGTCAAGTTGTTTTATTGTTTTCAAATAAATTGAAAAAATTGTTTGGTTTTCATTTAGTTAGTGTAGATTTAGTGAGAATTTTTGAAAAAAATTGTGTTGTTTTTGCTCTAATTCTTTGCTTGTCCTACTTATGCCCTCTTGTTTGTCCCATTTTTGGCTTGATAGCTCTTGATTCGCTACTTTTGACGGGATGGAGCATGCATGGGGATGTCTTGACATAGTAGGTGGAAGATGGATTTTGGACCAAGTAAGCTTGATCTTGACTTTTTGCAAGCCACAAGATGGTAAGGTAGAACCTCCTTAAAGGCCATTTCATCTTTATTTGGTCTCACTTAGGTGAGTGGTAGGTCTCCATATGGTGTGTGTTACATCAAAACGCACAAGTATAGTCTTTAATTCATCTCTTTAAGCATTACTTTCATTTTGTTATGCATTTTTGAAGCCTTTCACTTTGATAAACTAGCCCATTTTCTAGCCCCTTTCACATGTTCTTATTTCCTAGCTACATATAAATAACCTACCCTTGTTAAGCTAGTAGCTAAGTTCTTTTGGTGATGGGATGCTCAAAATTGGGATGATCTTTAAAATCTATATCAATGTGAAATTGGTTTGCCGGATATGTCATTGTTTTCCGGAGTTATGAAAGAAAGAATTGGAGCAAGAAAAAAAAAAAAAAAAAAAAAAAAAAAAAAGAGTCCGAAAAGAATGAAAAAAAGGAGAAAAAGAAAAAAAAAATGATGAAAATGAATAAAGTGTTGTAATTTGGAAGAAAGGAAGAAGAGCTTGTGTTATTAAGAGTTCTCTTATGTTTATCAATATCTTATGGGGAATTTCTCATGATTAGTAATGTAAGAAGTCATTTGTCATTTTGCCTTCTAATTGGGTTATTTGGGTTGGATTGAGCATTCTTACATGGTTTTGTTGCTAGCTTAACTTTAGCTCCACAAATCCATAATCATTTGTCCTCCTTATGTCTCATGTCACAAAAAGCCTTCTTCTTACCCTTTCGCTTCATTATTTGCTTGCATTTGATTGTTTTGCTTATGATTTGATTGTTTACCATATTAGATTGTGGGCACATTCTCATGAGTTGAGGATAATTGAGTGATTATTCACAAAATGTCCTTTACACAAAATTGAGTTATGAGTGGATCGTGAGAGTCCGAAAGTTAAAAGAACATGCAAGAGCCGAAAAGTTTATTTGAAGTCTCGACCACGCTACGCCGCCGTGTAAATCTCAACCATGATATTGCTTATCCTAATGCCCATGTTGTTTAGGGATTTGAATCATTTTGCTTGTTAGTCATTTTGGGATTTGCAATGTTGGGATGATTTCTTGGTTATGGACAAGCAAGGGCTTAGCTTGGGGGAGTTTGATAAGTCCAATTTATATACATTTTATCCCTTATTTTAGCTCCAATTTACATGTCATTATGCACTAACCTTAGTGATATTGAGCTAATATTTGCTTTCTAGTTCTATTTGTATGTTTTGTCATATTTTGTAGGTATTTGAGCTTTTAGGAGCTTAATCTTACTCATTTGCAAGTCACTAGAAGCAAGCTAAGTTGAAGACTAAGTATGGACTAGCATGAAGATAATGTTTGGACTTACATAAGCAAAAGTGATGGATTAAATGAAAAAATGCACAACAAAGTCAAATGGAAGTCAAGCCCAAATGCAAAGTCCACAAAATGAAAACATAAGATGCTAAATATTGGATGCTACTTTGGAGGCTTTGAGGAGCTTGGGATGCCAAAGTGTGATTAATCGGGTGATTAAACAAGCATTAAATCATAAGAATTGGATACCATTTGATAATTAATCACAATTGAAGACAAACAAGCGAGAAACACACGACCCCGATCGGGGTTGGCATCCCCAATCGGGGTTGAACAGTCCACGGGTGTGTTCAATGCTCCGTCAAATGCATACGTTTCCCTTATGATCTCCTATAAATAGAAGCCTCTAGAGACGACTTGGGGACAACTCTTACACATATTTTTCCATCTAAATTCTCTCTAAATTTTTGTAGTTAGTTTAGGTTAGCTTAGTTTAGTTTGTTTACATTTCCTTTAAGCAATTACATTACAATTCAATTTCAAGTTTAATTACAAGTTACATTTCAAGTTTGTTCTAGTTTCATTATTCTTCTATTTCCATTTCCATTTCCATTTAAGGTAATTCTTATTCTATTTTCATTATGTTATTTATCATTTCATTTTAGCATTAGTTTAATTTACATTTCCACCATGTTAGAGTAGTTGCATTTGTCTAAGGAGTAAGGGAAGCCATGCATGATTAAGTAATATATAAATGTCAAAATGAGGTTAAGTTAATATTGTCTAAATGTTTCTATCACATGTTTGCACCTTAATGTTTAATCTATGTTTAAAAGGCCTTATTCATTGATTAAGTTTGTTCATTCGTTCTAAAAGTCGAGAGGCATGGAATTGAATTAGACTAGGCATGTGTAGTAGGACGAACTAGTCATGGACGAGAGTTTCTCTAGGACTCGGTCTATGGTTGACACTAATATCGTAAGGTGGGTGTCTCTAAACCTAAACATTTACCATAAAATCAACTTCCTAACTTCACATAAGCATTTACGTAATTAGCATGTGTGACCCGACCTCCCTAGACATTTTATTTATTATTGTTTTATCACTTCAAACCAATCAATCAATCGATAATCTACCAAAGTAAAATTCAATCCATAACAATTAATTAATAACTCCCGTCTCCTTTGGGTTCGACTCCTAAGTACTACATTCATTTGTTTTGCTAGAGTATAAATATTATCTTTGCATAGGTGTGCGATAGCCTATCAGTCAAGCAGTTGCGTTATGGTCAACTTATGATAATGGCTGATCCGGTAAAGTAACTGTCAATTTTTCTTTTTCTCCCGATATTTTTATTACGCGTCCCAGGTCATTTCAGGAGTTAACCTATTCGATTTCAGACTCGGATAACGAGTATTAATACATTTTTCACGACTATTTTAGGTTCGACGAAGGTTGGTTTATGGCATATCGGCACCCCCAAATGTATTTTGTTGCTACTCAAATTTTGCGTGGCCCCTTTATCTGACTTGAGGAAGTTTCTGTGTAATTTTCGGAGAATTTTGTTCTGGGACCCTATAATCCCGAAAAACCGTGTATTATACACTTCATATTCAGCCATTCGGGAGGTTATACCGGACCCTCGTTCTTTTTCTTCTGGTTTTCTATCACGCGTCCAAGGTCATTTCAAGAGTTAACCTATTCGATTTCAGTCTTAGATAACGAGTATTAATACATTTTTCAAGATTATCTATGGTTCGACGAATGATGGTTTATGGCATACCGGCACCCCCAAATGTCTTTCGTTGCTACTCAAATTTTGCGCGGGAGAATTTTGTTCCGGGACCCTGTAATCCAGAAAAACCGCGTATTATACACTTCAATTTCAGCCGTTCGGGAGGTCGTACAGGATCCTCGTTCTTTTTCTCCCGGTTTTTCTATCACGCGTCCGAGGTTATTTCAGGAGTTAACTTATTCGATTTCAGCCTCGAATAACGAGTATTAATACATTTTTCAAGATTATCCGAGGTTCGACGAATGCTGGTTTATGGCATACTGGAACCACCGAATTTATTCCGTTGCTACTCAAATTTTGCGTGGCCCCTTTATCTCTCCTGACGAACTTTCTGTGTGATTTCCGGAGAATTTTTTTCCGGAACCCTGAAATCCCGTAAAACCGTGTATTACACTTCAATTCAAGCCGTTCGGGAGGTCATACCGGACCCTATTTCTTTTTCTCCCGGTTTCTCTATCACGCGTCCGAGGTCATTTCAGGAGTTAACCTATTCGATTTCAGCCTGGGATAACGAGTATTAATACATTTTTCACGATTATCCGAGGTTCGACGAATGTTGCTTTATGGCATACCGGCACCCCCAAATGACTTTTGTTGCTACTCAAATTTTGCGTGGCCGCTTTATCTGACCCGATGAACTTTCTGTGTGATTTCCGGATAATTTTGTTCCGGGATCCTGGAATCCCGAAAAACCGCGTATTATACACTTCAATTTCAGCCGTTCGGGAGGTCGTACCTGATCCTTGTTCTTTTTCTCCCGGTTTTTCTATTCCGCGTCCAAGGTCATTTCAAGAGTTAACCTATTCAATTTCAGCTTTGGATAACGAGTATTATTACATTTTTCACGATTATCCGAGGTTTGACGAAGTTTGGTTTATGGCATACCGACACCCCGAAATGTCTTCCGTTGCTACTCAAATTTTGCGTGGCCCCTTTATCCGACACGAGGAACGTTATGTGTGATTTCCGGAGAAATTTGTTCCAGGACCCTGGAATCCCGAAAAACCGTGTATTATACACTTCAATTTCAGCCGTTCGGGAAGTCGTACCGGACCCTGTTTGTTTTTCTCCGGTTTTTCTATCACGCGGCCGAAGTCATTTCGGGAGTTAACCTATTCGATTTCAGCCTCGGATGAAGAGTATTAATACATTTTTCACGATTATCCGAGGTTCGACGAATGCTGGTTTATGGCATACCGGAACCCCCAAATGTATTCCGTTGGTACTCAAATTTTGCGTGGCCCCTTTATCTGACCCGAGGAATTTTCTGTGTGATTTCCGGAGAATTTTGTTAGGGACCCTGCAGTCCCGAAAAACCGCGTATTATACACTTCAATTTCAGCCGTTCATGAGGTCGTACAAGACCCTCGTTCTTTATCTCCCGGTTTTCTATCACGCGTCCGAGGTCATTTCAGGAGTTAACCTATTCGATTTCAGCCTCGAATAACGAGTATTAATACATTTTTCACGATTATCGTAGGTTCGACGAATGCTGGTTTATGGCATACCGGCACCCTTAAATGTCTTCTGTTGCTACTCAAATTTTGCGTGGCCGCTTTATCTGACCCGATGAACTTTCTGTATGATTTCCGGAGAATTTTGTTCCGGGACCCTGGAATCCCGAAAAACCGTGTATTATTCAATTTCAGCAGTTCGGGAGGTCGTACCGGACCCTCGTTCTTTCTCTCCCGATTTTTCTATCACGCGTCCGAGGTCATTTCAGGAGTTAACCTATTCGATTTCATCCTCGGATAACGAGTATTAATACGTTTTTCACGATTATCCAAGGTTTGACGAAGGTTGGTTTATGGCATACAGATACCCCCAAATGTCTTCCATTGCTACTCAAATTTTGTGTGGCCCCTTTATCTGACCCGAGGAACTTTATGTGTGATTTCCGGAGAATTTTGTTCCGGGACCCTGGAATCCCGAAAAACCGTGTATTAACCGGACCCTGTTTGTTTTTCTCCGGTTTTTCTATCACACGGCCGAAGTCATTTCAGGAGTTAACCTATTCGATTTCAGCCTCGGATAAAGAGTATTAATACATTTTTTTTATCCGAGGTTCGACGAATGCTCGTTTATGGCATACCGGAACCCACAAATGTATTCCGTTGCTACTCAAATTTTGTGTGGCCACTTTATCTGACCCGAGGAATTTTCTGTGTGATTTCCGGAGAATTTTGTTCCAGGACCCTGCAGTCCCGAAAAACCGCGTATTATACACTTCAATTTCAGCCGTTCAGGAGGTCGTACAGGACCCTCGTTCTTTATCTCCTGATTTTCTATCACGCGTCCGAGGTCATTTCAGGAGTTAACCTATTCGATTTCCGCCTCGGATAAAGAGTATTAATACATTTTTCACGATTATCAGAGGTTCGACGAATACTGGTTTATGGCATACCGGCACCCTTAAATGTCTTCCGTTGCTACTCAAATTTTGCGTGGCCGCTTTATCTGACCCGATGAACTTTCTGTATGATTTCCAAAGAATTTTGTTCCGGGACCCTGGAATCCTGAAAAACTGCGTATTATACACTTCAATTTCAGCCGTTCGGGAGGTCGTACCCTATCCATGTTATTTTTCTCCTGAATTTTTTATTACGCGTCCAAGGTCATTTCAGGAGTTAACCTATTCGATTTCAGCCTCGGATAACTAGTATTATTACATTTTTCACGATTAATCGAGGTTTGACGAAGGTTGGTTTATGGCATACCGACACCCCCAAATGTCTTCCGTTGCTACTCATATTTTGCGTGGAAACTTTATCTGACCCGAGGAACTTTCTGTATGATTTCCGGAGAGTTTTGTTCCGGGACCCTGTAATCCCGAAAAACCGTGTATTATTCAATTTCAGCCGTTCGGGAGGTCGTACCGGACCCTCGTTCTTTCTCTCCCGATTTTTCTATCACGCGTCCGAGGTCATTTCAGGAGTTAACCTATTCGATTTCATCCTCGGATAACGAGTATTAATACATTTTTCACGATTATCCGAGGTTCGACGAATGCCGGTTTATGGCATTCCGACACCCCTAAATGTCTTCCGTTGCTACTAAAACTTTGCGTGGACGTTTTATCTAACCCGAGTAACTTTATGTGTGATTTCCGTAGAATTTTGTTCCGGGACCCTGGAATCCCGAAAAACCGTGTATTATACACTTCAATTTCAGCCGTTCGGGAGGTCGTACCGGACCCTGTTTCTTTTTCTACCAGTTTTTCTATCACGCGGCCGAAATCATTTTAGTTGTTAACCTATTCGATTTCAGCCTCAGATAAAGAGTTAATACATTTTTCACGATTATCCGAGGTTCGACGAATGCTGGTTTATGGCATACCGGAACCCCCAAATATATTCCGTTGCTACTCAAATTTTCCGTGGCCCCTTTATCTGACTTGAGTAACTTTCTCCGTGATTTCCGGTGAATTTTGTTCTGGGACCCTGCAATCTGAAAAACTGCGTATTATACACTTCAATTTCAGCCGTTCGGGAGGTCGTACCGGACCCTATTTCTTTTTCTCCCGGTTTTTCTATCACGCGGCCGAAGTCATTTCAGGAGTTAACCTATTCGGTTTCCGCCCCAGATAAAGAGTATTAATACTTTTTTCACGATTATCCGAGGTTCGACGAATGCCGGTTTATGGCATACCGGAACCCCCAAATGTATTCCGTTGCTACTCAAATTTTGCGTGTCCTTTTTATCTGACCCAAGGAACTTTCTGTGTGATTTCCGGAGATTTTTTTTCCGGGACCTTGTAATCCCGAAAAACCGCGTATTATACACCTCAATCTCAGCCGTTCCGGAGGTCGTAAACAGACCCTCGTTCTTTATCTCCCGGTTTTCTATCACGCGTCCGAGGTCATTTCAGGGTTAACCTATTCGATTTCAGCCTCGGATAACGAGTATTAATACATTTTTCACGATTATCCGAGGTTTGACGAATGTTGTTTTATGGCATACCGACACCCCCAAATGTCTTCCGTTGCGACTCAAATTTTGCCTGGCCCCTTTATCTGACCCGAGGAACTTTATGTGTGATTTCCAGAGAATTTTGTTCCGGGACCCTGGAGTCCCCAAAAACCGTGCATTATACACGTCAATTTCAGCCGTTCGGGAGGTCGTCCCGGACCCGGTTTCTTTTTCTCTCGGTTTTTGTATCATGCGTCCGAGGTCATTTCAGGAGTTAACCTGTTCGATTTCGGCCTCGGATAACAAGTATTAATACATATTTCATGATTATCCGAGGTTCGACGAATGGTGGTATATGGTATACCGGAACCCCCAAATGTCTTCCTGAAATCCCGAAAAACCGTGTATCAATTTCAGCCGTTCGGGAGGTCGTAACGGACCTGTTTTTTTTTTTCTCCCGGTTTTTCTATCACGCGTCCGAGGTCATTTCAAGAATTAACCTATTCGATTTCAGCCTCGGATAACGAGTATTAACACATTTTTCACGATTATCCGAGTTTCGATGGTTTATGGCATCCCGGCACCCCCAAATGACTTCTGTTGCTACTCAAATTTTGCGTGGCCGCTTTATCTGACCCGAGGACCCTGGAATCCCGAAATTTTGCTACTCAACTTTCTGTGTGATTTCCGGATAATTTTGTTCAGGGACCCTGGAATCCCGAAAAACCGCGTATTATACACTTCAATTTCAGCCGTTCGGGAGGTCGTACCTGATCCTTGTTCTTTTTCTCCCGGTTTTTCTATTAGGCGTCCAAGGTCATTTCAAGAGTTAACCTATTCAATTTCAGCTTTGGATAACGAGTATTATTACATTTTTCACGATTATCCGAGGTTTGACGAAGGTTGTTTTATGGCATACCGACAACCCCAAATGTCTTCCGTTGCTACTCAAATTTGGCGTGGCAACTTTATCTGACCCGAGGAACTTTATGTGTGATTTTCGGAGAATTTTGTTCCGGGACCCTGGAATCCCGAAAAACCGTGTATTATCACTTCAATTTCAGCCGTTCGGGAGGTCGTACCGGACCTGTTTGTTTTTCTCCGGTTTTTCGATCACGCGGCCGAAGTCATTTCAGGAGTTAACCTATTCGATTTCATCCTCGGATAACGAGTATTAATACGTTTTTCACGATTATCCGAGGTTCGACGAATGCTGGTTTATGGTATACCGGCACCCTTAAATGTCTTCCGTTACTACTCAAATTTTGCGTGGCCGCTTTATCTGACCCGATGAACTTTTTGTATGATTTCCGGAGAATTTTGTTCCGGGACCCTGGAATCCTGAAAAACTGCGTATTATACACTTCAATTTCAGCCGTTCGGGAGGTCGTACCGGATCCTTGTTATCTTTCTCCCGGTTTTTCTATTACGCATTCAAGGTCATTTCAGGAGTTAACCTATTCGATTTGAGCCTCGGATAACGAGTATTATTACATTTTTCACGATTAATCGAGGTTTGACAAAGGTTGGTTTATGGCATACCGACACCCCCAAATGTCTTCCGTTGCTACTCAGATTTTGCGTGGCCACTTTATCTGACCCGAGGAACTTTCTGTATGATTTCCGGAGAGTTTTGTTCCGGGACCCTGTAATCCCGAAAAACCGTGTATTATTCAATTTCAGCCGTTCGGGAGGTCGTACCGGACCCTCGTTCTTTCTCTCCCGATTTTTCTATCACGCGTCCGAGGTCATTTCAGGAGTTAACCTATTCGATTTCATCCTCGGATAACGAGTATTAATACGTTTTTCACGATTATCCAAGGTTTGACGAAGGTTGGTTTATGGCATACAGATACCCCCAAATGTCTTCCATTGCTACTCAAATTTTGTGTGGCCCCTTTATCTGACCCGAGGAACTTTATGTGTGATTTCCGGAGAATTTTGTTCCGGGACCCTGGAATCCCGAAAAACCGTGTATTAACCGGACCCTGTTTGTTTTTCTCCGGTTTTTCTATCACACGGCCGAAGTCATTTCAGGAGTTAACCTATTCGATTTCAGCCTCGGATAAAGAGTATTAATACATTTTTTTTATCCGAGGTTCGACGAATGCTCGTTTATGGCATACCGGAACCCACAAATGTATTCCGTTGCTACTCAAATTTTGTGTGGCCACTTTATCTGACCCGAGGAATTTTCTGTGTGATTTCCGGAGAATTTTGTTCCAGGACCCTGCAGTCCCGAAAAACCGCGTATTATACACTTCAATTTCAGCCGTTCAGGAGGTCGTACAGGACCCTCGTTCTTTATCTCCTGATTTTCTATCACGCGTCCGAGGTCATTTCAGGAGTTAACCTATTCGATTTCCGCCTCGGATAACGAGTATTAATACATTTTTCACGATTATCAAAGGTTCGACGAATACTGGTTTATGGCATACCGGCACCCTTAAATGTCTTCCGTTGCTACTCAAATTTTGCGTGGCCGCTTTATCTGACCCGATGAACTTTCTGTATGATTTCCAAAGAATTTTGTTCCGGGACCCTGGAATCCTGAAAAACTGCGTATTATACACTTCAATTTCAGCCGTTCGGGAGGTCGTACCCTATCCATGTTATTTTTCTCCTGAATTTTTTATTACGCGTCCAAGGTCATTTCAGGAGTTAACCTATTCGATTTCAGCCTCGGATAACTAGTATTATTACATTTTTCACGATTAATCGAGGTTTGACGAAGGTTGGTTTATGGCATACCGACACCCCCAAATGTCTTCCGTTGCTACTCATATTTTGCGTGGAAACTTTATATCGACCCGAGGAACTTTTCGTATGATTTCCGGAGAGTTTTGTTCCGGGACCTGTAATCCCGAAAAACCGTGTATTATACACTTCAATTTCGGCCCGTTCGGGAGGTCGTACCGGACCCTCGTTCTTTCTCTCCCGATTTTTCTATCACGCGTCCGAGGTCATTTCAGGAGTTAACCTATTCGATTTCATCCTCGGATAACGAGTATTAATACATTTTTCACGATTATCCGAGGTTCGACGAATGCCGGTTTATGGCATTCCGACACCCCTAAATGTCTTCCGTTGCTACTAAAACTTTGCGTGGACGTTTTATCTAACCCGAGTAACTTTATGTGTGATTTCCGTAGAATTTTGTTCCGGGACCCTGGAATCCCGAAAAACCGTGTATTATACACTTCAATTTCAGCCGTTCGGGAAGTCGTACCGGACCCTGTTTCTTTTTCTACCAGTTTTTCTATCACGCGGCCGAAATCATTTCGGGAGTTAACCTATTCGATTTCAGCCTCAGATAAAGAGTTAATACATTTTTCACGATTATCCGAGGTTCGACGAATGCTGGTTTATGGCATACCGGAACCCCCAAATATATTCCGTTGCTACTCAAATTTTCCGTGGCCCCTTTATCTGACTTGAGTAACTTTCTCCGTGATTTCCGGTGAATTTTGTTCTGGGACCCTGCAATCTGAAAAACTGCGTATTATACACTTCAATTTCAGCCGTTCGGGAGGTCGTACCGGACCCTATTTCTTTTTCTCCCGGTTTTTCTATCACGCGGCCGAAGTCATTTCAGGAGTTAACCTATTCGGTTTCCGCCCCAGATAAAGAGTATTAATACTTTTTTCACGATTATCCGAGGTTCGACGAATGCCGGTTTATGGCATACCGGAACCCCCAAATGTATTCCGTTGCTACTCAAATTTTGCGTGTCCTTTTTATCTGACCCAAGGAACTTTCTGTGTGATTTCCGGAGATTTTTTTTCCGGGACCTTGTAATCCCGAAAAACCGCGTATTATACACCTCAATCTCAGCCGTTCCGGAGGTCGTACAGGACCCTCGTTCTTTATCTCCCGGTTTTCTATCACGCGTCCGAGGTCATTTCAGGGTTAACCTATTCGATTTCAGCCTCGGATAACGAGTATTAATACATTTTTCACGATTATCCGAGGTTTGACGAATGTTGTTTTATGGCATACCGACACCCCCAAATGTCTTCCGTTGCGACTCAAATTTTGCCTGGCCCCTTTATCTGACCCGAGGAACTTTATGTGTGATTTCCAGAGAATTTTGTTCCGGGACCCTGGAGTCCCCAAAAACCGTGCATTATACACGTCAATTTCAGCCGTTCGGGAGGTCGTCCCGGACCCGGTTTCTTTTTCTCTCGGTTTTTGTATCATGCGTCCGAGGTCATTTCAGGAGTTAACCTGTTCGATTTCGGCCTCGGATAACAAGTATTAATACATATTTCATGATTATCCGAGGTTCGACGAATGGTGGTATATGGTATACCGGAACCCCCAAATGTCTTCCTGAAATCCCGAAAAACCGTGTATCAATTTCAGCCGTTCGGGAGGTCGTAACGGACCCTGTTTTTTTTTCTCCCGGTTTTTCTATCACGCGTCCGAGGTCATTTCAAGAATTAACCTATTCGATTTCAGCCTCGGATAACGAGTATTAACACATTTTTCACGATTATCCGAGTTTCGATGGTTTATGGCATCCCGGCACCCCCAAATGACTTCTGTTGCTACTCAAATTTTGCGTGGCCGCTTTATCTGACCCGAGGACCCTGGAATCCCGAAATTTTGCTACTCAACTTTCTGTGTGATTTCCGGATAATTTTGTTCCGGGACCCTGGAATCCCGAAAAACCGCGTATTATACACTTCAATTTCAGCCGTTCGGGAGGTCGTACCTGATCCTTGTTCTTTTTCTCCCGGTTTTTCTATTAGGCGTCCAAGGTCATTTCAAGAGTTAACCTATTCAATTTCAGCTTTGGATAACGAGTATTATTACATTTTTCACGATTATCCGAGGTTTGACGAAGGTTGTTTTATGGCATACCGACAACCCCAAATGTCTTCCGTTGCTACTCAAATTTGGCGTGGCAACTTTATCTGACCCGAGGAACTTTATGTGTGATTTTCGGAGAATTTTGTTCCGGGACCCTGGAATCCCGAAAAACCGTGTATTATCCACTTCAATTTCAGCCGTTCGGGAAGTCGTACCGGACCCTGTTTGTTTTTCTCCGGTTTTTCGATCACGCGGCCGAAGTCATTTCAGGAGTTAACCTATTCGATTTCATCCTCGGATAACGAGTATTAATACGTTTTTCACGATTATCCGAGGTTCGACGAATGCTGGTTTATGGTATACCGGCACCCTTAAATGTCTTCCGTTACTACTCAAATTTTGCGTGGCCGCTTTATCTGACCCGATGAACTTTTTGTATGATTTAGGAGAATTTTGTTAGGGACCCTGGAATCCTGAAAAACTGCGTATTATACACTTCAATTTCAGCCGTTCGGGAGGTCGTACCGGATCCTTGTTATCTTTCTCCCGGTTTTTCTATTACGCATTCAAGGTCATTTCAGGAGTTAACCTATTCGATTTGAGCCTCGGATAACGAGTATTATTACATTTTTCACGATTAATCGAGGTTTGACAAAGGTTGGTTTATGGCATACCGACACCCCCAAATGTCTTCCGTTGCTACTCAGATTTTGCGTGGCCACTTTATCTGACCCGAGGAACTTTCTGTATGATATCCGGAGAGTTTTGTTCCGGGACCCTGTAATCCCGAAAAACCGTGTATTATTCAATTTCAGCCGTTCGGGAGGTCGTACCGGACCCTCGTTCTTTCTCTCCTGATTTTTCTATCACGCGTCCGAGGTCATTTCAGGAGTTAACCTATTCGATTTCATCCTCGGATAACGAGTATTAATACGTTTTTCACGATTATCCGAGGTTCGACGAATGCCGGTTTATGGCATTCCGGCACCCCTAAATGTCTTCCGTTGCTACTAAAATTTTGCGTGGACGTTTTATCTAATTCGAGTAACTTTATGTGTGATTTCCGTTGAATTTTGTTCCGGGACCCTGGAATCCCGAAAAACCGTGTATTATATACTTCAATTTCAGCCGTTCGGGAGGTCGTACCGGATCCTTGTGATTTTTCTCCCGGTTTTTGTATTACGCGTTCAAGGTCATTTCAGGAGTTAACCTATTCGATTTCAGCCTCGGATAACGAGTATTATTACATTTTTCACGATTAATCGAGGTTTGACAAAGGTTGGTTTATGGCATACCGACACCCCCAAATGTCTTCCGTTGCTACTCAGATTTTTCGTGGCCACTTTATCTGACCCGAGGAACTTTCTGTATGATATCCGGAGAGTTTTGTTCCGGGACCCTGTAATCCCGAAAAACCGTGTATTATTCAATTTCTGCCGTTCGGGAGGTCGTACCGGACCCTCGTTCTTTCTCTTCCGATTTTTCTATCACGCGTCCGAGGTCATTTCAGGAGTTAACCTATTCGATTTCATCTTCGGATAACGAGTATTAATACGTTTTTCACGATTATCCGAGGTTCGACGAATGCTGGTTTATGGCATTCCGGCACTCCTAAATGTCTTCCGTTGCTACTCAACTTTTGCGTGGCCGCTTTATCTGACCCGATTAACTTTATGTGTGATTTCCGGAGAATTTTGTTCCAGGACCCTGGAATCCCGAAAAACCGTGTATTATACATTTCAATTTTAGCCGTTCGGGAGGTCGTACCGGACCCTGTTTCTTTTTCTACAAGTTTTTCTATCACGCGGCCGAAGTCATTTCAGTTGTTAACCTATTCGATTTCAGCCTCGGATAAAGAGTATTAATACATTTTTCAGCGTCCCTAAGTTTGCCATACCTTTGGCAAGGCATGCATTACGATAACAATTGCAAATTCTATGTGTGGAAGAAATATCTTCCTATGAAGATAAGAAACGAGGACTGAATTTGATTTCGTGTATTACTGCTGCCATGAATGGGATGGATATTTTGGTCTAGTCTTATATTTTGGTTTGATTGCAGCCTTGCAGGTGATCATCATTTGTAAAAGCAGTTTTATTAAACTTTGTCGCATACGTAAATCTGGGCTGGATTATATTTAACCTATTGTCTTTAGTTTTTTGTGATATTACGATTTGCTGAATTTGCGTTCTCGTTCTGAAATCTGAATCTCCTTGATCGTCAAAGTTATTGCCCTTGACCTTGAGGCGCTTGAGCTAACTACCTCTTTTCCTAGTGTTATTTATTTAATTACTCACACTGGTTTTTACAGTGCTTTTTAGCTTTTTGTTCCTTCCCGTCTTCTTCCGTCTTTTTTATGGCAAGCACAGCGCAACTAGCGTCCCTAATGTTATTTAATTAATTATTCAGCTCAGCTCAACTCAGTTCAGCTCTAAAAAGCCAAAAAGAATAGGGCCTTAGTGGTTTGTTGAACTAGGATTTGTGCCTTAATGAAATTGGTTGTGCCATATGAACGTAGGACAGTCTTAATTGGTTTCAGACTTTCAGTTCTACTTTGATTACCTGATACCTTAATTAATAACCTAATTCACACCTACCTTTCATTCTAATTCTAAGTTTGAAATTTAACTGTTATCGTATAACTTAGACGATTCCGTGATTTTCACGGGTAATAAAATTAGTTAAACAATCATTAAACATCAAACAAATACTCCAAACCACCATTTATTTTTAGATTTTATTGTTAGAAAATAAATTTACGCATAAAATCATTATTTATTTTTTAGCATTTATAGTTCTCACTATATTCTTTCAAAACAATGTGAACCATTTAATTTACCTTAAATTATAGTTTGCAAATAAAAATATTGAAATTTTTGGATTAAACCATCACTAAACATCAAACAAATACTCCAAAACCATCATTATTTTTTGATTTTATTGTTAGACAAAATTTTACGGACAAAATCATCGTTTATTTTTCAGCGTCTATAATTCTCACTATATTCCTGCAAAACAATGTTAACAATCCAATTTACCCTTGAATTATTGTTGGCAAATAAAAATATAGAAATTTCTATTTTGAAAAAACTTCTTTTAGGTTGAATTAATTATGTATTCCAGCTGTTTTTAATGAAAGAACAATAAAAGTTAAACAATAAAACAAATGACCGCGACCGATATAGTATAATAATTACAAAAAATCGACAACAATAATAATAATAACAATAATCGCAACAAAAAATTAATAAACCTAGCAATATATGTGGGAAAATACTAATAATCCGTGGCAACATTTAGTAAATTGTGTCATATACATAAAATAAATATTAACAATCAAGCCCCTTTTTTTCCGGCCAAAATCAAGCTCCTTTTTACTTCAACGTGAGATTACTTCAACCCCGAGAGAAATTTATACCTAATATGTACACCGATATGTGAAATTGATGAGAAATTGAAAAATCCTGTGAGATTTTGACCGGAAAAATAAAAAGGGCTTGATTTCACTTTATAGCAAAGTTAAGGGGTTATTTAGTACAAATCTTAAGGGCTTCATCATACGTAGAAGTAAACCTAAGGGGGTTGTTTACCACTTTCGCGTTATTTTTAGTATAAAATACTAAAAATGTTATGTATAGCAGTATATGTCACTAAAACGTGGTCGATGTTAGTTAGACGAAACTATTCGAGTTTACTAATTGAATATTTGGACGTTTGGATTCCAAACCAAACCCAAAAATCCACAAACCCTCAAAACAAACAAATTCTTATTTCGATCGATTTCTGAGGTTGTGATTCAGCCAACAACTTCCTGGTACGTTATATAATTTAAGTTTAACATATTATTATTACTACTATTATTATTATTATTATTATTAGTCGGAGTATAAATTAGGGTTGTGCCCTTAAATCAGGTTTGAAGATTATATGGAGGAGACGAAGCAATCCGGAGTTCAATTCTTTAATTCTGATGCCGTTGTAGTTAGTAATGTTTTCGTTTATGAAATTCAACCTCTGTTTTTTATTCTTGGGAATATTATTAGGGTTTAGGGTTTGGCCAAATAATACAAAATGATTAAATTGATCGAAAAGCGGGAGTTAAATGTGATGGTCATCGGGCCTAACAGCATCAAGCTTTGTGATGTGCATCTTAGAGATACAATAGCTGATATCAAAGAACGTGTGTGCGACGAAGTGACGGAAACATTTGGAAAGACTTATGTCTGCGAACCTGTTGTATTTATGATGATCCTCTCCTGATGGTTGCATACTCCCATACTCCTAGATAACATGGGGACTTTCTGTGTTTTTGGCAAAATTCTTGTTCACCGCCTTATTACCAACCACGGAAAAAAAAGGCGTTACATACCTTATGAAGGTTACCTATCCCTTTGAGCAGGTTACCAAGATGACCATCTCCGCGTCTCTTGTGCTTTTGGTTTCAACTATGAGAATTTGGTTGTCGTAAGGGAATTCATAGTGGATACGTGTGCTACATCGACGATGATTATACTCCAAGTCAGTTGGGATAAGTTCAGCTACTTGTTCCTCAGGAAGCTTAGGCAGAACCTTTGTCCTAGTGTGCCTATTGTTGCTGTCACGGACATGGATGTCCGCCATCTTGACCTTTTAGCCTTCTTGGACACTCCTCCTTGCGATCTACCTCGGCTTTATGACTGGAATTTGTCTCAAGACTGTGCTGAGCTAGGTGTCCAAGATAGTGAGCTTGTCGTCGATATCAAGTGGCTTGGAATCAGACCTTCTGATATGGATGATGCTTCTTCTGTCGACTCTAGCTGCTTTGCTAATGCATCCTCCAATCTTCCTCTTGATTTCAGCAATGTCTATCACTTCCTTTCCACCCATCCTCATCTTTCGAAGAATAATAAATGGGTTGAAGAACTGCGCATTATCGCTGATCGTAGACTGCATCGCATATTGCCATACCTTTGGCAAGGCATGCATTACGATACCAATTGCAAATTCTATGTGTGGAAGAAATATCTTTCTATGAAGATAAGAAACGAGGACTGGATTTGATTTCGTGTATTACTGCTCCCATGAATGGGATGGATATTTTGGTCTACTCTTATATTTTGGTTTGATTGCAGCCTTGCAGGTGATTATCATTTGTAAAAGCAGTTTTATTAAACTTTGTCTTTAGTTTTTCTTGATATTACGATTTGCTGAATTTGCGTTCTCGTTCCGAAACATTTCACACTTGTCGAGACACGTTTTGCAACGTGAATATCTTTAGTTACACATTATTAAAAATTATAAAAATTTGATATTCTTATAGCATTTATGACGATAAATCAAACAAGATCTCACATGACTATATTTTGTCTTATAGATTAAGAATAATATCGAAGATTCCCTACGATCATGAATAGTACCAAGATTCTCAATGTTACCATTAGTGTGGTATGGAAGGAGTATAACTTAAAAAGAGATTACATAGTATACGATTACACACCAAAAACTAGCTACCATACAAACAGGGGCGTACTAGAGACCCCAAAACCACTTGAAATCCAACGGCTAATCTTAGAAATAGACGGAATTGAAGGACAATGCCGACGTTTCTTGAAAGGTGGATGATAATGGTTGTCGAAAAGGATCAAATTGGCATCCTTTCTTTTAGTCTTCTTATCTGTAGACGTCCTCTTAGTGTACCTGCAAACAACATTTAAATGCTCGACAGGAACCAAAGATTTGGTCTTCAACTTACCATCAGCCCTGACCATTTGATCTCGACCCTTGAAGTGATCCCTCGTGTGGCGACATATCTTGCCCGAATGCTCCCTAAGTGCTGCAAAATGAAACTGTTCCATGGATATTTTGCTAACAATGGAAGAGTCCAACGATAGACGTTTCTTTTTATCAATTTGAAGAATAACTTCCTCCTCAACCAACTCAACATTCTCAGACGAGTCAGAACTCGAAATCTCATTGCGCATCTCAAACAAAGGATTAGAAGGGGGAACTGTTGCTTCCCTTGAAATTTCTTCATGGGGAGTTCCCATCAGAGTTTTATTTTGTGGAAGGCTGTGAACACGAATTTTCATTGTAGTTAAATTTTTTTGCTGGTGTACATGAATTTCTTTACCTTGAAGGAGGTCTTTATATGAGTAGGCACTTGAGCTAATGCTACCTCTTTTCCTAATGTTATTTAATTAATTACTGGTTTTTACAGTGCTTTTTAGCTTTTGATTCCTTCCCGTCTTCTTCCGTCTTTTTTATGGCAGGCACAGCGCAACTAGCGTCCCTAAAGAAAAGGGCCTTAGTGGTTTGTTGAACTAGCATTTGTGCCTTAATGAAATTGGTTGTGCCATATGAACGTAGGACTGTCTTAATTGGTTTCAGACTTTCAGTTCTACTTTAATTACCTGATACCTTAATTAATAACCTACACTTAAAAATACTGTAATTAGTTTCATTTCTACTCTGATGAACTGATGATAACTCAATATAACAGTATTGTCTGGGATGGTGAAGTTTGTTCAAAATTCGACCATGTTTTATACAGTCGAATTGAAAAACTACACCTTAGTCCATCAATGTGGAAAATAACTAAGCCTCCGCCACAAAAATACAATTGTTGTTAAAACCCATAGGTATGAAACTTGGGCAAAATTTTCCAAGAAAGAAAAATGGCAGCAAATTTCCAAAACATTTCGACAAAAACAGGTGATAGAGCATCAACTAACAGTAGCCGTAACACATAAGAGAGCTTCTTCATCGACCACAAAGCATACTGTAACCAATTATTACAATCGCAAATATTCCAAACTTCACATATAAACAATTTCTTTAACATGGTTTCGTTTTCTTCTCTCCCCAAGCGAGCACAAAGAGCGGTTTTACATGGTGCTTAGCGAAGAAAATACATGCAAGAACACTAACATCGCTACAGTAAAATGAAAGTATTTTTGTTAAGCTCTTCCAAGCATGGATTCAGAAGAACTTTGAAAGTTTACCATTCTTGAGTAACCCAAACAGGTGACACTTTCACCAAAACAAACAAGTTGAAATGCTTGATTTTGATTCTTCACTTTGTTGGGGTAGATGCACCCCGGAAAACGAAACTGCCCCTATTTTCTTCGACCCGTGCCAATAGACAAGAAGTCAAAGCTGCGTAAAGTATCATCTCGACCTGGTCTTGTTGCAGAGACGCGTGTACGAGAAGATGTTTTTGACTCTAACCCTGGCTGTATCCTTTGAGTTGTAGAAACATGGCCACTGCTTGCCAACAGCCGGCTTGATCGGCCGTCACTGGGCCCATTAGAGGAGCTTGGCCTACTAGTTGAACCAACTGCTCTTTTTGAAGTACTGCCATTTCGAGAACTGCGGCCTCTTTCAAGTTCACCTTGCTGATATTGCAACAGTGTATTTGAGTTGAAATATACGGAGTAATAATTTCTTTTTAACAGACGTGTTGTGGTTTAGGGTTAGATACCTAAAAAAAGAAACATTGCATATCGACTTACCATATCCTTGGACGATGGATCCCCTAGTGATCTATGACGAGATTGATCGGCTTGCAACCCAGAGACCTGACTATTTCTTCTAGCAAATGCCTCAACAGCCCCTGAAACTCTATCTCGAATTTCTTGTCCCACTGTGGAGCACAAGCGAAGTGTGTTACAGAAAGAATTGCTCATTAGTTGGTCATTCTCATCTAAAATGGAATCTCGGTTCTCGTTTATTACTTATTTGTCTATATCCATTATAGCAGTCCCTTGAAAGATAGTCTCATGTTATGCGCAACGAATCCTTTTGACTAAATCTTGCCCAATCACCATTCATTAAAAGAATTAACTATCCCTATCTTATCCTCATACAGGCCAGTCTTATGACAATATTATCATGACACCGTCTCCATGTGAGAATTTGTGACCTAGTTAACTGTTTTTTGGGAAGGCAAAGAGCCGAGACTTGTAAGCTGTACGGTATTTGTGTTCTAAAATGAAGAATCGCTGACCTGAAGTCCTGTCAGCTCTTTCTGCAGATGGCCCTGGAGTTAAAGCTGGTTTGAGAGCCGGCTGCAGGATGAAGATCATATAAGAAAAAAAAATGCCCTAAGAAAAGGAAAGGAAAATAAAAAGCGAATACACAGTCAACATACTAACCCGTGTTCGAGAGCTAGAACCAATCTGTGGGTATTTCAGTATAGTCCAATCAAATACATAGTCAAACTGGTAACCTGTGTTAATAAAAACAATAGTGGTCTATTATTCAACAAATACAAAAGAAAATTGTTTCGTAAATCACATAAGGAATTAGGAGTAAAAGCCGTCAGTCGTCAGAAAACATTGCTAATACCTTCTCTGATGAAAAGGTCCCTGAAAAGCCTCTTAAGATACGAATAATCTGGCTTGTCATCAAATCTTAAAGAGCGACAGTAGTGGAAGTATGATGTGAACTCCGATGGATAATTTTTGCAAAGTACCTTCAAGAATGAATTGTAGTCAGTCAATCATCTCCAAGCATGACAATATCACCGTAGTAAAGTCATGGAACGATACACATATAACATGAAAGTCTAGTAAGCGAAAGTCTAGTAAGCGAAAGCCCTATCACTACTCTGAACACTAACGAGCCAATGTCGGTACCTCAATTGGGGTGAGCATTTTCTTTTCACTGATTTTGTCATACTTCTGCTTTTTAGTACCAGCTTTCAAGCCCTGCCATGGGAGACTGAGACGGAAAAAAAAGGATTAAATTCAATGCGCGCAATAAAATACAGAATTAGAAAATTTAAAGAAGCGAAATTGCCAAGTAGTACATTCCCACCTTCCCCTTAAGAAATACATGAGCACATAACCAAGGGACTCCAAGTCATCTCTTCTGCTTTGTTCTGTTTCGAACAATGCAAAATGTCAGCAGACTACTTAATTCGAGGGCAACAACAAACCTGCCATCATTTTCAGCAAGAAAAAGAGATGTGGCAACAAAAAATAATTATAAAATGATAGTAAAGATGACGAGGCAATACTTACCAACACCAAGATGTGTATTAACACTGGCATATCGAGCAGTCCCCGTGAGATTCTTGTTCTCTCTGCACAGGAATCATGATAAGCACTAGATAGGTGATTAAAAAAAGTTTGATCAAGTGCACATGGGCACTGTTGAATTACCTGTAAGGTATGTGTTTGTGTGTTTGTAGATCACGAAACTTTTTTGCAAGTCCAAAATCAATGACATACACCTGCAAATAAACAATTGTCAGCAAACATTTCTTAACAAAATCTATCATAAAGTTGATAAGCGCAGGAGTGTCTGAGACAATTATTCAGCGAGTTGTTACATTTTTTTAGTCTAAAACAAGTGTCAAAGTGTGCTGATGTGTTGCTGACATGCACGTAAAGTCCTTAGTAAGGCGCACTGAGGCGCTAAGGGGCCGAGGCGACGAGGCGCAAAGCGCAAGCCTTTTGGATGCGAGGCCCCCTATTTTTGATAACAAATATGTAATTTCCAAATAAATTTTTGGGCAACAATAGCCTTTTTAGGAGTTTTCAAGTTGGCTAACATGTTAAGTTGTAAAGTTAAGAATAACGGGGAAAAAATGGCAAACCTTATCTAAAAGATATGGAAAGTGCGTCCTAGTTAGCCTTGTTACGTGAGCCTTGTCTAAAAGGCGCACCTACAATGCACCATGGCGTTTTGGCTAGTGCCTCATCCAAGGCGCGCTTTTTTAAACTAAGACGTAAACTGGTGAAGTTTTGAAATAAAACATCAAATTGCCGAAATTTTAATATATGCTCAACTGTCGACCAACTTTGACTAAAGGGAGACATCTTGACAGTGGTGGTCTAGAATGGGATGGAACTCGGAAGTCAGCAATGGATGCTGGGCTAGAAGGTAAGTCCAAATGACCGGCTAGAGGCCTGTCTATGGAGAAAGGAAGTTGAGGTGGAGGTGGACAGGTGGTGAAGGTTCTGATGTAGGTAGTGAGCTAGTGATAGAAATAAAAAGTGTGCAACGCTAGAGATTCCATGGAATCCTAGAGAATGAAGGAGGAGTTAAGCGTACTTGATTAGGAAGAGATGGAAAAAAGTAAACTTCAGCAGTAAACTTCCATTTTTTTTACTTTTCAAAGACTTTTTTGGGAAACAAAATCCAGAATATGAAAATGTTTTTAATAGTGAAATAATTTATTTATAAAAATAGTGCCTCCACGGTACTAAAATCCTAGGTCCGCCACTGTTGATACCGAGGTACAAGAAGATTAGGCAAGCGTATGATTAAAGTAACTCGCAACAAAAAGACAAAACTCAAAAGTGCGTACTGTTTACTGCCAATAAGCAAGGTAAGATTCAGTACATATACACAACAGCACTCAGATAACACAAAGGCGTATGATATCGACATAAAGGCAAGGATTACATTTGGCAGTAATATGAGAGGTGGATCAGAGAGCTAGTTCCAAATATAAGGGAAGTTTGCCATTTGTTACAAGAGTTTGAGAAGTACAGAAGCACTTTGGCTGTGATGTCATGTAACATACTCCGTAGAAGACAAGACCAATCCCATAAACCCGAGAATGACTTGGCATGCAAACGCACAACGAGAATCTCAGTAGCAGAGTAGCTAAAAATGAATTATACATCCAAAGGTTCAATGCCAAATAAACTAATGAGTATCACATTTTTCTCCTATTTCACGAGGCTGGGAAAAAATTGCTCTTGGATCCAAACTGATCCAAAGCTTCAAAACAGAAGTCAGATGCAAGAAAAAGCTTTCCCTAAAAGATACCTGATTTGCCTTACGTCCGAGGCCCATTAAAAAGTTGTCGGGTTTGATATCACGATGCAGAAAACCTCTTGAGTGCATGTACTCCACTTTATTGATCTATCAAAGAGAAGAAATTCAGTTTAGAATAGGTGGGTAGCAAGCAATTTAGACTCTCCAAGGTTTATCAAATGTTCACGTCTGTAAGCTCATTCGAAGACTAATTGTTCGTGAGTTACAACTTACCATTTGATCAGCAAGCATTAGAACTGTCTTCAATGAAAACTTGCGGCTGCAGTAGTTAAACAAGTCTTCCAAACTCGGGCCAAGAAGGTCAATAACCATAACATTGTACTCGCCTTCTACTCCATACCACTTGATATGTGGAATACCAGCTTGATTACATACAACAGATCATAGCAGCACAAATACTAAGCCAAAGCATAAATACACTAAAACGGGGATTCCGAAAGATACAAGGGCTGTGCACTTACTTCCTCCCTGAAGAAGCATGTACAATTTTGACTCATAATGCAATTGAGGGTGCTTTGTCTTTGCAGATTCCTACAACACACAACACAAAATGCTCCGAACTGTCAATTACCCTCAAAGACTACATGAAGGATTCTTAGGTAACTTCGACCAATAGTTCAGACTTCAGACTTCAGACAGCGACACAGATCACAACCGCGTTTCCAGAATAGAACAACCTAACTCAAACACTTTCACTCCTCAAGTACTTCACAGGGAAAATATCAGTTTCTCCTTTTGCCATTTCAGTAACCTATATGGCTTAATCTACCTGATCCACACTCCACACAATGTGAACACTAATGCCAGCAGAAATTCGAAGTTGATAAACAAACTAGAAGTTACTATATACTTCCTCCATTTTTCTATGTTTGCCCCATTTCATTAAAATATACCTCACATTTCATTATTTTATGGGGCAAACATAGAAAAATGGAGGGAGTAGTTCATAAACACGTAGCGAAAATTAACATGCTACACCAGCATACACAATCAATCAAACTCATAAAACCGTCTTACGCCTACATATTCACAAGGAAAAGTAAAAGGATCAGGTACAAACCAGCTTAACAGCCACTTCTTCTCCAGTCTGCACATTGATACCTAAACCACACCAACCCACAATTTATCATAAGAACTAGAACTACATAATATGCATGATCACATCATCTACAACTTAATACTCCCTCCGTCCCAATTATTTGTTTACCGTTGATTAAAATACCCTCACAAAGAATAATAAACATAAACAATTGACCGAGACGGAGGGATTAAAATAGAAGACCACCACCAATATATGTTACCTAAATAAAGCTCCCCAAATGAACCACTTCCAATCTTTCTCCCAAGCTTAAACTTTCCACCAATTACATGATCCATGATCACACAAAACCTAAATAACTAAACCTTATAATTCTCTATATAATTACCTAAAATCTTACCCAAAAAAAAAGCAAAAACAACAAAGGAAAGAACTTCCCCCTTCACTAAAATTAAGAGGTAAAATTAATTAACCCTAGTTACCAAATAATCACAAAATTACAGCCACCAACTTCCTTTTTTACAATCAAAATCCAAACTTTTTACCACAGAAATTAAGAAGAACAAAATTAATACCCAATTAAACCAACTAATTACTATAATTACTACTAAACAGATCTTTGTACCACTAAATTTGACCCAAATTAAAAAGATTCAATTTTTTCACAAATTAGATTAAACCCATATCATAAAATCAAAGATAATAACTACCCATTAACTCAGATCAATCAAATTCTATCAAGTAGTTACATATGATTTTGATGGAAACCCTAAAACCCCAAATTAAAAGGAATTGATTTATTGATCATCTAATTATGAATACATTACTCAAAATTTGATAAAAGTAACATGGAGTTGAAATCAAAGTTTAATTTAATTAAAGGGGGTACAGAAAAAGGGGGGAAAAGGATAAAAATCGAATCTTTTTTTAGGGAAATTGTGTAGTTCTTTTGACTAAACTATGAATCTATGAAACTGATAAGTAGAAAAATTAAAAGGGTTTCTGAATTTATTTTTAATTTTTGAAATTTTTGAAGAGATTAAGTGGGTAGATGAAGAACACAATTGATTTTATTGATTTTTTTTTTTTGGATTTTTGATTATTTATTTGGTGGGTGTGTGAAGAAAAAAGATGATGAATTATAAGAAGGGAAGAGGATAGAGAGAAAGGAAGAGAAGAGGTGGAGATAAAGTAAGTGAAGAAAAGCAAAGTAATGTAAAGTACTTAATTACTTAATTAATTAATTAATAGTTAATAATCAATAATCATTGTTAGTACTCATTTTGATTAATGGAGTAGTTTCTATCCTGAATTATGAGTGAAGTCTCTAGTAAAACGGTTAAAATAAAGTCTTTGATGTCTTTATCATGGAGGAGTGTTGATTGATGAAAGTTATTTTACTAGATTATTTAGATAAAAGCCCGTTTAAAGACGACACTTGGTGTTTTTATTATTAAAAAAGTAAATTTTATTTGACCAAAATTTCAATTTACTGATTTTTTTGCAAGTGCTTGATAAGTAGCTTATTTGGTCAAATAAGGTACCTGAAATGAAATGCTACCTCATGTAGCATTTGAGAAATCAGGTATCTGAAAGGACTTATTTTCCATTTTTTACCCCTTTATTCTATAATATTAAATAATTTTCATATCCTTTTACGTCATTTTACCAAAATCATCTACCTTTTCAGCTAGTTTGCCAAACACATTTTTATATAATCGTTATCTTATCATTTCCTAATTTTACTACCTTTTCGAGTTCAGGTTAACTTTTCGTTTTTTTCTACCTTTTCAGGTTTCAACTACCTTTTCAGGTAGTTTTGTCAAACAGAGCCAAAATATCACTTATTTTTACAATATTACTTATTTAAATCAGTTTTGTATCGGAATTATTGTTGAAGTAGAAAAACATAAGTTATTTGGTAACAGGTAAGTAGTTACAAGGATACGAAAGAGTTGTTTATCAATAACTTAATGGGAAAAAAAAGTAATGTTTTTTTTTTTTTTTTTTTTTTGTGTTGAGTATCCCTCATCGTGGTAAAGGGGAATCTCTTCGGCCAGATCAAGGAAATTAAATGGGTTGACCCCTTCCAAGTTTGACTTTTTCATTCGCAAGAGTCAGGAATCGAACCCCTGACCACTTGTTTAAGAGATGAGAGCCCTTACCACTCACACCAGCCAACTTTGGTGAAAAAAAAAAAAAAGTAATGTAGGAGTACTTAATTACAATAAGTAATTAATAATCATTGTTAGTACTCCATTAGTTTACTTAGTGGAACTAATTTTGGTTCATTATTGGTGTAATTTTTTTATCATGATTAGATTCATAGGAAATCATAAATTATTATAAGACTCTTGTAAGACTTACTATGACATTTAACAACTTATACGAGTAGAAAAATAATAAGTGATCGATCAAATGTGTATTCAGAATATGAATTGAACTCACGTTAAATATCCACCCATGAATAAGCGAGTTAACGAGTTTCAGACAGATAATAGGCATGAGTGCATGACCTTTGTAAACTTGTTAAAATGCCTTATTTATACCAGATTATTTTACGAGTTGGATGGGCCACGTTCAATGGACGGAATTACCCATAAATAACTCTAAAGTATGTTTATTCTTTGTGATTATCACTAGATAATCATGAAATTTAGGTTTATTTATTTAAACTTTACTTAGTTCAGTTTAATTTAATTTAATTTAATTTAATTTTATTTAAATAAGTTTAGTTTATTTCTGAGCTTCTCGCTAAAATGACATAAATATTATTTTAAGTAGGTGGAAGTAATTTTGATTAATTAATTAACACAATACCATGATTACATCAATAGAAAAGGACTAATTTTTTAATGATGGGATGGAATTTTGAGGGGTGTGGTGGCTTCCTTTGCCTACTTTTGAGTGTGGGTGGGTTTATATGCTTTGTGGATGGGGAACAAATTCTTCATTTTGTTCAATGCAAATGTCATGTGATCATTACATTAATCTACTTACTCAATTATTAATTAAGTTATTTTTTTTAAATAAGGAAACATTTTACAAATATATAAATAATTTATATAGATAGAGAGTATTCGATGTACTTTGGTTAATATTTTGTATTGGAACGTAAATTATTAACGTCGAAAAGATTTAATTAAATAACTAATAAATTCACTTGATTTGAGATGGTAACGTTTCTTAAGGAATACACAAATGTCACAATAATAGAGTTAATGAAAATGAAAGGAAGGAAATTTTTGAAAAGTAAAATATACCATATAATGATATAAGTGAATGATAAGTCACATGTGATAATTTGTTCAATGTTAGAAATGGACATGATTCTTATTCCACACTTAGTGTTAATTATCGATCAAAATGGCATGAAATTCTTCTTTATCTTCTTACAACAGTGTAGTTAGAGGGATAATTGACAACTTATCACTTTCTAAGGCTCCGTTTGACACGACACTTCAGGTTGTTTATTTGACCAAAGTAGCTTATTTGACCAAAATTTCAGCTACCTGATTTTGTTGCAAGTGTTTGGCAAGTAGCTTATTTGGTCAAATAAGGTAACTGAAATGAAATTCTACCTCGAGTAGCATTTGAGAAATCAGCTACCTGAAATGACTTATTTTCCATTTTTTACCCCTTTATTTTATAAAATTAAATAATTTTCATATCTTTTTACGTCATTTTACCAAAATTAGTTACCTTTCCAGCTAGTTTGCCAAACACTTTTATATAATCAGCTACCTTATCAGTTCCTAATTTCCAGCTACCTTATAGTTACCTTTTCAAGTTTCAGTTAGGTTTTCAGTTTTCAGCTACCTTTTCAGGTTTCAGCTATCTTTTCAGTTAGTTTTACCAAACAGAACCTAAGTAGTAGACTCGAAACTTTTAGTTAAAATTTTGATTTTTTTTCCAAAAGTTATTGTATTTCATTAGTAACTCGTTTTCGATTTGTGGGCAATTTAAATTCGTGCTATTTGTTAAGTGTCGGCATTTTGAAATTATAATTTTGAAGAAATAATGTGGGTCATAAACGAAATTCAACCATAACCATTCACCAATATCACAAATTGACAATATATATATATATATATATATATATATATATATATATATATATATATTTATGCATAGATGTGATTTCACATACAAAAACTCTAAGGCATGAATGAGTGCCACACTGCCACCACCCTCTTATAGTATGGACCCTTCTCATAATTGTTGCTTAATTAGTTTTTATCTTTGTGTGATTGCATGACAACAAAACAATTGGACTATAACCATATGCATCCGATATTTTTTGTCTTTTGAAATCACATTGTCAATTGTCATAGTCTCAAACTAGAATTTATAGATCTCTAAAGATCGGATTTTGGAACCACATATTAAATGTTAAAGGTCCTCACGGCCGCATTCTGAATATTTTTTCTACAGTAATTGAGATACGATCACGAATTTTAAAAAAACGAGTAGAAATTGAGAATTGATGGTAGGTTAACTTTGACGATATTTTTTGAAATAAATAAAATGTGACTTTATAGGGGTATTATACCGGTTATTTTTGAAATCGAGAATTGATAGTCCTCGTAGTAATGCGCCTTTATAGGGGTATTATGACATGAACTAGACGAACAAAGAATGTCGTCGAACATGAGATGAGACACCATTTGAAACACAGGATCTTGATTCCTTCAAGAATCCGTCATATGATTCTACAATTTTAAGCAAAGTATAACCTTAATAATCAACAATTTTGGTCGAAATTTATGATTTCTACGCGATAAGGGTATCGACATTAGACATACATTGTTGATTTAATTAAACAGACGGAATACAATGGCAGATACTACTGCCATTTACAGCAAAAGAGCAGAAATTATTGTTAACTCATTTCAAGAGGCTTCTTCCAATCTGTCAAGAAATCCTTTGTGAGGAGTTTCCTCGAAGTTGAGGTCGAACCCATTTGTCAATGATGCAGCTTCGAACCTTGTCCATAGTTCCTTCTTCAATGTATTCTCGCCAGGGCGTTTTCCTGTCCTCACTGTACTTGCACACCCTTTCCATACAGGAGTGCTTTCCACCATTTCAATGTTGCCTGCAATCGATATTAACTCAAGTCAAATAACGTGGATATGCCGACTCAGGGTGGAAACTACTTGACAAAGTCTTAGCATGTGAGACCAGCCCATTAAACCGATAACTAAAAGAGGATTACAAAAGAATTTGGGTTGGTCTCATATGTCGGAAAATATATGACTTGCACCTTTTTTGGTTTCCGTGTCTTGGTTAGGAGGAGCAAGACTCATTTGCTGATTAAATGTACTGGTTATGTTTTGCAGACAGTCGTTCAAAGGAGAATCGTGTTTGACAGGTTTCTCATCGAGTGGTTCCATCAAAGTACAACACTTGGGTGGTGATCGTATCCAAGCTGGTGACGCTTCAAAAATTTTCTGTTCATTTCTTAAAGTACAGGAGGGCTTTATTCCAACGAGTTCAGGGTACTTCAGTCCCAATTTCTGAGAAACTTCGCCACTGGAGCTCTCAGAATCTGTCGACTCAGAAAACCTGTTATGTCCTACTGGAAAAGGCGTGGACTTGTGGAACTGATCAATCTTTCTGTACGAGAACTGATGATATGGCTCTTTCTGCACACATGTTACTGGAGGGTTTTTAAGGCACGGGGTTGTCAACACCGTGGATAAATCACATATAGGTATTTCCAAAGGAGACTCAGCTTCGATCTCAGGCTTGTTATTTTCAGATTTACCGTTTTCAGCAAGAGAGGGAACTCTAGTAGCTTTACTGGAGCAATCGGCTGGCTTAACTGAAGCGAAAGGCTTAGAAGTCGATGCTGTTGGCTTTGGCAGAGGGGTGAGCAGAAAAAGCTGTTTACCTCCTTCGGCTAAGCAATTATTAGCGCGCCAAGATACAAGGGGTGAAGGAGAGACCAGAGATTCCGGTACAGTGGGTTCAGGAGTACCAACTTCAGGCTCCTCACTCTCATTCAAAGTAGGAGCTCCAATGGAATTCTCGCTCGAGTGAATATTAGAATCAGAACCAGCATTAGGGGCAGCTAGCGACTTCTGAAGTCTGAGAATCCACGGCTAAACATAAAAAGAGGATGACTTCTTATCATCATGAATTCACGATACAATAGAATAAGAAATATAATAGCCATCTAAATAGGCAAAGGTTTAGTGCTGACCGCGAGAGAGGATTTGACATCTGACAACACGTTGGTGAAAGAATTGATTTCCTTACTCTTCTCATCGTCCATCTTCACTTTGACAGCTTCGACAACAACTTCATCGATCTGGAAAAAATGTATAAGTTGCAATTAAGACCACAAAATGTAGCCAGCAAACCCTACTAATCACACAAGCACAACTTAAGAGCATCCCGTTGTTTGGATGGAATGATTTGGAGGGGAAAGAAGGGGAGACTAATGCCCTCCGTTTGGTTAAAAGAAATTGAGCCGAAGGATAATGGAGGGGATAGAAAATGGATCCTCCTACAAAGCAAATTAAAATTATCCCCAACAGAAGATATATTCGGAATCAAAATTACAATGTTCCGTTCCTTCTCCCCTTCTGACCTCTTTTTGTATCAAACAAAAGGTAAATGCATTTAGCTAACAATCCTGCATAAGAATCGAGTAGTGATACTTACAAGAAAAGTCGAAAATGCATTAAGCAAATCAACAAACAAGGCAACAGGAGACAATAGACAGTAGACAGACACAGACAGTTCATAAGTTTGCAGACAGGCCCCTGCAAGGAACAATTCTTCTCCTACAAAATGTCGTTTAGTAGCGGAAAATTAGACAGCTGATTTCGAAACATATCCCATTCCTGCAAAGCCTTCCACTCACTTCAAACAACCCGGGAACATTCACATTTTGAAATCTCTACAGCGCGACATTAGCAATGTTCAACAACTCAACACCTGCTGAGCTGCTGAATTACACACACAAAATCGCTTCTTAAAGACATAGAATTTGCTCAAAAACCCGAGTTGCAACGACATCCACATCACCCCAATAACCTCCTACACAAATCAGTTTAATAACCACCAACGCCCTAAACTGATCAAACAACAAATCTGTATTCACTCCTAAAGCGAAAGCTAATGAATTTCAGGCGAAAAATAACGGAGATTATATCAATTAACAATCAATTGAATCAAACCCTAACAAAAATCAATCAAATATCTACAATCAAACTAATTAACACCACACTTCTTCCCCAAAACGATGAATTAGCATCGACATTCCGACACAATAACTCCCCGGAATTCAAATTATACCCTAAAATCACAAATTCTAAAACATGGGTTTTTTTCCTCATCAAAATTAAAAATCAGGGTAATTTCAAAAAAGGGGAAAACTGAAAAGCAATAACCTGACGAAGAAGAGAAGAAACATCGGAATGAAGCAATAAAAGGCGGTGAAGCGGGTCGCCATTAAACGACATTTCTTCTTCTTCTTCTTGATGAAGCTTCCGTTTCTTCAAAGAAGTAAAGTGTTTTTTGTTGTTGAGTTTGAGAAGATGGGGTTTTTTCGAAGGTGCGTTAATGGCGGAATTGGTGACGTCACGAAGAGGGTTTCTTCTAATGGAAGATTTGAACTTTCCGTCGGTTCGCCACGTCATCGCCGGCAGACGGTGGTTTCTCTCTCTAGATTTGTGGAGTGGAGTGTTGTTAGAGTGAGGAAGAAGAAGGCGGGGGTTTGTGTTCTTGTGTTCGATTATTTGAATTTGTGAATGTAAAGTGGACCCGGTTTAAATGATCCGACTCGAATAATACTCAATTACTTCCACATTTGATACCGCCCTTCTGGGCTAAACTGGGCTTTCTGGCCTAAATGGGTTTTTGGATCTTAAAATTTACCACTTACCGAACGAAAAAAAGTTGGATAATACCTTCATCTGAATTGGCTCGAAAGCTCGGTCAAACTAAACTCAATTCCAGTCGAGTAGGCAATGGGCCGTGCTGGGGTGGCCCGCGTGTCGGCCCGTCGTGCCTTCCCCAAAATTGGCCCGGCCCAGGCACGGATATTGGGCTCCTCGGGCCGTGCCATGTCAGGCCCACTGATCCAAACCTACGCCGCGGTCCGCTCAAGGCACGACCATTTTCGTGCTCGGCCGTAAGTCCGTAACTGGCCCATGGGTTTTTCGTGCCTTGTCCATGGGCCGGCTCATGTGCTTTAATATTTTTTTTATTTAAAAAAAAACGTTATATACTCCCTCCAAATTAAAGTGTTTGCCCCAATTCATTAAAATACAAGACTCATATAACAGAGAAATGGGGCAAACACTTTAATTTGGAGGGAGTAATTGATAATATTTTTAGTAGTTTTTGTTTAATAATGATTAATGGTTCAAATATATATATTTTATTAAATATTAATGTACTTTTTTTTTAATAAATGATGAGTAATGGTTTAAATATATATATTTTATTAAATATTAATGTACCTTTTGTTTAATAAATAATGATCAACGAGCCATTCTTCGGGCCGGGCTCCACCGTGCCTGGGCACGGATTTCTGAAGAAAATCGTGTCGGAGCCCTCTTATGCCAAGTCGTACCGTGTCCGTGCTTCCTCGATTTTCTCGCCGGGCCAGGCCGTGCCGTGCCGCCCACGGCCCTTTATACCAACTCTAAATCCCAGTCCAAACCGAGCTTGACTAATAAATGTTAACTTCATATACAAAGTATTTTTATACATTATACAATGAATCTCTCTTAGTACGAATACTTTATATATCATATTAAAAATGTATTTTTTTGGTACATAATGTGATTTTTATATTAGGAGCTTAGTAAGGCTCATAGTCTCATAAGTCATACCATTAGAAATTCAAAATCACTCTTGGGCCCAATGATATCGGATCGGCAATTCCAAACCAATGTTATACATTTTTAACAAAACGGATTGAGCTCAAGCTTTTTCCGATCCGGGCTCAAGCTTCAACTTTTCAGGCTCGACCTGACGTCTGAGACAAGCTCGAGCTCTAGCTCGATTTTGAGCCCATTTGAGTTTAAGCCCATCATTTATTGGTTGTGTGATACGGAGTATATTAAATAAAAACCCTTTGATATATCTCCTAATGTTAATGATTTTGTGGTGATTGAAAACTTGGAAATTGAAAAATCGTGTATTATATACGGAGTATTATCGTCTCCTATTGTAATCGATATAGACACAAATTAACGATCATTGATACATTACCTTTATAAATTCTCCCTCTCACGAAGAGTAAAGTATGATAATCAAATCAAATTAAATAAAATTCGGGATGTAAAAAAAGTGAAATTCAATTCACTTAGAGATGATGCAAGACGAGTGTCCGGTGGGACGAGTGTCCGGTTGATGAGGACATACCGATACCGATACCGATACCGAATACGTGGGATGACTATGGTGAGGACATTGCCATTCATTCCGCCGTCCGGTGTATTATTAGTGTACATGAGGCAGCAGCCAAGCACAAGTCACAAAAGAGACAATCAAAAGCACAAAAGGCGGAAAATGTACAAAAGGGAAGAGGTCCTACGAGCCATGTCCTGCATTACTCAATAAGCTTTTAAAATCGAGTCATCAAGGAAATCCTAAGAGCCGTCTCCCGTATTGCTTAAGTTTTGACTCCCTCAGTCCTAATCATTTATTTACCTTAAATTAAAATACTCATCACAAAGCTTCACAAATTTAGATCAGAATCAGAAGCATTTGTTTCAAGCCAGAGAAATTCAGAACTAAAATTAGAATAAAAACCTGACTTACCTCAAATTAAAATGTCCCACATTCCTCAAACATCGGAAACAGCCAGTACAATCCCACTTTTTAAAAGCGAGGATCCAAAGCATGCGCTTTAAGCCTGCCTTAGGAGCTAACTGCCTTAGAAGCTGCAGCCTGCAAAGGCAAGTTCATTACGGAAAAAAAAAAAAAAAAAAACTGTATATCACGAGGGTAAAGCTAAAGGTGAAGATCCAAAGCATGCGCTTTAAGCCTCTCACTTTACTAAGTGTTGCCAAATCCTGTAAAGATAATTCTTCATTCTTATGGTCCTTAATATAAGGGAGAGCAAAATCATGAAGTTTTTAAAGACGATTGCAGCACCTGAACAGCAACACTACGATGACGAGGAACATCATTGACCAAGAATGATCAACTGCAAACACTGAGGGTGGAGTTGCACACATCAATAGTGCAGGGAATGTAAATAATAATAGCTAAAATCAGGGAATCAATCAATCAAACAATAACAGAACATCAATTTTCATGATTATATCAGGCTATATGTATCAATAAATAGTCAAAATACAGAGTACCTAATTAAACAATGCAAAAATCAATTGTAGTATGGTTCATCATTTGTTTCCATATTTCCAACGGAGCCAGACTCGTTACTCTTTCGTTCGTGATTATGATGGAATAAATCAAAATGACTCACTAAATCTTTCACTTGTGAAGTAGTGGTCCTTCAACGCAGTTCTCAACACAATTTTGAACTTGGGTCATTCAGAAACAGCCACTTTGTGTTGCTAACACAAGGATAAGGCTGCGTACAACCGACCACCCTTTACCCCGCAATTTGTGGGAGCCATTTAGGCGCTGGGGTAATGTAGTTGAAGTCTGGTTCATCATCGGAATATATTATAGAGCATGAGTTGGATGCCCTAGGTATCTCTTCGAGTTTGTTCTTAAACTGATTTAACTTAGGTGTGTCAAATAGGATTCCCTTATGTCCTTTTGACATGGATATAACCAACTCTTTCAAAACAGATGCTTTACCAAGAAGAAATCTGATCATATTCAGTTCTTCATCACGCCCGCAGCAACTGTAAGTCCTGATTCGTTTGAGATGAGATTCGCAACACGAAGGGATTATTTGAGTTAGTCCCCAGCTAGTAGCTTCCAGAGTAGCGGCATCCAGACTGTTTGGCTTATGAATAAAACATGTCTTGTAAAAATTAAAGAAGCCCTGAAAACAACACACCATTTTGCAGCACAGTTAGGTTGTTCCTTTTATGTCATTTTTTCTTAAAACAGGTTTAGTTGTATAATAGACACCAAAATGGGAAAGTTTTGTCAATCTCCTAAATATTACAAGCCTTGATTCTTAGAAACTGCTCCATATTCCATTTTCGACAGGTTTTAAGAATTGCACATTTTCATTTTGAGTATGTTTTTGTTAATAAAATCCTCCTACTTTATTGTTGAGACCCACCACCCCCCCACTCACAACCTTAATCCTTGTGCATAAAGTAAACGGGGGCATTTCCAAAGAACCGGGTGGAGCAGCACGGATAATAAAATACAGACTAACCTCCATAAAAACAAGTTCTTCTAACAAAGGGGAACGATGACAGATCGACAACAGCACAATATCCCATCTTCCGCTACAACATGAACCACAGAATGCGTCCAGCTTCAAAGTTTTTAGATTACGAAACATAGGTAGTGATTCCTTGAACTCGGCAGCATAATAAAAACCCTTCAGAAAAAAAGTAGGCATTAGGCATTTAAGACTGTTACGGTCCGGTACCTTGAGCAGGAATGTGCTTAGTTTGAAAAGGAGGAAGGCGCAACAAGGCGCTTAGGGGCCGAGAAGATGGAGCGCAAGGCGCCTTATTTTCGGAACATTTTATTTCCAAAATAAAGTTTTGGGCAACAATACCCTTTTTAGGAGTTTTCAAGTTGACTAGCATCTAAATTTAAGAATAATGGGGAAAAGAAAAGGCATATTAAAGATATAGACGTACTAATGAACCTCGCTAAGTGAGCCTTATCTAAAAGGCGCACCTAAAGTGCACCAAGGCGTTTTGGATAGTGCCTCATCTAAGGCGCACCTTAAGCACTCGAGGCGGGCCTTTTCAAACTAAGGGAATGGGTACCACACCCTTGCCTGTAAAGCTAAGGGTAGAAATGTATAGACCGTCACACATAATGTTCATTTACAATATCGTGTCTCTACACTCTGTATCTCACTTCTGTTGTCCCATTTGATTTTGGTGGCGAAAGAATGACAACTACACATAAATATTTCCCCACAACTACTTTCGGTACAACTTTTTTAGACAATATCAGGGGAAAAAAACTTATACGATCATAAAATAAACTAATAATGTAGACCCTTTTTACGTGTATCTTAGATAAATTAGAAAATATATCGTGAAAAAAATACAAATGGAACAAAGATGGTGGAGTAATATATAAACCAGCGAGGATGAAAAAGGTGGAGAGACAAACCTTAGGAAACCATCCGAACAGAGATAAATATTCAACATTAGACAAGGCTCTTGTAAAACTAAGCTGGTTCCTGAAAGCAGCCTCGAAAGTGAAAACTTCCGTATTGTGCACACGGACGGAAGCTTCGACTAGCGCATTCATATTTATAATATATTTCATTGCTAAATTGTCGCTATATCTAAAATACTGCAAATTAGGGGTCTCAATAAGCACAATGTCACCGCATTTTTCTTCTTCTGTGAAAACAAGGAAGGTGAATCTCTGAAGCGATTGTGAGGAAATGGTGAGACAATCTGCCTTCTCCCAGAAACAATAAGAGATAGAGAGATCTTCAAGAGCAGGGCAGTTTGAAACTAGCTTAGTGACAAAGTCGTGGTCATTAAAAACAAAGGAATGGAGGTTAAGGATTTTCAAGTTAGGGAGACAAATGGGCGGGATTTCAGTGCTACTGTTAATCTCAATATTGGAATCAAGCGTCAACACCTCTAACAGTTGGCGAGTAAAAAGGCCAGGGGGAAGCTTACATTCAGCAGGGTTGGGTACATGAAAGGAGAGGTCAAGTTCCCTAAGGCCACAATGGGCTAACGGGTAAGAGATCCATGCATAAAGACGGTCGGGTTCAAGGTTGGGGAAACAAGTTGGCTTACATTCGTGATAAGCTGTGTGGGAACGATAGAAAGTGGTTTTGTCCCCACCCAAACGAAGTCTAAACCGAGTAAGAGGCTGCTGAGACAGAGATAAATTATGCAGGACATTGTCGACAAATGACTCAAAAAGAGAGGAGCGCTCAACCAGATGGGGATATTCAACACAATGTGATACAGGAGAATCATCCAAGTCCACACTTGTTATACAACAGAAAACTCGCGGCATTCTCTTGGACAGTACTTGGGACGCAGCAGCATCCTTGGTTGGGAGCATCGACAAAATCCGAGTCAATAATTCATCAGGTAAACTGGTTAATCTATCCGCAGAACACGGCCGCAGCGAATTGCTACATGTACAACACCTTTTCAGTCCCCATTCCAAATTCGCCATCGTCATTCCTGATAAAAGAAATTAAACATCCAATCTAATTCATTGATTCATACTGCGATTTGCAATCTGAAATTAAATTTCAACAGCGATTTACAGGAAATAACATGAATCTCTCAATAAAAAACCCTAGCTGCAGGGGCGGATCCAGGAATTTAAAGTACGGTGGGCTAATAATTAACTGAATAAAAAGTCGCTTAAAAAAATACAAATTGAGAATCTACATTGCTAACTAAATTTACTTTACGAGTTCCACTCCATTCAAATTCAGCAACCACCTCATCATTCTCAATATTATCTGCATATTTCCTTTCAATATAAAGCACCATCAAGTCGTCTAGAATTTCGTGTTCATCTTGTTTCTAAGTCTGCTTTATACGATCTTCATCTAATTGATCAATCTTACTTTAATCTCGGTGAACACTAACTAATCATCATAATTATATTTTCACCGATTTCTAATATCATGTGATCTTTAGCTTCATTCTCACCATCAATATATTATCATCATTGAAAAATGACAAGAGGAAACAATGTACTTAGCACTTAGGCATAAAGAGGTTACAAGGGTACACTTAGCTATGTATGAATTATGAATCTATCAGTATCCAATAGCCGACTACTGCACTATCATGTAACAACTAAGAAGATCAATAAACTTTCATAAAACCAATTCAATTTATCATGTAATATTCATGATTAAATCACTTCAGTAAAAAAAGCAATTCAATTGATCATTCATATTTTCAATCTTATAAAAGTACCCTAATAGAGTAATTGCGCATAATCAATAATATGATAGTCCATACAAATAATTGAGAAAGAAAAATTGATTTTAACATTCTTAAACATCATCAAAACCAACTAATTTATCTAGAATTTGATTTTCAAAAGAGCCCTAATAGCATAATTAGCATTACTACTTTCAAAAAGAAGATGGTGATTGATGAATAATAAAAGAATTACCTATGAATGTAGTAGTTTGAGGGCGGTGAACGACGCCGGAGAGTGACGATGACAAGAAAGGTGGGTAGGGCGGTGAACGACAATGAAGAAGTGATTTGTGAACTTGGTGCGTTGGAGTCGTGATACTGATTTGTGAAATTGACGCTTGAGTTCTTTCTTTTTTTCAGTTTTTTTACTATTGAATTTCTAACTTGTGAATTTTTTTAATTTTTTTGGGTTGGGCTCAAGCCCAGACAGCCCTAGGGCTGAATCCGCCCCTGCCTAGCTGATAATGAAAGATGATAAATGCAATTTACAAAAATCTCTCTCAGAAAAAAAAAACACAAGCAACTTTGATCAGATTCAGCAAATAATTGAGACGGACGGAACAAGTATCAATTGCTAAAAATAAATCAGATTAAAAAGAAGAAGAAGAAGAAATTGATAATGAGAATCAATCAAGTTGTAATTGATAATAATAAACAAGCAAAAGGGCGAACAATCATGGAAAACAATCAAGTGAAGAAAAGAATGACTTACAAAGCAATAACAACTGTACAGTGAACTTAATTGGGGAAGATGAAGATGATGAGGACGATGAAGTACAAAGCAAACAAGCAATGTTCGAGTCAATTGGTTAAAATTTGGGTGAAATTTATTTGGGACTCGGGTTATTCTTCAAGAGTAATCTGGGTGAAAACCGTATATTCGATACGTTTTTCGTATATATACAGTATTCAGATTTTAATCCAATTTATGTAATTTTGGGTCTTATCTTCATTTTATTTGGTGATACTATGGTTTTTTTTATACGGAGTAACAAAGTGTAAATAAACTCAAAATGTATGAGATTAATACGAGTGAGTCACAAATATATTTAATATTTTCCATTTCGAGATTTTATTCTAATATATCCCATCAAAATTTACCAATACATATCCCATGCGGTTTTTAATAATCTGATATATGAAAATTCGTATAGGATACTATACCGAGATCCATATAATTGAAACTATAGAGAGTTAAATGAAATTAGCGGAATTAAGAAAATGTGTTTGACCATTAAATTTGCGGAATTAAGTTAAATGCGTTTGGAAATGAGCCGATTATATGGCCGAAAGTTATGATTACTAAGCGATACACTGTTAATTTAAACAAACAGACAGAATACAATGGCAGATACTAGTGCCATTTACAGCAAGACTCATTTGCCCATGGTCTTGCGTGTAAGGCTATGGATAGCTAGGTGTACCTCTTTTTACAGCTGCCAAAAAAAAAAAAAAAAAAAAAAAAAAGGAAAAAAAGGTTTCTCATCGAGTGGCTCCATCAAAGTACAACACTTGGCTGGTGATCGTATCCATGCTGCACCGCTGGAGCTCTCAGAATCTGTCGACTCAGAAAATCTGTTATGTCCTACTGGAAAAGGTGTGGACTTGTGGAACTGATCAATCTTTCTGTAGGAGAACTAAGGATATGGCTCTTTCGGCACACATGTTACCGGAGGGTGTTTAAGGAACGGGGTTGCCAAAACTGTCGCTAAATCAGATACTATATTTCTGAAGGAGACTCAACCTCGATCTCAGAGGTGCTCTTTACAGTACCTACACCATTTTCACCAAAAGAGGGAACTTTAGCCACTTTACTTGATGCAATTGAAGCAAAGAGTTACGTCGATCTTGGCTTTGGCAATGGGGCTATGCACTTATTAGCACGCCAAGATACAAGAGGTGAAGGAGAGACTAGAGATTCCGGTATAGTAGGTTCAGGAGTATCAACTTCATGCAGAATTCTCACTCAACTGAATGTCGGAATCAAAATCAGTACAAGGGGCAGCCGGTGACTTCTGAAGTCTGAGAATACACGGCTAAACATAAAAAACAGGACGACTTCTTATCATCACGAATTCACTACACAGTAGAATAAGAAATATAACGGCCATCTAGATAGGCGACCGTTGAGTGCTGACCTTGAGACAGGAATTGACTTCATACAGCACATTGGTGAAAAAATTGATTTCCTATACGACAAAAGATAGTTAATTACCCCACCATAAATATATTCGGACTCAGTAAATGCACCAGGTAAATCAACAAACAAGGTAACAAGAGACAATAGACAGTTAGACACGGTTCATAAGTTTTCTGACGGGTCCTGCAAGGAAAAACTACTCTCTTACAAAACCATTCCGCGGATTTATTGAATAGCGGAAAATTAGACAGCTGATCTGGAAACTACGATCATTCTAATTAACCCCTAATGAGCTGCTGAATTACACATGCAAAATCCCTTCCTAGAAAAAGAATTTGCTCAAAACCACGAGTTTTAACAGCGTCATGCACATCACCCCAATTAACCTCCTAAGAAAATCAACTTATTAACCATCACCAGTGCCCTAAAATGATCAAGCAAAAAGTTTACAATTTCTATCGTTTTCACTCCTAAACAGAAAACTAATGAATTTCAGGAGAAAAGTAACACAAATCAATCAAAATATCTTCATTCAAACTATTAAATAACAATTAACACCACAGTTCTTCCCCGAAACCGCAAATCCCAAATTAGACCCTACAATAACAAATTCTAAAACATGAGTTTTTTTTTCTTATTGAAAACAAAAATCTGGGTAGTTTCAAAAACGGGGAAAAGGCAGCAATAACCTGATGAAGAATAGAAGATCCGAATGAATCAAGAGTTAAATGCAAAAATCAATTGTAGTTTATTCATCATGTTTCCATATTTCCAATGGAGCCAAAGACTCGCTACTCTTTGGTTCGGCATTATGACGGAAAAATGGCTCACTAAAATGACCGCACTTCTTTCTCTTGTGAAGTAGCGGTCCTTCGATGCAGTTCTCGACCCAATTTTCATCTTGGGTCATTCGGAACAGCCACTGTGTTGCTAACACAAGGGTAAGGATGTGGGCGCCACCTAGGCGCTGGGGTAACGGTGCAGTTGTAGTCTGGTTCATCATCGGAATATATTATAGAACATGAGTTGGATGCCCTTGGTATCTCTTCGAGTGCGTTCTTAAATTGAATTAACTTAGGTGCGTCAAGTAGGATTTTGCCAGGTCCTTTTGCCATGGATATAACCAACTCTTTCAAAACAGATGCTTTACCAAGAAGAAATCTGATCATATTCAGTGCTTGGTCACGCCCGCTGTATTTATAGATCATGATTCGTTTGAGATGAGATTTGCAACATAAAGGGATTGTTTGAGTTAGTGCCCAGCTAGCAGCTTCCCAAGCAACTGCATCCGAATCGCCTGGTTCATGCACATCACATATCCAGAAATCGAAATCACACTCAAAGAAACCCTGCAAACCAACACCATTTTGCAACACAGTTAGATGCATCAGAAATTCAGAACTGTCTGATTTATGCAAATAACATTGAGGAGCATCATGACCAAAGAAACCCTGCAAACAACATACCATTTTATAACACAGTTAGATTTTTCTTTTAATGTCATTTTTTCTTAAAACGGGTATAGTTGTACAATAGACACAAAAATGTCAACGTTTTGTCAATCTCCTAAATAATAATGCCTTGATTCTTAGGAATTGCTCCATATTCCATTTTGGGCCTATTCTTTAGAATTGCACATTTCCATTTTGAGTAAGATTTTGTTGATAATATTCTCCTACTTTATCGGTGATACCCACCGCCTCACTCACAACCTTAATCCTTGTGCATAAAGTAAATGGCACATATCCAAAGAATCGGAGGTGAGTAGCACGGAGAAGAAAAAACGGACTAACCTCCATAAAAACAAGTTCTTCTAACAAAGGTGAACGATGAAAGATCAACAACAGCACAATCTCCCATCTTGCGCTACAACATGATTCACATAATGATTCCAGCCTCAAAGTTTTTAGATTACAAAACATAGGTAGTGGATCCTTCAACTTGGCAGCATGATAAAAACCCTTCAAAACAAAAACGTAGTGATTAGGCATTTTAAGACAGTTTTGATCCGGTACCTTGAGGCGGAACATGTACCACAACATCTTGTCTCTACAGTCTACACTCTGTATCTCACTTCTGTTGTCCCATTTGATTTTGGTGGCAAAACAATGTCAACTACACATCAACATTTCCCCACAACTACTTACGGTACAAGTTTTTCAGACCAATTTTACGCGTCTCTTAGATAAATTAGGAAATGTCGTGAAAAAAATAGAAGTGCAACAAAGATAGTAATATATAAACCAGCGAGGATGAAAAAGGTGGAGAGACAAACCTGAACAAACCATCCGTGCAGAGATAAATATTTAACATTAGACAAGGCTCTTGCAAGACTAAGCTGGTTCAGGAAAGCAGCCTCGGAAGTGAAAAATTCCGGATAGGGCACATAGATGATAGCTTCGGCTAGCGCATTCATATTTATAATATATTTAATTGCTAAATTGTCGGAATATTTAAAATACTGCAAGTTAGGGGTGTCAATATGCATGAGGTCATTGCATTTCTCTCGTTCTTCTTCATCTCTGCAAACCGTGAAGGAGAATCTCTGAAGCGACTGTGAGGAAATGACGAGACGGTCCGCCTTCTTCCAGAAACAATAAGTGATAGAGAGATCTTCAAGTACAGGGCAGTTTGAAACTAGCCTAGTGACAAAGTCATGGTCATTAAAAACAAAGGAATGGAGGTTAAGGATTTTCAAGTTAGGGAGACAAATGGGCGGGATTTCAGTGCTACTGTCAATCTCAAGATTGGAATCAAGCGTCAACACCTCTAACGATTGGTGGGCAAAAAGTCCGGGGGGAAGCTTAAATTCAGCAGGGTTGGGTACATGAAAGGAGAGGTCAAGTTCCCTAAGTCCACAATGGGCTAACGGGTAAGAGATCCATGCATAAAGACGGGCGGGTTCAAGTTTGGGGAAACAAGTTGCCCTACATCTGTGACCACTATTCCAGGAACGAAGGAAAGTGGTTTTGTCCCCACCAGAACGAAGTCTAAACCGGGTAAGAGGCTGCTGAGACAGAGATAATTTATGCAGGACATTATCGACAAATGACTCAAAAAGAGAGGAGCGCTCAACCAGATGGGGAAAACGGCTGCAGTAAACTGCTACTGTTACAGCACCTTTTCTGTTTCTGGTCCAAACTCCCCATCCACACTCCGAAAATAAACATCAAATCTAATTCGTTGATTTATACTGCGAAACGCAATCTGCAATTAATTTTGATGATGATGAACTAACCCTAACTACACAATTGGTAATAGATAACAACAAACAACAACAACAACAACAACAACAACAACAACAAGAAGCAAGTTTGACGAGATTCAGCAAAACGATCAATTGCTAAACAAATGATTGAGACGGAGGGAGTATCAATTGGTAATAACAATCAAGTCCTAAAGGAGGAATGATAACGATGATCAGGAATAAACTTTGATGATAAACATGCAAAAGGGTTTATCCTGCCTGGTCGTCTTACCATAAAACCTCGCTCGACTATTTTAAATTCCATCTCTATTAGTTTTAAGTTAAAACGGTCTTAAACAAGTATTGAAGCAACTTTAATTCAATTAAAACATTCATCATAAGAGTCGAAAGAGTTCAAATTAAGTGGAGAAAAAATGACTTACAAAGCAATAACAATTGATGAAGATGAAGATGATTACGGAGATTAATAACAAGTCCTAAAATAGAAAATAGGCTAGGTTTGTATTTTAAACTAAGGAAAATATATAGATTAGGTTTAGGAAATTATTACATTTTTTTTTTTTTTTTTTTTTTTTTTGATGACGAGGAGGTTTGGTCACAGACTTTATCTGTGTGAGTTCTTTTCATGGGGATTATTCCTCTCCGAGTGGTCTCAGGAAAGTGTTCATCTAGGGAATCGAACCCAGGACCTCGCAATTCCTCCTTAGGAGGCTTTGAGGTTACCCTGGAATTCCACTAGACTCACACATCTTGGGTAAAATTATTACATTTGTTTATCTTTGATGACCAAAAAATTATTTGTAAAAAATCAACCTAAAATAGAAAGGTAAATAATTTTTTTAAATAAAAAGATAAATAATTAATTGAGACATTTTTAAAATAGATTAAATAAACAAATAACCGGAACAAAGTAAATAGATATTTGTTCAAACACATAATGTTCAAAAAGAAACCCACCTGGCAGCTGGTTGTGACTTGTGAATCAACAACAAGCAACTTTGACGAGATTCATTGACTGAATGGAGTTGAATCAAATCGAATCGAATTTGAATCGAACTAAATTTGAAATTTGAACTAAATTGAATAGAGTTGTGCTGAACTGAAATGAGTTGAAAATAAGGCAGAAAGAACAGAGCCTTACAAAGCTATCAAGTCTTAGTTTGGGAAGATGGAGATGAAAGAGAAGATGATGATGATTAGTTGATTACGAATTACGGAGTAGAAGCAAACAACAAGTAAGGGGCGGAGTCTAATGGTTAAAATTTGGTAAAATTTTCAAGGGAGGAACAAAACCATACATCGATTTTCATATATTTCTTCTTTTGTATGTAAGGTGTTTGGTTTTCAGTTCAATTTATGTAATTTTATGTCTTATTTTTAATTTATTTGGTGATTTTATGGTTTTCTTAAAACAGAGTCATATAGCAAATAGTAAATAATTTATAAATGTACAAGAGTAATAGTAATAGATATATATACTCAATATTTTGTGGTTTATGATTTTATTCTAATATTTTCTATTAAAAAAAAGAACTGTATTTATTTGGTTTCAAATTTTGCCGGTACGTATTTTAATAAACCTTATCGTATACACGAAAATTCGTATAAGATATACGGAAATCCATATAATAGAAACCGTATAAAAAGGCAAACAATTCCAAAAATAGAAAGGTAAATAATTGACAAAGACACTCCTAAAATAGATTAGGTTAACAAATAACCAGAACAAGGGGACTGAGAGAGTAGATATTATAGATTGGGCAAAACAACCCGACCCGATTAATCCTCCCCGAAACCCGAAATACATCACCTAAATGTGACCTGAAACCTGAATTGACCCGACCTGAACAAGACCCGAGCTTTCTTGACTCATAAATGACCCAACACAATACCGCATTACCGCCCAATTCGAAAATGGTCCGACAAAACATATCTCTAAGTTACCCAAAAAAACTTGAAATGATTTTTTCTTTCTTATCCATTGACCCGAAAATGATCCGACCGAAATAACCAAATCTGCTTGAACCCAAATATAACCGACAAACATTAGAAACATACCCGAAACCCTAAATGAGCCGACTCGGTCCAAATTAACCCGAAAACAATGAGAGACCCGAACTGACCCAACCCTTTGCCGAGTCTAGATATTTTCTAAAACACCAAATGATCTATACAACCATTATAGCAAAAGACTAGCCCAATAGTTAAAGCCCAACTAAATAAATTTATAGACTTGTAAAAAAAATATACTTTATAGTTAATTTCGTAAACATGATATTTTATTTTGATAACTTGCATATAATAAAAAAAATGTCACTATTCATCATAAAATATCAGGTAATTAAAATAAAACTGAAATATGAGTATAATTAAATATAAATTTTTCTATGCTATAAGACAATGTTATCAGAAGAGTTGATGTTATTCAAATTAACCGTATTTGGCAAACCTTTGTTGGGTTACAGTTCTGCTTGCGTTTGGGCTATTTGGCAAACCTTTGTTGGGTTACAGTAATTACTTGCATCCACCACTTTCTTTTGCATTATATGTCCATCTTAAAATCGTTACCGTTGAGGGTATTTCAAAACGTTTCTACCAACATCTGACGATCATACGAAAATCAAATAACCATATATAGTTATTGAATTTGGTTAGAAAGTGTCATAATCCTGAACTTTTCAGAGATGATGAGGAACAACAATAGAGATACGAGCGTTTGGAAAGTCTCCATACTCGTTGAATATCACCATGCCACACAGACTCATCCAATCTCATTTGCAAACAATTTGGGCATGTCATGCATCACACGTCGAGTCTCACCTGTAAACAATTTTGGTTTAAGAATTTTGTAGCTAATGACCTAAGGAGACAATCTATTTTGCCTGTGTTATGAAATCAATTTTAAGCAATGCGCAAAGTCAAGAAGAAGAAAAAGAAGATGATGATGACGACGGAGAATCAAATTATTCATCAAACAATTTCCTAAAATACAAAGGTATAAACAACTGATAATAAGTTTCCAATAAATTATTCAATAATAATAATTATTATTATTTATAATTTATAATTATATCTAATCTAATTATACATAGGTAAAACAATTGATAATATACAAAGGTATAATAAAATAAACAAATGGCATGGTGGAAGATATTTATTTGACTAACGTTTGGCTTTGCGTGCGTTCGTGAATTGAACACTGTCTTGGTCGGTTAAACTCATCTACATATATTATTATTATTATTATTATTATTATTATTATTATTATTATTATTATTATTATTATTATTATCATCATCATATATTTATCTAATGTAAAAACCAAAGCTGCTGACATGGCATTACAAAATTTGATCTCAAGATGACATGTCAATTAATGAAACCACTAAGTTCAAAACATAAATATGGCAACAAATTTAAAGCTTCTTATAAAAGCTTCCTATAATAAAAATGAATTTAAAATAAAATATGATGTATTCCCTATCTTCTTTAAAAATATTTTATTTGATTTTATAGTTAACTTACGAACAACTATAATAGTAATCCAAATATAAATTTTATAGGAGCTTTTTTGAAAATCATTTTTCAAGTACTTTTTTTCCAAATTACACGGGTGTAATTATTTCCGAAAGCATATACAAGATAAAGTGGGCTGAACTTATCAACTACGAGTAATTAGTGGAAAATGAAAATCATTCATTTTGAATGAACATATAAATGTTTTAAAGGTGTTAATAGCAGTATGGCTCAATACATCTATATAACTAATTTTATCAATCTTGAATACTTCGTATATAATAATATACAGAGACTTAATTTTTGTTATAAAATATTTATTATAAAGTATTTTGATCAAAAATAAAATTGATAGTAATATATGTAATGACTACTCCTAACGTTCAAATAGAATATAATTACTAAAAGAGTAAATTAAAAATTACTCCCTTTTAAAATCCTGTTTTCTAAAATTACTCCCTTATATAATTTTTTCCTAAAATTACTTCCTTAATATGCACTTTTATCAAAAATTGCTTCAAAACTCCAATTTAGGTGACTTATTACATCTGTTTTTGAACTTATTCTCCATTGTTATATGTTTCAAAGCATAAATTGGCTAAGACACAAACGAAAGAAGTTTATAAAATGACGGAATGATAACTTAAGTTGGTGTTTTGAAGCAATTTTTGATAAAAGTACATTTTAAGGGAGTAATTTTAGGAAAAAATTATATAAGGGAGTAATTTTAAAAAACTGGATTTTAAAAGGGAGTAATTTTTAATTTACTCTTACTAAAAATTAATCAAATAAGTTAAAATAATGATACATTTACAAAATATCAAATTTTATATCGGTTACAAAAATAGTTAAACATGACTTATCTTCATTACAAAGCAATGAATTATGTTTTTTAGTTATTTGTATGTTTTACATAATTACATACAATTGCTAATTGTGATTTTTTTTTATAGCAAACCCGTGAATTTTCACGGGTTTAAACCTAGTTAGACTCAACGTGCTACTTTGCCCAGATACACAAATATGAAATGAAGAAGAGCTATCTCCTTCTAACTATATGAAAAGGGCACTATTGTCAATATTCATCACAATCCATCAGCATCCACCCTCCATTATACCATCTCCCTCCTTACTCCCCTTCCATTTCCCTCTCATCAATTTTGTTATCCAAACAGCCACAATCCATTTTTCCTCCCCCTTATCCCCTCCCCTCACCCCTCCTCCCCTCCATTTCCCTCCTAAAATTATATCCAAACAAACCCTAACTGTAATTTCTGACTCCGCCCCTATAACAATCTTATGAAGCACGATATAAGATACAACACATCCTATGTAATAAATTGTTTTAAAAATCTCAGAACAATCTGTATAAATTGATTATAAACTTCTATTACTAAGACATTGTAGAAAGCATTAATAATAATAGCACAAGAGCGTCGGGAAACGCATGAGCATCGAGAAGCGTAGGAGCATCGAGAAGCGCAGGAGCATGAACAACCACATTAGCAACAACAGGAACCCACATTATTATTATATATTAAAAATTTTAATGCCATGTCGAGATCAACATCTAAAGAAAAATTAAGGGAAGGCTTGAACAATACTAAAGAGGAATCTATATTTAAGATAAATTACCGATACAGCGAGTAATGGTACAATATTAAAAATGAGTCTAGAATTTTCCCGCGCTGAAAACGAACGGTAGTGCCTTTTACGACTTCAACACTCCTCCTGAATGCAGTCCATCCATTACAGAGAATGCGATCCTTGACAAACGTTACTCCATACTCATTCGTGACGAACCTCGATCTGATTATCATATTATGAACATTTCCAGCACAATCAACTACGACAGGTATAAGAGTACCTCAATCAATCGCGGCTCTTTCATCTTCGTTTAGAAGAGGCTGAAACATGCCTGATAGAATAACAAATCTCTTTTAATCATTTTTTTTTTGTAAAACCTGAGTATTCGCCGGAGCGGGCCCCATTGAGATCGGCGATAAAAATGAGGAGAGAAATTAGACCATCTACAACAACAATAAGATCTATACTCAAAGTTGATATTTTTTACAATTATTACCCCCACAACAACAAAGAATTTATCAAAATATGATTTTTTGTAAAACTCATCATATTTGGATGAGTTTCACAAAAGCTTACTTTATGATAAAGACTGTGACACCCTCATTCATTGCGGAAAAGTAAACACGTAATTCTAGAATAAAACTGTGACACCCTCACATTTAGCGTTAAATAAACACGTAAATTCTACAGAAAAACTGACAGGATATGTTTGTAATTGGTTCAACTAGATAAAACCTGTAATTTTAAAAACTTTTCTAAACCATTCACAAACATTCCCAAATGTAGAGTGCCAAAACCTGCAAATACTAACAAACTACTTTACATAACTATGCTAAAGACAAGAAAATATAGTGATACAAACCAAAGTAAAAGAGGGAGACATATGTCCCTTCAAAATATATACACAACCAAAAGTTAAAAGGTTTACTACAAAAATAGCCAAACTAGGTCCAAGGTTCTTTTGCTCACTAGCTCGTCTGTGAACCCATCTAATCATCATCAACCTGTCGATCGCATTTTATACAAACACGAAAGCCACAATTCAGTGGGGAGTAACTTCGAGTCCTCCCAGCCACGAAATGTCATATTTAATGTAACATGTAGTGTAACATGTAAACAATATGATAAACAATTTAATTATCAAGTATTCTAACCTATGAACACTAAACTGACCAAATTACACTATCATGTGAAACATATAACAAGCAGTAATCCAAACTTTATCAATTGTAACCGGCTTACATCTCACCTATTACAATTCATAAAATCACCATACAAGAAAGGACAATATATCAAAGACAGGCATAAGTTCTTAGTCCCGTCAATAGTCACTCTGTAACTCGAGTCTATACCACGAGGTAGGGAAGATAATCGAACCGGTATCTTGGCTCAGAGGTTCTATTAAAACATGGCCAAGACACAACACAACCCTAGCCTAAAATCTGCGCAGACCTAGACATGCGGATACACACCACCGCACCCAAGACCCACAATTTTTCTAAAACAAAGTGAGTACCCTAAGGAGTCCACCAAAGGGTTGGCTAGTACTTAAGCTGACCACTTACTATCAAAATAAGTAACGAGGTCATGCCGCAACTTGGATATAATCCCACCAAGTCAGGAACACAAAGGCTATTAAGCAGTGAACATATACTCGTCAAATACTATAAAGGCCTATCTATGACAAACACAACAACCTGCAAGAAGTATTCAATACCAATTCCAATTCTAACAATATTAACAATATTAAAGGTTTCAGGGAATCTAGGGCCGTTTCTATAATATAAGAAACTATTAAATTCAACCAACAACACATGTAAACTAAAAACTTAATAAATGGCCTAAAACAAGAATAAGGCCAATTATCCATTTTTCACATTAATTTTCATCCAACCGAATTTTTACCCGCAACCCCAGCCCTGCGACAGGTACGGGTTAAATTGCGGCTGACCAATCACACAATTGACTGACATCGATTCAGTCAAAGGGACTAAGGCTCAGTTTTCGGCATAATCATCCAAACATTACAATTATCGCTATAAAATTCATTTTGAGCCTATTCATTACAATTTCATTTTATAATCTATCCTAACATGTACAACTACCAATAAGCATAACTTCACCATCAAAATTTTATTTACTACTAACATTATTCATTTCATAAGACTACCCACATGTTACTTTTACTAAACATATCATTAATAAACCCGAAACTACAAGTAATGCATGAAAATCCGCGAAACAAGCAACGGGCCAACCCGGGCCAACCCCAAGGCAGCCGTGGGCCTGCCTGGGCCTGCCGGGCCTGCTGGCCGCCACCCCTAACCTCCGTTTTCTCCGTTTTTGTTCATTTTAACATCGTTTTAAGCATTACTTAATCGTTCCCATTTCATTTTCATACTAATATGTAAACTTAAACTAACAAAAGACATGAAATAGACATGAAATTAACCCATATTATCATGTGAAATTAACTACTCAAACAACAATCACAAAATCAAACAAGAAAACAAAGTTGTGACATTTATTCGTCGAGTAACTCGAAATAGTTACCTTTAGCAACAAAATGAGCAATTAGCACCTTGAACACCAAACCCTAATCTGCCAACTAACCACTATCTTCAACAATATACGAGTCCCCAAACTCGTCCTCTAAATCTTCACCTAAATAAACAATAAAAACACAACAATAAGCATAAAAATCGAAATATGCCCAAAATCAGCCAAAATCGACATAATTAAAACTGAAATTAAAATATACTAGGATGTAGATCTTGAAGAGAGGATTCCGAAAATATAAATTATGCGAAAATCGGACTAGAAACGAAGAAATTATGATGAAATTACCTTAGAAAGGTAAGAAAATGATGTTTTTGGCTTGGAACAATTTAGAATGTTCAAGGAGATGGAGTTGGGTAAGAAAAATCAGAAAGAAAGGAAGGGGGAGAGGTGTGCCGCGGAAAAGGAAAAGAAAGGAGCGGGATGACGGGATTTCATGAGTCGGTTTTGGCTCGTTACGACGATAATTAGAACCGTTTGTCAAATGCAAATTCCGACAAGTCCAAAGTTCTTAAACACGAGACTACAAGAAAATTGAGTACTCATATGACCCATTTCCAAAATCGTTTGCCCAATTTTCAAAAGAGTTGTCATTTTTTTCCGATATGCCCTTATTTCGAAATAAAAGGTTTTTACACAGTTTAAACTATTTTTAAACATTTCGAAACTATCAAAATAAATACTTTACTTCAAAATATAATAGAATTATATTTCTTTGAATTATTTTTACTTCAAATACATTAATATTAAATTCAACTTGATTAATAAATTACTTCCGCAATATAATAATGGTCCGAAATTACGGGGTACGTCAGGAGGTCATGCCCTAACTTGGATATAAACCCACCAAGCTAAGACACAAAGGCTATTAAGCGGTGAACATACACTCGTCAAAGACTATAATGGCCTATCTATGATGAAGGCCGAAATACTCACCTAGGACCTAGTCCCAGCTTGAATACTTTAGCCCCCACCACACAAGACAAGTAGGACACCCAATTAACCATAAGAGGGGCAAAGAGTCCAAACTTGAACATACAAATGATCATACACACTCTAGCATATGAAAGGCTACGCAAGAGCATATTTAGCTGACAATCTAACAATATCTCCAATATCAATAATAATCCAAATTCCAGCTAACCAACAGTACCATAATCCATGAGAATAAGCTAAAATGTGAAATGACAATCACAAATATCAAGGCATAACATAAAACATACAATAACAACCAATCTCACCTCAAAGACAAACCCTCGACCCGAGTCTCGCGACGGGTCATCGGTCAAATCGAGACTGACCGGTTTAAACCTAGTTTGACCAAACTCGTTCGGTCAATCTGGCCCAGCTCAGAGTCTTGGCCTACTTTGGCCCAAATCACAACATTCATTACAATATCATTCTCATGCAATATTCCAATTTCTATCATGTGAACACTATCAACATAAAGAAAACATTCCAACTTACAAAATAACTAATTCCACAAAATTCTCGTATAATAAAATAGCATAAATAACCGTTTCACACAAGGGTAAACTTTTCTATAAATTTTATTCGATAAAACGACGCCACTTACTCATACGGACTCCGAATTGAGTGATTCAAGTGGCTAAACCACCTAATTTTTCGATGCCGTTCAATCTGTCATATTTTTGGAAACATTGGAAACCGTCTAGGTCCGGTACCGACGCGTTCCAGCCAAAACACGGACTTGTCACAACACATAATTCCTCATCCAAATTTGTTCCAAACAATAATATACAAATGGGTAACATAAATTAATCATAAGCATACTCATCTTACTCCATTCATTCATTTATCAACGAGATCGTCTCAAACAACAACAAACAACAACAAACGACAACAAACAACAACAAACAACAAATACAATTACTAATGTGACATTAATTCGTCGAGTGACTCGGAATAGTTACCTTAAGCTAGAAAAAGAGAACAATAACACTTGAGAAAGAGCCCTAGAAACCGAAATCACTCATCATCTTCTACAATATATGAGTCCCCTAACTCATCTTCAAAATCTTCACCTATACAAACAATAAAAACATGTTAATTAGCCTTAACTCGAAACCCTAGAAAAATGTGTATTAAACAAAATTGGAGGAAATGAAAATAAAGCTTACTAGTAGATGAAGATTAAAGAGAGGATTCCAAATATATAATTTTTATGAGATTTGGTGGAGAAATGAAGGATTTATGGTGGATTTAGGGATTGTAAGGAGGATTTTTGAGATGAATTTGGTGTTTGGTGAAAGGAAGAGATAGATTGAGAATTGAGGAAATGAAAGATGAAGAGGAGACCCATGAAGGATGGAGGGTGCAGGGTTTGGGGTAGGGTGTTTGGGTGAGTTTCAATTGTTTACGTTTTGGTTCGTTTCGACGGAAATTAGAAATATTCGTCGAACGCGATTTCCGAGAATATTAAAGTTCTTAAACACGATTTTACTAAAAGATTAAGTACTCATATGCCCAATATCCAAACTCGTTTACCCAACGACCGTAAGAAATGGGAAAATCCCAATTTTACGACTTTTATCCGAAATCTATTTTATCAAAGGAAAAGGTTTAAATATAGTTTAAATCACTTTTAAACATTTCTAAACTATCAAAAATAATTACATTTCTTCAAAATAAAATAAGATTATATTTTGTCAAATAAATTTTATTTCAAATAAATTAATATAAAATTAAAATAGATTAAAATATTACTTTTAAAATATAATACAGGTCTTCCAATTTACGGGGTGTTACAATCATCCCTTCTTTTAAGAAGTTTCGTCCCCGAAACTTAGAAGAAGGAACACTGTATATATGTAGGTCTATCTCTTTAAAATCAAGTAAACAAAATCTTCAAAATATGAACGTAGGAAATATAAGTGTCTTTTCAATGGAACGGAATATCCTCGTCGGCCGTTCAAGAACATCAACATTCCAAATCAAAGACATAAAAATATATATTTTTACACCAACAAATGAGAAAACCAATTATCGGACGTCTCCAATAACGAGCTTTACCACTCATTGACGTTAAAACCAGTGGAAAACATTAAAACATTTTCAAAAATCTTTAGTTCGAAACTCTATAATAAGGATAATAACTCCACTAGCTATGACCAAACTCTAACTACGACTTTTAAACAACTAAGCAAGGACTACTAACGCGGAGAGTATTTAAGAGAAGGAGAGGAACACTCGAAAGGATAGCTAAAACTCACAAGAATTAGATAAAGGAAAGAGAATTACCTCACGAGAAGAGTTCGGGATATTTAGCTAACATAGAAGATTCAGGCTCCCAAGTTTCTTCTTCGACATTTCCACAACGCCAAAGGATACGAACTAGAGGCACCACTTTGTTTCTAAGTTGCTTGTTTGCCCTTTCGAGGATTCGGATCGGCCTTTCTTCCAAAACCAAGTTAGGCTCCAAATCTGGGATTTCCTCTTGAATGACATGGCTCGGATCACTAATGTACTTCCTCAACTGAGATACATGGAAGACATCATGAACCTTGCTCAAATTCGGGGGCAACTCCAAACGGTAAGCAACGGGACCAATCTTCTCAAGCACACGGAAAGGTCCAATGTATTTGGGACTCAGCTTTCCTTTCACACCAAACCGTTTCACCCCTTTCATATGTGACACCTTAAGGAACACTCGATCATCAACCTCAAAGGCAAGTGGTCGACGACGGACATCGGCATAAGATTTCTGTCGGTCTTGAGCGGCTTTCATACGCTCTCGAATGATCTGAACCTGATTGATGGTCTCAGTCACCAAATCGGGTCCCAACACATGAGCATCTTGAACTTGATCCCAACAAACAGGACTACGGCACTTCCTACCGTATAAAGCTTCATAAGGTGACATCTTGATAGAGAAATGATAGCTATTGTTGTAGGAGAATTCGACAAGAGGTAAACATTTCTCCCAAGAAGTGTGGAAGTCTAAAGCACAAGCACGGAGGAGGTCCTCTAAAGTCTGGATAGTCCTCTCAATCTGCCCATCTGTAGCGGCATGAAAAGCGGTACTCATCAGTAGCTTACTACCCATGGCTTCTTGCAAAGCAGTCCAGAAACGGGAACAGAATCTAGGGTCACGATCTGAAACTATATCCTTAGGCACTCCATAGTAGCGTACTATCTCCCTCACATAGGCCTCAGCTAGGACAACTAATCTCCACGTCTCCTTGATAGGTATAAACCTAGCACATTTGGTCAATCGATCTACAACCACCCAAACAACATCTTTTCCACTCGCAGTCTTAGGTAAAGCCATCACAAAGTCCATGGAGATGGACTCCCATTTCCAAAGGGGAACATCCAAAGGTTGTAGCAAACCCCCGGGTTTCCGATGCTCAATCTTCACTTTCTGATAGGTAAGACACTTGCTAACATATTCTAGGACATCAATCTTCATCCTAGGCCACCAAAACTGTAATCTCAAGTCTTTATTCATCTTATCACCACAAGGATGAATAGAGTAAGGAGAAAGGTGAGCTTCATCAAGGATTACGGATGGCAATGGGTAGGATCTGGATAGGATCGTATAAGATCCAGATCCGATCCATATTTGCAGGATCTGAAATTCCCATATCCATATCCGGATCCGCAGGATCTGGATTGGATCAGGATATACCATATCCTTTTAATAATAAAAGAAAAGTCCCTCTTAAAATATGAAAAGATTGTTTTTTGTATTGTACTACGACATAACATACCATTTTCCTTTATTAGATACTAGTAATAAAGCTAAAGTTCTAAAAACATAAAAATAAAGTCTTATGAAATTACAATAACACTAAAAAAGTATCTTTTTTTAACCAAAAAATGTTAATCAGAAAAATCAAGGTTTGATTTATGAAAAAAATTAAAAGAACAAAGCATATAATTTTACTATTTGTTTAGCTGGACTCATTTTTTTAAAAAAATGAAATAAAAATGGATCTAAGGGTAGGATCTGGATCTCGACCGTACGATCCATATCCATATCCTTATCCACTGGATCTTAAATATCGCGATCCATATCCGCTCCGTAGGATCTGGATCTCAGGATCTGGGCAGGATCTGGATTCTGTTGCCATCTCTATCAAGGATCTTCTTCCTCAACTCGGCTACTCTCGGAACATACATCCTACATTGGTAACGAAGGTATCCATCACTATCCACCACACAATCCTTAGCTTGCCCAAGTTGGATTTTTGCTTGAATGGACTTGAAAGTAGCATCCTCAGGTAGGCAAGTACGGATCTCACGGTAAAAGTCGGGTTCTGTACTCAAGGCACTAAGATAGTCAAAGCCCTTCCCAACAAGGCTTATCCCTAACTTTTGAAATTCCGTGGTAAGTTCATAAGGTAACACACGGATAGTGCTCAAAGAGTGACTAGTCTTCCTACTCAACGCATCGGCCACCACATTTGCTTTCCCTTCATGATAAATCAACTCGGCATCATAATCATTCACCAACTCTAGCCATCTTCTTTGCCTCATATTCAATTCTTTCTGGGTAAAGATATACCTCAAACTCTTATGATCGGTATAAATGCGGCAATGAACTTCAATAAGGTAATGCCTCCATGTCTTCAAGGCATGTACCACGGCGGCTAATTCAAGATCATGAGTCGGATAGTTCACCTTGTGATTTGTGAACCCTTAGTTGTCGAGAAGCATAAGCAATAAACCTTCGGTTTTGCATCAAGACACAACCTAGGCCATGCTTTGAAGCATCACAATAAACATAGTAGTCCACACAATCCTCAGGTAAGGTCAACACCGGAGCGGTACTCAACCTAGTCTTCAACTCCAAGAAGGCATTCTCACACTCATCGGTCCACACAAACTTAGACTCCTTCTTCAACAATTGAGTCATCGGTCTAGCTAACTTAGAGAAATCTTTCACAAATCGACGGTAATAACTCGCCAAACCAAGAAAGCTTCGAATCTCAGTCACATTTTTCGGACTCTTCCAATCAACAACGGCCTCAATCTTAGAAGGATCTACCTTAACACCATCTTTGGATATGACACGTCCAAGAAAAGTTACTTGATGCAACCAAAATTCACATTTCGAGAACTTAGCATACCACTTTTGACGATGTAGAATGTCTAAGATGATACGGAGGTGTAGGGCATGTTCTTCATCATTCTTTGAGAAAATCAAGATATCATCAATGAACACCACCACACACTTATCGAGGTACTCACTCAAGGTACGATTCATTTGATCCATGAAAATAACCGGAGCATTAGTCAATCCGAAAGGCATCACTTTAAATTCGAAATGACCATATCTCGTGCTGAAAGCAGTCTTAGGAATATCGGATTCACGAACCGGAATTTGATGATAACCCGATCTGAGATCAATCTTAGAAAAGGTAGAAGCACCACGTAATTGGTCAAAGAGATCATCAATTCGTGGAAGAGGATACTTGTTCTTAATTGTCACGTGATTGAGTTCACGATAATCAATGCAAAGTCGCATAGATCCATCCTTTTTCTTCACAAAGAGGACGGGGGAACCCCAATGAGAAGCACTAGGCCTAATAAAGCCTTTCTCAATCAAATCTTCAAGTTGAACTCTCAACTCCTTCAATTCGGAAGGTGCCATACGATAAGGAGTTTTAACAATAGGACCGGTTCCGGGAACTAGATCGATGGAGAATTCAACATCTCTTTCAGGAGGAATCCCGGGTAATTCATCGGGAAAGACATCAGGATATTCACAAACAATAGGAACATCCTTCAAAGGAGGAGGAGAAGGATTAGAAGTAGTCACTGCACATAGAAATGCTTGATGACCCTTCTTCAACGCATTGACCATTTTTATGGCCGAGATCAACTTCACACCAGTTTGCTTTCTAACTCCTTGATAAGATACGCGAGTACCCAAAGGGCTTTTAAGAATAATCTTTTGATCTCAAACTTTTATTAGTGAGTAATATTTTCTACAGAAGGAAGAAAAATGGACGAACAATAGATAATTCAAGTAACTGTTATGGACTATGGGCTATGTATTACAGACTATGGATTCTGGACTAACGGAGCTTTAAGATTGCATTATCAATGTTTCTTGTAGGAGCCATCTTGCAAAAGAGAACATTAATTAGCACCTAATAAATAGCAATCACAAAGAGACTACAACATAAAGTCCTAAGTCTACCCATCCTACCCATCTCTCGAGTTTATTATTTGAAGGTCAAGTTATTTATATTGGGGTGCACAAACGTGCGTCGGGAGCAAATATGCTCTGATACCAACCGTGACACCCTCATTCATTGCGGAAAAGTAAACACGTAATTCTAGAATAAAACTGCATGGATATGTTTGTAATAGGTTCATTTGGATAAAAACCTGTAATTTTTAAAACCTGAACCTGTTATAAAGATATCCAAATTGAAAGGTGTCAAAACATACAAGGTCTAAATAGAAGTTTCGCAACATAACCATCGCTAAAGTTGCGAATAGAAAAGTTATACAACCAAATGTAAAGAGGGAGACATATGTCCCTAAAATTTATGTGACATAAAAAGTGTTTAAGGGTCACAATAAAATAAAGCCAATCTAGGTCCCAAGGTTACTTTGCTCGCTAGCTCGTCCATGTACCCCATATATGCATCACCTACCTGTCAATCGCATTTTATACAAATACGAAAGCCACAGTCAGTGGGGAGTAACTCGAGTTCTCCGACCACGAAATGTCATAATTAATATAACATGTAAACATAAGAATATGAATATGAATAACACATAGCCTTAGCATATAGATGCTAGACAATCGTGCTTATCATGTGAACAACAATATAACAACACATAATCCTATCATGTGAATACTAGACCGACTCATACTACACTATCATGTGAATCACATAACATCCAGGAATCCAAACTCTATCAACCATAGCCGGCTTGCATCTCACCTTCTATGATTCATAGAATCATCAAACAAGAAAGGACAATATATCTAGAGGCAGGCATAAGTTCTTAGTACAGTCAATAGTCACTCTGTAACTCGAGTCTATACCACGAGGTAAGGTAATCACCCTAGTCCTAAACCTGCGCAGACCTAGCGACATGCGGAAAGCTACCGCATCCAAGACCCATGATCACACACATGAGTACCCCTAAGGAGTCCACCAAAGGGTTGGCTAGTACTTAAGCTGACCACATACTTCTAAGAGTACGTCAGGAGGTTATGCCCTAACTTGGATATAAACCCACCAAGCTAAGACACAAAGGCTATTAAGCGGTGAACATACACTCGTCAAAGACTATAATGGCCTATCTATGATGAAGGCCGAAATACTCACCTAGGACCTAGTCCCAGCTTGAATACTTTAGCCCCCACCACACAAGACAAGTAGGACACCCAATTAACCATAAGAGGGGCAAAGAGTCCAAACTTGAACATACAAATGATCATACACACTCTAGCATATGAAAGGCTACGCAAGAGCATATTTAGCTGACAATCCAACAATATCTCCAATATCAATAATAATCCAAATTTCAGCTAACCAACAGTACCATAATCCATGAGAACAAGCTAAAATGGCAAAGAGGCAACAAGACTCAAGTATAAGGCATCCAAAGCATCCAACAACCAACATGTGAAATGACAATCACAAATATCAAGGCATAACATAAAACATCCAATAACAACCAATCTCACCTCAAAGACAAACCCTCGACCCGAGTCCCGCGACGGGTCATCGGTCAAATCGAGGCTGACCGGTTTAAACCTAGTTTGACCAAACTCCTTCGGTCAATCTGGCCCAGCTCAGAGTCTTGGCCTACTTTGGCCCAAATCACAACATTCATTACAATATCATTCTCATGCAATATTAGTATTTCTATCATGTGAACACTATCAACATAAAGAAAACATTCCAACTTACAAAATAACTAATTCCACAAAATTCTCACATAATAAAATAGCATAAATAACCGTCTCACACAAGGGTAAACTTTTTTATAAATTTTAATCGATAAAACGACGCCATTTACTCATACGGACTCCGAATTGAGTGATTCAAGTGGCTAAACCACCTAATTTTTCGATGCCGTTCAATCTGTCATATTTTTGGAAACATTGGAAACCGTCTAGTCCCGGTACTGACGCGTTCCAGCCAAAACACGGACTTGTCACAACACATAATTCCTCATCCAAATTTGTTCCAAACAATAATATACAAATGGGTAACATAAATTAAACATAAGCATACTCATCTTACTCCATTCATTCATTTATCAACGAGATCGTCTCAAACAACAATAAACAACAACAAACGACAACAAACAACAACAAACAACAAAAACAATTACTAATGTGACATTAATTCGTCGAGTGACTCGAAATAGTTACCTTAAGCTAGAAAAAGAGAACAATAACACTTGAGAAAAAGCCCTAGAAACCAAAATCACTCATCATCTTCTACAATATATGAGTCCCCTAACTCATCTTCAAAATCTTCACCTATACAAACAATAAAAACACTCGAAACCCTAGAAAAATGTGTCTTAAACAAAATTGGGGGAAATGAAAATAAAGCTTACTAGTAGATGAGGATTGAAGAGAGGATTCCAAATATATAATTTTTATGAGATTTGGTGGAGAAATGAAGGATTTATGGTGGATTTAGGGATTGTAAGGAGGATTTTTGAGATGAATTTGGTGTTTGGTGTGATGTATCACTTTTATATACACTTTTATAGCTCCCTTTATACCATTTTACGTACCGTTTCGTGCCTATTATATCAATTATATGCCTTATTTCAATGAATTGTCGATACTGCCGCTATTTTGTGTTTTGATGCAGAAATGATTCGTTATGAGTATGATCAAACTAAGATTAGCATGGCGGAGACGACATGGTAGAATACACGATGCATGGCACGAGAAACGAGGAAGCTAGAAGATAAAGAAGAGAAGAAACCGTCTGTGAAGCAAGTTCCTCGATCGAGTCACCACTGGCTCGATCGAGCAGCTGTCTTCGATCGAGTCACCTCTGGCTCGATCGAGGATCCTCTCTGGCAGACTTATTTCCGGATTTTCCTAAAACGATTATCTTTTGTTATAAATTAGAAACTCGTGTTTTATTCTTGGACTACGTTTTATTTTACTTTGATACTGCTGGATATTTCCTTAGAACCCTAATTTCTTCCTTGTGACGGTACTAATCTTTCCTCATTAATTAATCGTTCATCGTTTTATGTTCATTGATGATTGTTTCATGCTTTTAATCATGTTTTCATTCTTAATCATTGTTGTTGTTATTGTCATCATGAGTAGCTAATTCCCTCATCTAGGATGAAGGGGATCTAGGTTAATTAAAAGGGAAAATTGATTAATTGCTATTGATATCGCTTAAGTTGTTGTTTGATTATTGTACCTCTTCTAGTTAATTTACTTGAGGCCTGAGTTATTAATTAGTGTAGCGAATTAATCCTATCGCCGACCGGGTTAGAATTAATATAGGCTGCGATAATCAAATAGATTGTATCTAATTATAGCGACCGCATGTTAGAATCGATCTAAAGGGCATAATTGAGTCGACCGATCTTATGACCTTAAACAACTTGATAGGTTAGCAATTGATTAATAATCCCTAAATAATTGACCTAGTGAACCGGAAATCCTAGACTTTTAATATTATCGTTTAAACCTCAATTTAATTACTTGCAATTAGTTTATTAGATCAAAACAAAACAAAACCCTCAGAAATCGGTTACCTTTAGACAACTTAAATATTTACAGACTTAGCTTTTACCGCTTCCCTGTGGATTCGATACCTGTCTTACTGCTAGCTATTCTTGTTAGTCCTGAGATAAATTTACTTTTGTTTGGTGATACGACTTTAGCCACATCATGGTGAAAGGAAGAGATAGATTGAGAATTGAGGAAATGAAAGATGAAGAGGAGACCCATGAAGGATGGAGGGTGCAGGGTTTGGGGTAGGGTGTTTGGGTGAGTTTCAATTGTTAACGTTTTGGTTCGTTTCGACGGAAATTAGAAATATTCGTCGAACGCGATTTCCGAGAATATTAAAGTTCTTAAACACGATTTTACTAAAAGATTAAGTACTCATATGCCCAATATCCAAACTCGTTTACCCAACGACCGTAAGAAATGGGAAAATCCCAATTTTACGACTTTTATCCGAAATCTATTTTATCAAAGGAAAAGGTTTAAATATAGTTTAAATCACTTTTAAACATTTCTAAACTATCAAAAATAATTACATTTCTTCAAAATAAAATAAGATTATATTTTGTCAAATAAATTTTATTTTAAATAAATTAATATAAAATTAAAATAGATTAAAATATTACTTTTAAAATATAATACAGGTCTTCAAATTTACGGGGTGTTACAAAGACATTTTTATTATTGTAGGGGAATGAATATGAAAATATCAATTTTAGAAATGAGTTTTTGTTGTAGGTACTCACAATGAGAGAGTATATGTCTTTTATTGTCTTATATATTGATCCAAGTCCCTCATAAGTACCAAAAAAAAAATATATTGATCCAAGTGGCATAAAGTTTGCTAATTGTTTTTGTGCAAAGTTTTTGGGAAAAATATCATTTTATGATAAAATGAGGTGGAGAGGTTGATGATCCCCAAAAAACAACAAAAACGTTTTGTTGTTGTGGATGCTCTAACTAAAAAAATTGAAGATAATAATAATAATAACAATAATCGTGATAAAATACTAATAAAAATAACAATATTCGTGGCAAAATACTAATAATCCGTGACAAACGTTTAGTAAATTGTGGGAACACAGATTTAGATCGGTTCTTGATTCGGCAAGAAATGTATGAAGGCATCGTTGGAGTAACAGAAAGAGCGCAAGTGAATGCCGGCCGTAAACTGAAGGTGAAAGGTGTCGATGAATATGGCCATGAGTACCGTTTTATTGTTAATCCAAAGAAGATCAAAGATGGACACTTTGATAAGCATCGGACGTTGATAAACGATTGGAAGCGGTATATCCGCCGTCTCAATCTTAAAGAGGATTGTTTATTGGAGTTCGCTCGAGGGATAGACAACTCGCTGGTGATTCGAGTTCTGCACTGTACTGATGCAGCTCCCGAGCCGCCGAATCTCGTCGTCGCTCTTGTCCTTCCTGTTCCGGCCGCCGCTCTTGTCCTTCCTCCGGACGCCGCCCTCGCGTTTCTTGCTCAGGCCGCCCTTGCCGTATTTGGCCCGACCCGTATCTGACCCGACCCACATGACCCGACCCGCCCAACCCGTTTGACAGGTCACGGCTATTTGGGGTGAATTTTTCTGTTATGTGGTTTAAATTGAAGTTTATTTTGCAGGCTGCCATTCTTGAGAGGCTTCAGCGGGTTGCTACTGAGGTTGCTGAGATCCGTTCTCTTGTTGAACGTTATCTCTGAAGCATGTGGTCTCCGATGATGTACTAGAATTGTACTAGAATTTTTGTATTTTTCATAGTTCAACGAGGGTGGACCTCTTGCAGTCTTGCTAGACCCACTCTCTAAATTTGTCACTATGTTCACACACATATTAAACATGTTATGCAGAAGTGTTGATACTTTCTGTTGGGCCTTATTTTGTGCCGGTGTCATCAGGAAAGTGGATAAACTGAAGCTGACCTGAATTGATAATTAATACCAATACAAATAGTTATTTCCTCTTTTCTTAATTTTGTGCCAAAATCAAAGATAAAACAAATAAGCGAATTGAGGGCGTACATTAAACAACACAAAAACTTTACCTCTCTTACATATCACAAATTCTCATTTGTGATCAACACTATCCGTCACTTTGGAGTGACGGATACCATTTTACCTCACAAAGTACCCACTTTTTCTCTATCTGCAACACTATTCATGTGGTCCCCTTCCTCCACTAACCCATTTTATTACCATTTTAACTCACAAAATATCCGTCACAAATGGTGACCCGTCACAAGGGAGACCAATTGCTTACATATGTGCAACATCTAAAATAAATCAAGTTACCCCATATTCTATTTCAGTCCGTCTTGCTTCAGGATCGCCTTATTTCAGATCGCAATAAAACCTCTCACAAGTGAGAAGCACATGAGTGGTGGGACACCCCCATGTGCTCTCCCACTCACACACCCTAAATGAATTTTTTATGAGAGGAAATGATATTCGTCTGATAATTTCAGACGAATATGACGGTCTGAGATAAAAATTTGTGATTCTATTTAGATACACGGAATTGGAACAAGTCTTTTGCTAGTCCTAAACTCCTAACTCCTAACTCCTAACTCCTAAGATAATGCAGTTTCCCCTCATTTTTCCACTTAATTTATTTTTCTCTCATTTTCAACTCCTTTAACTCTTTCAGCAAGTCCTGCTTGTGACGGGCTAATCCCGTCACAAGCTTGTGACCTCTCACAAAAAGGGAGAGCGGACAAGGTGGGGCACCCCCATGTGCTTCCCCACTCACCTCTCTATGGGTCATTTGTGAAAAAAAACGATATCCGTTATAAATTTGTGACGGATATCGCCGTCACAAATGAGAATTTGTGTAACTCTTTAACTCTACCCAAATCATATTCCCTAAATTACTCTAACTTTTTTCCTTAGTAAAAAACACATCTGTTTGTCTTGTTTAAAATTGGCTTATCTTAAAGCCTCTTATAAGTGGACATGGTAAAAGCAACCTGACCCACTTGACCCGATCAAAAGGGCTGACTCGAGACCCCAAAATTGACCTGAACTACAACACATGAGTGTGACCCGAAATCCGAATTGATCGGACCAGTTTGAACATGACCCGATCTTTCTCGACCAGTAACTGACATACCCGAAAATAACCCGACAAAATATAACTCTATTTGAAGTGAAAAGACTTGAAGTGACTTTCTCTCTCTCTTATTTTGTCTTGAAAATAACCCGACCCGAATTAACCCGACCGATTTGACCCGACAACATGTCGAAACAGGCTCAAAAGTCAAAACCCGAAATTACTCGGCCCGAATAAGTCCGAAACAAATGAAAAACCCGGACTGATCCAATCTAATCTAAACCGACCAACTCAAATCCAACTCCAATTAACCCATTTACTCTTTCCATTCAACTTCACTTTACAAGTTTCTTTTATCACGTTTGCCAATGCAGCTTTTACACGATAAATATCATTAGCTGCGTATTTGCAAAAATTATAAAAGTTAGATATTTTTAATGTACTCTTAAAGACGAATCAAATAAGATCTCACATGAATATATTTTCACTTATGTATCGAGAGTGCAAATTGAAGTTGAATGTCCGCTTATAAATAGTGCGCAAAATAGAAAGTTGCAAAGTGGAGTTGAATGGAGGGAGTATCAGGTCCACTTATGAGTCATAACCTTCTTTTATTTTTACCGTTGCTTTAATAATCAGAGTATGAGAGAACATTTCCCTATTTGTTTCCTGCAATTAAAAAGCTGATTCCTTTCACATATATCAGTTTCTATATCCAGTTTTTTCAGCTACCTACCACTTTAATGTGCTGCTGTTTTATTTTCCTCATTTAATTCCTTCTTTCATTCTTTTAGCTGTCACAACTTTCAGTTACTCAACCCATTTCACAAAATCAGATCTTTTTCAAATAAAAATTAAATTTTTATTAGTTTTATATGAATTTATGCATTATAATATTTGTATGAGTGTATTAGTGTTGTGTATGTCTATGTTACTCAGACTCGTTTAAAAGGATCTACACGGGTGCATATTTAAGTGTCGGAAACGGGTATGTGAAGGAATAAGAAGAGTTGGACATTTGTGGGTGTTTTTCCAAATTTTGTGATTGTTTTGTTTTGGGAAATGAAGTCAAGTACCCTTCTTGATTCTATTGCATTTCAGCTCACACCAACTAGAACAAGGTGAAATTCTTTATTTTGTGTTTAATTTTGTTGATTTTATTTTTAATTTAATGCATTTTTTGGTGGGTAGTAATTTGATGAGGATTGAGATGTTCTTAGGCATTGTTTTGAGTAATTGAGGTTGAAATATTATTTAATTTGATGCTGAAATTGGTTGGTTTTATGCTTTTATGTTAGTTTAATGCAAATTGTTGGTGATTGTGTAATTAGTGATAAACCCTTTGATTGATTGATGTTCTTAGGCATTGTTTAGAGTAATTGAGCTTGGAATATTATTTAATTTGATGTTAAAATTGGTTGGTTTTATGCTTTTATGTTAGTTTAATGCAAATTGTTGGTGGGTAGTTTAGTTGATTGTGTGATTAGTGATAAACCCTTTGATATGATTGATGTTCTTAGGCATTGTTTAGAGTAATTGAGCTTGGAATATTATTTAATTTGATGCTGAAATTGGTTGGTTTTATGCTTTTATGTTAGTTTAATGCAAATTGTTGGTGGGTAGTTTAGTTGATTGTGTAATTAGTGATAACCCTTTGATTGATTGATGTTCTTAGGCATTGTTGAGGGTAATTGAGCTTGAATTGGTTTAGGTTTAATAGTGTGGAAGTTGCTTGAGATGTTAGACTATATTTGAATTGGTTAGATAATGTAATTTAGCTCTATTTTCGGTTTTCTGGCTTTGTCCTTTGTCGAATTTATAGAATTACATTCCGAAAAGTAAATGACATCTTTGTATGAGAATGAAAATTACCTTTGGGGGGTTAGAATTAGCTAGAGTTGAGAAATGCAAGTGAGGGACGGCTTGCGAGTGTGCACTTGGGGAGCCAGTAGCGCAGTTTGATGTTGACGGGTTTGGAACCATGAGTACTACCCTACATGGCTTACCTATGTATATGTAAAGGAGACCTTATCCCGATACTTCCATTCCTGTTGTAGTGGAGCCTTACCTCTCATAATAAGCTTTTGCATCACTTAGCCTTTTAAGTCCCTATGAGGGCTTTGAGCAAGAGTGGGCTGCTGGCAACCATTTGAGTTACAAGTTTGCCTTGCGTTTTTGCTTGAATCAGTAGACATGTGGTGATGTGTGCAAGAGTTGCTGTAGAGGGGAAATGTAATGTTTGTTAGAGTGAATCTTTTGACTCTATAGGATGTAGAATAATAAGTTTTGGTTCATGCTTGTAGATTAATATAACTATATAAAGTTTAAAGACTCGGAGCAAGGTAATTGAGAGTTAAGAATGTGGTCCGTCTCTTATGTCTCCGGGTTATGACTATCTTGCATGGATGCATATATACCCGACTATTTTATGAAAAATTCTCAGGTTGGCTTAAAATGTAGTTTCCACATGTCATACCCATAACCCATTTGACCATGTTCCAGTGTCGACTGTCAGGTACGCTAGGTAATCTTTAAGAGCCAGAGTGACATGATGAAATATAATACCATCTGACCAACTAAAGCATTGTTTCAACTTTTAACATCGTCTACCTGAAAAAGTATCTAATCATCAATTTATTTGTATTCTTCATCAGGTGTGACCTAGTGATCACTGCAAATGGCAAAACTGAAAAGATTGCGTCAGGTTTACTGGACCCTTTCCTTGCCCATTTAAAGGCAGCTCAAGATCAGATTGGGAAGGGGGGATATTCAATTGTCCTTAAACCAAATCATGGAAGCGATACCTCGTGGTTTACCAAAGGAACAGTGGAGAGGTTTGCTAATCCTTCACTCATTTTCTCGTGCTTCTATTTCTTCCAATTTTCCACTTCCTTCTTTGCCCATTTGAAGTGTTTGACGTATTCCATTTAAGAGCATGAAAACACACTAATGTCAACCTTCCTGTGATATTATAGGTTTGTTCGCTTTGTGAGTACCCCAGAGATACTTGAGCGGGCATATACGATAGAATCTGAAATCCTGCAGATTGAAAAGGCAATATCCCTCCAGAGTAGTAATGACCCTGGCCTTCACAATGTAAGTAAAATCTTTATGTTTTTTTTTGTTACTGCGACAATCTTTACTTGGACCAGCGTCTGATTTCATTTTCATAAAACTTTCACTTGCATCAGGCTGTAGACAATCCCCTGAAGCGTGAGGATAGCCTTGAAGGTATAGTCACTATAGGCTTTCTGGTCGTGTAAAAAGTCACCTACTTATTTTAAAAAAAAAATTGCATACTCGACAAATTTTCTCTCATTATTGGACGTTTTTCAACCGCCTTCCCTTTTAATCTCAAAAGATTAAGGTGTAAAGATTTAACTGTATTAAATTATTAATGCCAATGTCCGATATCTCAAAAGTGGCTTTTGTAACAGGTAGCAAACCTGCACAGGGTGGCAATGAGGAGAAAGCAATCGTGCTTTACCAGGTAATTTTATGGCGCCGCTATGGTAGATAACTAGAGTTACTAGATGCTAAACCAATATTTATTATTTAAAAGAAGGATTAAAATATGGATTCTTTTGTCATTCCATAGCCTGCCAACCATCAAGCAGAAGATGGAAGCCCACTGGAGAAAAATTCAAAGTAAGCATTTTCTGATTCCGCCGAACATAAATTGTTGTAATCTTTGTAAATTGTAATTTGTAAGTAGTAACTAATTATTATAATGTTTGATTAGAGTGCAGCTGGTACAAGTTCTTGAGACACGTAAATCTGTACTTCAAAAGGAACAAGGCATGGCCTTCGCACGTGCTATTGCTGCTAGCCTCGACATTGACAGCATAGCAGCACTGATTTCGTTTGCTGAATGTTTTGGGGCTTCGCGTATGTTGTAAGTTGCATTTCTTCCTGTCACACAATGTAGCACTATATTTTTTTAACAAATTAAGAAACAAACATCCCCTTTTTTTCGCTACCAGTGAATCAGTGATAATATGTTTAAATTATTGCTGCAGGGATGCATGCAAAAAATTTGTTCATCTGTGGAAAGCAAAGCATGAAAGTGGCCAATGGGTTGAAGTTGAAGCCAATGAAGCAATGTCGTACCCTGCAGACATGCCTTCTTCAAATTCATCAGGCATTGTGTTTCATAGCTCACATGAATATTCACAGGGCGAGGCTACTCCTGAAAAAAATGGAAAAGCAGGTGCCTTTCTGCCTCTAATGATTATTTTTCACCCTTAGGAAACTAGTGGCAACAAAATACTACTACCTCCATTCCGAATTTATCGTCCTTATTGGACTGTAGTTGTCAACTAATGTCAGTTTATCATTATTTCTCCGAATATATATAGATTAGTTAAATTTTTTCATGTTTGTGGTTGAGCGAGCTTGTGTTTGTGGTCTTCCTATTGTTAATGACCTAAGGCCTATGCTTCTTAGTCCACTTTATATGTAGCCATATTTTTGTAGAAGATTAATGAGAATAATTAATTTTCTCTTATATTTAGTTATCTCATTTATCGTTTGAGATTAATTAGCTATATGACTCATGCCTGTTCACTGAGCAGATAGATATGACCGATCACAACCGCATCCTATGTTCGCACCCTGGCAAATGAATTCTCAAGGAAATGGCATGCCAGTTTTTCCACCATATCCAATGCAAGGCATGCCTTACTATCAGAACTATCCAGGGAACAACATGTTTTTCCAGTCACCATATCCTCCACATAACGAACCTAGAGTACATCCTGATCAGAGAACGAGACGGAGGAGGCATTCAGTGGATAGCGTGGACATGAGTTGTGAATCTGAGACCGAGGAGACAGATACTTCTAGAAGAAGAACGCAAGATGATGGAAATAGAGGTGGAAAATCTTCCAAAAAGCGGGCTGGAAAAGTCGTGATTCGTAATATTAACTATATTGCTAGAGCAAAGGAAGGCTCTGGAGACAGTGACGTAGAATCTTGTTCAGGTGATGACTCTAATGATGATTCAGGGCATAATAAGGGCAACGATACAAGAAAAAATGGAAAGCCAGTGAAATCATCGTCAGGGGATGATGGAAATTGGCAAGCTTTTCAGAATTTTTTACTCACAGATGCCGATGAAAGCCGTAACTCCGTAAATAGCATGTTTGCAATGGAGGGTAAACTTCAAGGTAGGAAACGACAAAATGCTATTGGGGACTCTTCTTCTGCTCTTGGACGGCGTAGTATGGGTGAAGGTATTGGTTCCAGTGATCGCTTTGAGATTTCCGGAGACACTACCTGCATTCGGAAACAGGTAGATGATCAAATGCTGAGCTACAGGCGAGAAGCAAACTTAGTGAATTCTCCGTTTGATCCCGTCATCTCAAACGGGCTTCAGGGTTCAGCCGATAATAACAGGAACTCATCGCAAGCTTTAGCTGATGAATCTTTTGTGGGCCTGCATAGAAGAGATTCTGTGGATCAGGTTGCTGGTGATGGCCGGGCTGCAATGAATATGAACTACGAGCTCCCGGCCGAGAATCATACCGTTGGGAATGACCAAAGTAATTATGAGGCAAATGATTTGAACTTAATGCCTAATCGTGCGATGGAGGTTGGGCTTAGTGATTACGACCCGGCTGTAGATTATCAAATGCAGGCCCAAGTAAAGAAGGCCATTCAACAGAGTGGTAACAGTAAGAAAGTTACTTCAGGTATCAAACAAGGGCCTAAGAAGACTGTCAAGGATCAGAAGTTGAAGGCTGAGAGACTTCTTGCTAGTACAAGGAGAGAGAAGCCTTCTAAGTCGAGTTCTTTAGAAGATGCCCGAGCTCGTGCAGAAAAATTACGTGCTTATAAGGCTGACTTACAGAAGCTGAAAAAGGAAAAGGTACTTTCCTTGCTCATTTTATAGTTAACTTTTAATTTGTAAACATCCCGAATAAAGTGAAATGACTTACAAAATCGGACGTGCGACTTTTAGTCGTGAAGTAATCATTTTAATGCACTTTTTCTCATGGATCATTTGAAAACAACCTCTTAGTGTTAGCACATACACATGCGTAGTTACATGGCGTAAATCTGACCTTTTCACCGTGCCATATGCGGGAGCCTTTAAGGAATTGGGTAATAATGTTGTTACTGATTAATGGGATTATGTGATGTTCAACTTATTATTTTCTGGTCAGTCAAAAAAAACTTATTATTTTCTGAAATTAAGCCATAGGGAGAGTCCCGAGTGAAGATCACAATTGTGTAGAGAAGTCTCCTTTCAAGTATGACCGTTATGTATCCTCTTATACTCTTCCAGGAAGAGGAACAATTAAAAAGATTGGAAGCTTTAAAATTGGAGAGGCAGAAGAGAATTGCTGCTAGAAGCGGTACTACTGTTCCTCAATCACCTTCGGCGTCCCAACAGGCTCGCAAATCACTACCAAAACTTTCTCCCATCTCTCACAAAGGCTCTAAATTTAGTGATACAGAGCCTGGATCATCGTCACCATTACAAAGGTCCACGATAAAACTTGTCCGAAAGGTATCAAGTGACAGTACTAAAGTTTCAAAGCCGGTGAAATCAATTGGTGGAAGCCAATCGAATGGAAATAGGTTGACAAGGTCAGCTTCGTCACTGAGTGTGCGTCACGAAGAAAACAATGGCCCCACACCAGAATCAAAGGCGACGATAGCGAGAATTAGAAGATTGTCAGAGCCGAAAAACATCGTCCATCATGTTTCTTCTGGAAAGACCCAGAGTGCTGAGGGTGTGTCAAGACGTAGAGTAGCCGAGAGGGCTGAAACGAGGAAAAGGCCAGCTGATGTGGACTCTGACAATGCAAAATCTTCATCCCTTCCAGAACAGAAGTTAAATACTTCAAAAGGGTCCTTGGTATCTGTTCAGAAAAGATTAACATACAAAGAGAAGTTGCAAAAGCCGAGTGAGAAATCACTTTCACATCCTGCCAGGGATGGAGATGATTCAGTAGTTGAAAAGACGGTTGTCATGCTTGAATTTAAGAAACCTGAAAACTCAGTCTTCCATCAGCATGACAATGAAACAAGTATTCACAATATGCAGCGGGGTGTAGACGAGAATGTTGGTGGTATACTAGAGGAAGATACATCCATTCCTCCACCGGCTTCACCAATCATTGTCAAAGAAATTGAATGCAAACCATCTAGTCGGGAAGTCAAAAGGCATTCCTATACTCGTGTAAGTTCTTTCTTCCCGTTTATGTGGTCCAAAAATATTTTCTTACAATATACAATGGTTAAAACTTTCTGAAGT